>NW_022900948.1:5996431-6035811 GCF_012274545.1 Fukomys damarensis | reverse complement strand
TATCATATATAAATATATGCGCTTGACTTGTAATAAGTTTGAGCTAAATATTTGGTACTTTACTCTGATGACCATCAAGTCTGAGTCAGCCTTATTTGCCCAGTCATTAAACAGAAGAAAATGTTTTTGTATCTTATATCTACCCTTTGAAGACACTGTGCTGAAAGGGTGAATAATTCATGTATCTTCTAGTCTTGTGGTGAAGACAGGTATTAAACAATTTATTACACATGTGATGAATTTTGTGACTCAAGCATTATGCTTTCTATTGAGATTAGCAGAAATAAGGTAATCATAAATCCAATTTAATTGTCTTTTTCCTTAAAATACTCCATATTGAGTATTTTGTATGGTTTCTAAGGATCACTGTGTAAATAAAGGTGAGAGGATCTTAGAATGGAAGTCATACCATTAGTTGCTTGCTTGAGGGAAAGAAGTGATTTAAACCTTGTGTAAGTTCAAAAAAGAGAGTTGTTATCCTTGCAATTGTATATAGAGAGAGCAAAAGTATCTAAAGCACAGGTGAAATTATTATATTTACTTGCAATAATTATACTACTAATCACTGGAAGACTCATAAAGCTTAGCAATTTATTCTTTACCTTTGATTGTTAAAACTATAATGTAAAGACAGCAGGGTAAGATTTATATATCATTTACAGAGGAGGAAATTGAAGTATTCCAAGTAATAAAAAGACTGTCCCCAAATGATGGGCAGCAACACCAGAGCATCTGTTGGTTTGAACAACAGTATCCTGACACTGAGCCAGTGTTCTTTCTAGTTCTCCTTGAAGAACACAAGCAGAACCTCAGCTCTACAGTTATTTGCACATTTTATGCTTATTAATATTGAGATGATTTGTATAATATTCAGCTTTTTTCCAGATAACAAATGAGCAACACTTTTTTCCTAATTATATCAAGACATAATATATATATAGTCTCACCTATTTTTAATGTCCAGATTTAGGACAGAGAAAACTAATTTTCAAGATTCATATTTTAAAGTTTTAGGAGTAGTATATTTAATAACTCTAAAAAAAGTGCAATATTGTGTTTCCTGATAAATTGTTTCTGGACTGAAATTCATAAGCAAAGTAGAATCAATGGAATACATACTTCAACCAATCCTAGGCTTACCTCTCCCAGATACCGTCTTTCCAAAGCCATTAATATTCATTAGACTGATCTCACAACGGTTGTCATATAAAAAGCTTAAGAAGTGATCACACCCCTGAAATTGTTGGCAAGATATAAAACTACACATTGAAAATGCTTGGAAGAAGAAAGATAAAATCTGTCTTCAGCTGTCTTGATTCATAGGATGCCTTGAGTCCATTCCATCAATAAACTTTAACTTCCATACTGTGGTTTGCCTAATTTTAACCTAGGACAAACTACATCAGCAGAACTAGAGAAATGCCACCCACATGGTGTTTGGTGTATTTCACATTTACCCAGTGTCTCCACAGATTTGTAAGCTGAATTGAGTATCTGACTATCACTGTTTTTCATTTGTGACTTGTTGCCCTGAGGAGAGGCGCCATTCGCAAACTTCACCCATTTATTCATTCATTCACTCAGCAAATATTGATGGAGGAGCCAACAGGTTGCAGGCATTGTTTGGACAGTTTCTGGGAACACAGCAAAAAATAAGAAAGACTAAATCCTCGCCCTTATTGCAATTACTGTATGTGTGAGTTGGGGCCGGGAGAAAGGCAAACCATAATCACATACAGATGGCAAGTGGTGGTTAAGTGCTGTGCACCTGTATCTGTTTTGTACGGTGAAGGCAGAAAAGCCTCTCTGAGAAAGTGATATTGGAGCAACACCTGAATGTTGTAAGGGAGGAAAGTCCTGGGGCATCTGGGAAAGATCAGTTCAGGCAGAAGGAAGAGTGAATGCCACGCCCGACAGCCCACAGCCCTGAGCTGGGCTGAGTTTGAACCGTTTGAGGAGCAGCAAGGGGCCAGAGATGCAGGAGTGGGGAAGTGGAGAAAGGAGGAAGAAGCAAACCAGGGCCCAGCACAATTTTGGGACTTTATTCTGAGTTGTTGGGAAGCCGCTGGTGGGCTCTGAATAGAAATCTGAAGGCATTCCTTTGTGTTTTACAAGAACTACTCTGGCTGCTGGGTGGAGAGCCCCATGGCTTGAGAGAAGGGCTGAGGGTGAGCAGAGATCTGCAGGGGTTTTGCTGCTCTGGCTCCAGTTACTCTGTGACCAGGTCCCTCTAGGACTCACCTGTAAGGTAAGGTGTCAGCATCTCTAGTCCCTGTGGGGAAGTTGGGTGCAAGGCCACCCCTGTGTAGTAGAGGCCTCAGAGTAGAGATGAGTGCTTATTACTCAGCTTTGGGTGATATATTGTGGGGCTTTCCATTTTCTCACCTCAGCAGGTTGGCATAGGATCCTACTAGGCCGTATATGTTAAGTGCCTGGCGGGTGCTCCATAAACCTTAGCTCCCCTTGCCACCCTGTGCTGTGGGAGACCACCATCTTTCTTCTCCCGCTGAGGACTTTGAGCAGCAAAAGCTGGAGGGTGTTGGTAACACCTTAGGGAAAAGGGTTATTGGTTTCTGGAGCTGAGAGCAGGAGGCTATGAGCAGAGCGAGGTCCAACCAGATCACTCAGAAGGAATTTTATTCTTTTGTGTAAAGCAGAGCGTGTCTGCATGTCTCTCAGCCTCTCCCTCTCATATTTATTTCAGACATTTTTGTCTCAAAAGTAATTCATCCTATATCCTCAGAATGATTTTTGAGCAATACCAAGTGCCTAAAGTTTCAAAATACCCACCCATTCCAATTCCAAAATCCACCTGTAACTAAAGGTAACAAGTTAGTGTGTATCTTTCTTTAAGTTTTCTGATAATTCTAACAGTCATGAACACATTTACAGACTTGTGTTGGTGGTTGTCTTTTGTGTTTGTTTTATAAAGAGAAAAGAGAAATAATTCTAGAAGTTGTACAAAACCTGCCAAATGATCTCTAAAATGTTTAATAATGTACCTCATAATTAGACTATGTATAATTTTAACAGATGGTCAAAGGAAGCTATCATCCTACCCCATCCTCAAACAGCAACTGTTTTAAACTTCCTAAGAGTTCGCCAACATGGGAATAGACCAGCTGTTCCGTGTGGTCTCTGCGCTATAGCTCTTTCATCAGATCTGCTCGTATTTGAGCCAAGAAAGCTTTTTCTCTAGTGTGCCACTTACTGGATTTCTCTTGTTAACTGATCCTTAAGTGTACCTGTAAAGGAGTTCCAGATCAAAAAGGGATATATTAATGTTTACTTGAAGCAGTTACTTTTTCCCCCACAGTATAATTTACTAAATTCTAACTACTCAGAATTTAGTTCTTGTATGTGCCACCTATAGTTTTATCAATCAGAATATCGTACTAAACCCAAATGCATTTTTGGTCATTTAAAGACCTACCAAAAATATATTGCAAGTCCAAATAAAAACAAAATTTAATTGTTTGTCCTTTTAGGATTACAGATAATCCAGGAGTCACACTAAATGAAAAGCAAGAAGAACCCATGTCTTACGTTAGCTAAATATAAGTGTGTGACTCTCCATATTAATGTCTGCATGAGTGATAGAATCCACCCATCTTTCAATATAGAACCAAACGTGATGAAATTATGTTTTCCTCAGCAAGACAGCTCTTTAGTTAAATACACACTCACACATCTGTTTGGTTGTTCCCAGAGGATGCAGTTGGCTTTAGATCTAAAGCCAAATCCTTTTGAATCAGCCGGCGTGTTTTCCATTTGGAAGTGAAAATTTAGGGTCTTCCTTGCACAGCTGATGGTTCTCTCTCTAAACTTTAAGGTTTAGACTGATGAAAAATGCCAGTGCTCCCTTCATTTGTTTTGTAATGATCCCATTCAAAGTTGCTCAGATTATCTATAGGAAAGAACACTTTCAGGGAGAGGAAAACAGGTGGGGAAACTCAGACAGCAAAACCAATTCCCATATTCTTAAAAAAAATTATAATTTGGAATAACTTTAGGCTTAGATGATAAGTTACAGAAACAGTAAGTAGAACCCTATCTAACAATTTACTCAGCTTCCAATATTAGCATAATATATAACCTTAAACCAGTGAAATGACCACTGATTAAATTGTAATTTTGAAGCTGAAAGCAAATAGTAAAATTGCACTGTTAGCCTGTGTTTGAGAAAGAGCTTTAAAGCCACGGTTGGAGAACAGCTCAGCCAAACTCTTTCATAGGGTTTCCTCCTCCTTTTGGATAAGAAGTCTAAGGATCTGAGCAGCGGTCCTACAAACAGCTGCATGGACATTCATTTGACTTATTAAGGGGAAAGTCGTGTGACCAATTCACCCCATGTTTATGTTGCCGGTTTAAGTAGTGAAGCAGCACTTTGAAAATTACACCATGTGTAACTTGTTTTTTTTTAATCACCAAATTCAGGGCCTCGGCGAGTATAACCTCCGTAGTGGGAGCCAAAAAAACTGCCTTTTGTTCAGGATTCTGACATTTTAAACCTAATCCTCATACTAATTTTGCTGAGCCAAGAAGCATTTCTTGCCTCATGTGGGGAATCCTCGGGGCCATCCCACTGGCCAGCCCTTGTTGAACAGAGGCCATGAGTTTCAGGATGGGCTCTCAGTGGCTGCAAACATCTGCAACAATCTGGGGTACAGATGAATGAGCCTCCTGGGTCCCCAGCTGCTAGCATCCACCAAGGCCTTGTGGCTTTGACAGATGTTTCTGCTCTGAACACTGGGAGATGAATGTGCAGTTTCTCTGCTGGTTGCCAGGGATGATGGTTATTCACAGTGCTGCTCCGAGGTCTTCTGAAGTCATTTAGTTGTACTTGGAGAAGTTAGCATCTGTTAACAAGAGTAGGCAAACATTTGCTGCTTTGAAAAGTAAGGCCTTCTCTTGGGAAACAGCGGTGAGAGAGATCACGTTTATTGCTCTGTCAGAATCCAGTCCAGGTTTATGGAGTTAAGCATGATGTGAAGATGTTATGAGAGACTTTGCTGCTCCCAAGCTAAACCTAAGCTTACTTCCAGCCAACACATATGTCAGTTTTAAAACACATCTCAGATTTCAGCATTTGCCTTCTGTTCATTGAGATACCTCTAAGAAATCAAAGCTGTTTGAAGGACTATTTTAAAAGAGCCTCAGGAATTTACTATCGCCTTGATTTATAAGGAAACCCTCTTTTCCTATGGCAAACTTGATTCTCTTGCAGGGTGTTTGCCTACAGTTTTGTTGAGAGCTTCTGCCTAGTTGCTTAGGCCAGATACCTAGAAAAGTTCTTGACCTCTCTCTTTCCAACCCCACTTTGAATCCTACCGCTTGTACCATCAGTGCATGTTGGATTTCTTCACTTCTTATTATTGCCATTTCTGTAATCGTATCTCAACTGGAATACTGCAGCACCTTCCAATTTTAACATTCCCAACTTCAGTCTCTCCCCTTTCGCTTCGAAATTACCCACTCTCTTCAAAATAGCCAAGAGTAACCTTTAAAACAAATCTAGCCAGGTCGACGGCTAGTTCACTGGTAGATATAACTCATGCTCTAACCAAAATGCAGCTTTATCCTCCTGCTGTCCCTTTAGAGGGAAGCACACTCAGGGTGCTTGTCGTCCTCTTGTTGTAAGATAACATTCTTGTAGGCCAAGGCTTTTCTAATCACTGTCAGGTAGTAATAGTCTTTTATCACTAAATCACACACGAAAAGTCCCAATTCAGTAATGAGAATCCAACCCAAGACAATAAACATTCCAAAGATCAGATTCCTTCCTATCTCTCTGCCTCACCCTTCTCTCTTATGCTAAGATTCACGGCAGTGCTATTTGTCTCCAGGGAATGGAGCAGTGGATTCTGCCCCTGTTCCATGACTTCCTTCTCCCACTTTTGACTGCTGCTTTGGACACTGTTAGGGTCAAAGCATGGGAAAGGACTGGGAGACAGAATAGGAACATCTTGCCTGTGTGATTCTGTACAATGTGGCTCTATAGATGGCTGAAGCTAATAAAGGCAGCCTTTTGGGCTGAATGGATGGTCCAGTTTGGGCCTTGGAGGGGTGAAAACCAGCAGATAGCACTCATGCACGAATAGGTCATCTTAACCACGCCACAGACAGTGACAGGCTTTGACAGCGGTAATCAGCCAAGCAAACTTGCCAAGGTCACTGTTTTCTGCTTAAAGCAGGATGGGCTGCAGCCATCACTGTCATCAAAGACCAGGCCGCATTAACCTTCGGCCATCTCTGACTGTCATCCTTCCTTCAGAGACAGAAATAGGAATGTTTGCTTCATGTATCTTAAATTTTTTTTTATTTATGGCTATAAACCCAGAAGACTTGATTTACCGAAAGTGGAGCTCAATGCTTGACCTTCAGAAACAAAGAAGGAATGAAGGAAGGAAGGAAGAAAGGAAGGGGAAGGGGAGAAAATAGCTTTTAGAAAGAAAAAAAAAGGCTCCTAGTGCTGAATGTTTCCTGACACTAAAATATAGGACAAAAACTAGTCAAAGGCATGAACGGGTTATTTTATGATAATGACCTTTTTTGTTTGTTTGTTTGTTTTGAGACAGGGTCTCACTATGTAGTTGAGACTGACCTGGAACTCGCTATGTAGCCCAGGCTGGTCTGGAAGTCACAGCGACCCTCCTGCCTCAGCCTCCCGAGTGCTGGGATTAGAGGTGTGTGCCACCATGCCCGGTGATAATGACCTTTTTGAATGTGGAGAGGTGAGGGCTCCATTATGGACCCCCCCCACCACGTACAGATGTGTCGGATGTCATCAAGCATTTGTAAACTGTTGCTCTCCAGGTGAGCAGAGAAACCTGGCCAAGCAGCCTGTCTTGGTCCCTGTGATTTGCATCTCTTTCTGTGACCACCACACTGGACAGGGGTGGGAATGCTGCTCTTCCTTTATTTTATATCTTTTAGGTTTTTTATTCTATCAAGATTTCTAGTCAAGAGCTTTAAAAAAAATAACCTTTTCCCCATATGGTCTTGCTACGCACTATATGAATTGATTCACTTTATTCTTTCACGAATGAGTAAAATGCCACAAGTAATACGTGAGTTAGAGCAAAGAAGCATCTTTTTTTCTTAGTCTGTGGGCAATTTCTAGAGTATTTTTAGGTTTGCAAAAATTGAGTACAGTGAAGAGTTTGCATATACTTTTCCCGTTACAAGTTCCTGTTATTAATGTTTTGCATTAGTATTGCACTTGTTTTTTTAAGGGGAAAAGTTTCCTTTTATCTAAAAACTTTTACTACAAAGTAATACATGTTTATTAAATGAAATTTGAAAATGTGGAGTAGCACACAGAAAAAAATAATTACCTTTACTGCCACAGCCAGAGATAAGTACTGCCAACATCTAATGGCGTGTGACCTTCTTGTTTTAAATAAATTTTATTTTATTTTGCCCATTCCTCCCTCAAGCTGCCGCCTCTCCCTATGTACAAAAGCTTTATTTCCATTTCTCCTTCTATTTTCACTTTTTTGTGTCCCTTCCTTCCTCTCTCCCTGGTCCCATGTTTTCGTTCCCATCTGAACGTTTTCTTCGCATTTCCCAGCATCCCTTGCACAGTTCCGTTACCACAGGGTGATAAGCACACCCAAGTTCATTGCAGCTAAATCTTGGAAACAACCCAAATGCCCATCCACTGATGAATACATAAAGAAGATGTGGCTTTTTTAATACAATGATGAGTTCAGACTTTTATAGTTAAATGAACTTTGAGACCATAATCTTAAGTGAAATAAATCAGACACACATGTTTAAATACTGCATTGTTTCTCTGGTGTGAGAAACCGAAAGTGGAAATAAGGGCTGCACTTGTTATAAATGATGAAAGAAAATTGACTAATTATTACCTGCAGTCCACAGTTTACATTAGGGTCCACACTTTATGAGTTTTGGCAAAGTGGATGTTGTGTATCCACCAGTACAGTATCTAACGAGAGTGATTTCCCTACCCTAAAAATTCCCCTTTCCTTTATTATTATTTGTTTGTTTCTTTATCATGCCTCTATTATGAACTAGACCCCTTCTGTTAGTTCATTTTCTGCACTGGTACTGCGTCAAGTTTTTGAAAGGCTGCACCAAAGCCTCAGGGAAATCAACTAGTAAATACACATAGACAATTGAAAAGTCCAAAGCTAGGCACTGTGTGCACTTTAGTGGCTGCTGAGCTGCTCCTCAGGACTCTCTTGTCTATCCAAGGCCTCACACTGCCTTCTGATCTCCACATTGTAATCCTGAAAGGTTGGTACAGATCTGTAAACACCTTGCCGGAAAAACGGGAGGGCAGTGATTCACCATGAGATGCTCTTTCTTAGAAATGTTAAGCCTTCTATGGGACCAAGAGAGAGCTGCAGTCCTCCACTACGGTAATACATGCCCCTCCCTCCAACCTCAGACCTTGTCGCCAGCGAGAACAATGTGCCTTTCCCCTGTAACAGGTACACCTACCAGGAAAGAAGCTGCAATTAGGGAACCCCCTTCCTACTAGTTCCAGGGCCCTATGCCTTGTGTGTACCTCAGATAATGACTACAGTAAACCCTTTCTCTAGTAAGCATTATATCTATGTGATGCGTACAGGAACAATAGGATCATTTCCTCAGACAAGAAAAGCAAGTTTCACAAAGCTCTGCCTTCTCATGGATAGTGAATCACACGTCTATATGATAAAATTTTGGACACCCTTTAGATCATATTTTTGAAGAATATTTAAAATATGGGATGATGTTTCCTGATATAATCACGAGGGTTGTTTTTGTTTTCAATACTGAAAATTGTTGCTGTTTTTGGTACTGAAGATCAAACCTAGGAATGTTTCGATGTGTTTGTTTTGTTTTCACACTTGAGATAGGGTCTTTCCGAGTTGCAGGTTGTTATTGAACTTTCAATCTTTCTGCCTCAGCCTCCTGAGTAGCTGAGATTACAAATGTGCGCACCACTCTTGGCAAGACACTTTCTGTGTTTCCATGTTTTCTAAATTTTCTGTAGAGAATATCATTAATTTTATAATCAGAAAAAAAGAAATATACAACTTTTTAAATTTTATTTATTTATTTTTACTTTTTTACAAGAAAGCAATACTGCCCTGTGTGCTATTTCGAGGAGATTCGCTCAGCTTGAAGTCTAATCAGGCAGCCTCCTTTTCCTTCGCAAGTCTGATCGGCATAAGGGAGATGTACACTTGGTCAAAATGTTAGCCCTTAATAATCTTGAGGTAATGTTAGCCCTTGAGTAAGCCTGCCTGGGCTTAACTCTAAAAGATGCAGAATAAGCATTCATCATAGGAGCAATGGAGCTCTTAAAGACTTTCTAGAAACTCAAAGCAAAAACAAATCCTCTTTTCTAAGCAATTTCCTAGCCAGATGTAGTCTTTTATAGATATATCTAAAAATGCTTTTGAAATGGATGACTCAAATTTGCCAGTCCCAGTATTCCCATACCATCCTCTTCCTGAAGCTGTATTCATTGTAATGATGCTATCCTGACTGTGCATTCAGAAATAAATGGAGGAGCTGAGACTTTATGAAAAACTGATATTTTTACTGCTCTGAGTGCCTTGGGGCACAAATTTGTTTTTTAAATCCAGCGACAACAAATAGGCATCTGCTGTGGATTCCAATGGTTCTAAATTATTGGGAGTTGGCTTCTGGTTTTTGGGCTGATTTCCTCTATGATTAAGTTGTTCATTTAATTGTAAAATATGCATAATACACATATAAAATACACATATTAGCTTACTGTTTTTACTGTGTGTGTGTGTATAATGCAATAGAACCATGACCGTTATTCACTTCTGAACTTTTCCATTACTTCAAACTGAAAGCCTGCACACACAATACCTCCTTATTCCCCTCTCCCCCAGGTGGTGACCTCTACTCTATTTTCTCTTTATGGATATACTTGTTCTCGAGTCCTGTAAGCAGAGTCATATGATATTTGTCCTTTTGTTTCTGGCTTATTTCTCTTAGTATATGTCTTCAGGGTTCGTCTGTGCCATAGCAAGTGTCAGGATTTTCTTCCTTTTTAAAACTAAATAATATATTGCATATATCATACTTTGTTTCCCTTCACTAGTTGATGGATATTTGGGGTATGCCCACCTTCTTTTTTGTTTGTTTGTTTTTGTTTTTTGCTTTTTGAGGCAGGGTCTCACCCTGTAGTTGAGACTGACCTGGAACTCACTATGTAGCCCAGGCTGGTCTCAAAGTCGCAGCCATCCTCCTGCGTCAGCCTCCCAAGTGCTGGGATTACAGGTGTGCACCACCATGCCTGGCTTTTATGTCCACCTATTGGCTATTGTGAATAATGCTGCTATGATCGTTGATGTACAAGTATACGTCCAAGCCTCTGCTTGCAGCTTTTTTGGGGTACATATGTAAAAGTAGGATACCTATTACATACAATAATTCTGTTAATTTTTGAGGAACCACCAAACTTTTTCATAGCAGCTGCATAATTCCACATTCTCATTAGCAGTGCTCACAGTCCTAATTTCCCACCTCTTTGCCGGTACTTATTTTTTGTCTTTTTAAAATAATAGCCATCCTCTTGGATATGAAGTGCTAACTCATTGTGGTTATAATCCATTATTGTGAAACAAAACTTTTTGTGTGGTTGTGACTATCACTGAACTAAATAATGCTGTGTAATGGTTAGAGCTTCACCTAAGGATCCCACTCATCCCAGAGACATTCCTGGTGCCACTCCCCACCTTCACAGAGCAAACCCAGACTTCCTTGGGCTAAGACAGCCTTCTCTCTAGGTGTCTGGAACCACTGATTTCATCTTTCACAGCACCAGCACAGATAAGAGTGACCAGCTTCCCTGGAGCAGAAATAAGTCTGCGTGAGTAGGAAAACCGGCCTGATGGGGGCCTAAGATTTCTTTGCCTGCCCTGGGCCCACAACTTCTCAAAGAAGAGGCAGAGGAAAGTATAGAATTCCGGGCCCTTCTGCTGACGTCAACTCAGACTCTCCAGGCTGGCTCCTACCTTCACCTGAATCCCTGCAGATCACTGGAATTCCATCCATTGCACAGTGTGAAGTTTTCACTTGGCACCTCTGAGTGAGTTGTTTCCTCTTCCATTGATAGAGGACTCAGACCCTCTTTATAACCAAGCAAAACCCATATAGTTCTGTGGTATAGCTTCTGTAAACAGTAGATTGAGTTGAAAAGACCAGCTTTAGAACTGTGAGAAATGGCAAAAACCTGAGCCTTGTGGGAATACTTCCTTGATTTTCTGCTTTGAGCGTTTTCTAAACTTTCCTGGTAAAATACAGGGTATTTCAGTCTTGCTTAAACCTGTCAGCTATCACAGGGAGTGAGGCCAGGCAAGGAGCAGAGTTGGAGATACCCGGACATAATTTCAGCATGTTCATCTTTGTAAATCTCAGCATTTTTTCTCCTTTTCCTTCTATGTAGCTATTCGTTAGCCTAAAATTTAAATAATTCAAAGTGACATTTTCTTCTAAATGTATGTTCTGCTTTCCATACCTTGTTCCTCCTTTGTGTAATGTCAAGACCAGAGTGAGTGTTTACCTTCTCTTAATGTGACTGCTCTCTAAAATGAAAGGTTTAAACTGGTCATCCTTTGAAGTGTTAAGGACATGTATGGATGGGTTAAGCCTTCCTTTTTCAGTGTAATACTTTTTTGTGTTAGGGTCTCTCCTGTTTTCCTGGTAGTCACCAGGTCCAGGTATCAGATCAATCGATTGATTGATATTATTATTTTTTAGGACTAACAACCCTGCCACTAACTCTAACCTCCCTAAATAGGTGGAAGTTTTGCAGATAAACTAACAAAACCTCTGACAAGTAAAATACTTACTAAAAAAAGTTTAAAGTCATAATTTACCCATGACTAATGACATGAAGAACCATCATTGTAATTCAACTACAGAAACATCCATATCCCACCCCCTTATCAAAATCCTTAACCATTCATTCATTGACCTCAAAGCTCCATCCAATATTTCATCATGATGATATTTTGGCTCCTTATTAGGAATGTGCCTTTTATTATATATGATTACTGGAATGTTTCTAGCAATAAATTACATGACAGATACCAACTACAGCATTTTTGTTAGTTACACATATTTGCTGAGATGTTAATTACAGACAAATTTACGTGCAAATGTCGCATCAGGTGGTTGTTGTCGTTGTTGTTGTTGTTATTTTGAGACGGGATAGTTTAGACCAGGCTTGAGCTCACTGTGTAGCGCAGATGGCCTCAAACTTCCAGCAATCCTCCTGTCTCAGTCTCCTGAATGCTGGAATTATATGTGTGTGCCACCACGCCTGGCTAGCATTAATATTTTTTTATCTGCCTGTTTTTGCATATTGGATGAGCACTTTACTGTGGACCTTATATATTTTTAGAAACTTGAAACATTGGCATAATTTTACTCTCTGCAGTAATAGCTGTAGCTTTCACAGAATGTGCCCTACCATGAGACAGATATCCTTTCTGCTGCACCACAGTATCACAAGCCTATTTTCAGCTGTTCGCTATATTGGAACTAACTTAGTAGAGAGAATCCAAGGCAGATTTTCAGTTGATAAAGAAATCTTTACATGAATTTTTGCTTTCATTTTACCATTTATTATTACTACTCTAGTAATAATTTATTTATTATTCCTTCATGAAACTGGATCTAACAATCCCTCAGGCATCAACTCAGACTCAAATAAGATTCTATTTCATCTGTACTATACACTTAAAGATATCTGAGGCCTTCTGTTCATATTGTTAGCTTTATTAGTTTGAGTTTTATTCTCTCCAGCCCTACTAGCTGACCCAGACAATTACACACCCACAAACACACTCCACACTTCTCCACTTATTAACCTGGAATGGCATTTCTTACTTGCATATGCAATCCTATATTCAACCCCCAATAAACTTGGAGGGGTGCTAGCACTAGTATTTTCTATCCTAATTTTAGGTATAATTACTGCCCTTCACTCATCAGAACAACAAAGCATGACATTTCACCTTTTGAGCCAATGCCTCTCCTGCATTCTAGCAGCAACTTCTCTTGCACTTACATGGATTGGAGGTTAGCCAGTAAAATACCCATTCATTATTATTGGTCAACTAGTGTCTATCTTATATTTTTCTATTATTTTAATTCTTATACCACTAGCAAGCCTAGAAACTAAGATACTAAAATGAAGAACCCTTGTAGTGTATTACTCTGGTTTTGTAAACCAAAAATGGAGAATTAATCTCACTAGGACATCAAAATGAAGGAAGAAACTTACAACTCCATCACCAGCACAAAAAGCTAACATTCTAATTAAACTATTCCCTGACCAATATTGTATTCCTACCTTGTATCATCGGGAGGGGGCTGACTCACTGATTAGCCCTGGCTGGCCTTGAACTATCAGTGATCCTCCTGCCTCAGCCTTCTGAATGCTGAGATTACAGGGATGTGCCACCATGTTTGGCTCCTGTATTGTAACATTTTACAAACTTAATCCACACTATTTTTTATCTTACATACTTTGTACATTAATGTGCCACTCAATTAACAATATAACAAGTAATATATTATATAAAACATACTATATATATGTAATCAACATTAAAATAATAATCCTGTGCTTATAAGCAAGTACATTTAACTAAGATAAAACATAACCCATTAATTTATCCACATTAAAATTCAAAACCATACAAAGAGTATCAACCCAAGTAAACTACAGGACATATATTTTATTGACCAAACATCAGCACATTAAGTCAAATCAATTGTTATCATCATGACTGTCACCTGCCGATTCTTAGCTCTTAATCCACCATCCTCCATGAATCCATGAACTTTCTAGACAGCAGTCCCTCTTCTCATTCTGGGCCCATTGCATGTGGGGGTTTCTGTTACTGAATCTTCAATGGGCACCTGGTTCTTCAGGGCTTTCCCTATTAAGATCACCTACCCATTCCCCTTAAATAAGACACCTCCATGGAATGAAGACCAGTCAGGCCACAATCGCACATAACTGTGCTGTCTTTCTAATTTTGGCGATGCTGTGAGTTAGCAGAGCCATGAAGGCATGGTCTCAGCCAGTTAAATTGTAGCTGGATTTAGGAATGAATATCCTCAAATCAGAACCTTTTTGTTTGTGCCTGGTACACTTTAACAGTTGAAGGACATGAGACCTCTCCATAGTAAATGTTTTCATGTGCATACAACATGTAAGTACACATGTGCATATGTATGTACCCTTCTTGTCTGTTTGGTGAGAGATGCAGGGAATCACCCAAGGCAGGACCTTAAAACAGAGCTGTGCTAAGCAGCATGAACTACACTCAGCACCTCAGGAGGGTCTCTCCCAACCAGAGACTCCTGGTGCCAGCCAGCTTATGGATCCGTGCACAGCAGACCTAAGTTTTCCTGGTATTTCCAGGCTGTGCCCTGCACTGTGCTCTTGTCCCAGGCCAAAGGGAGAACGAATAGCTTCACATGGCACTGAAGAGCTTAGTGGAAACATGAAAATGAGACCACTCAGTGTTTTTTGATGGCAGTGACCAAAAACCAGTTTTATAGCAATTTTTATTGACTTGATGTTCTCTTTGGACTTTCTATATATGGGATTGATATATATTCTTTCACTTATTTGCTAACACATTCATGCCTATAAGACATCTGTTGTGCCCTAAATACATTAAGCAATGACTGTTTTGTTGACAATTGTCCCCATCGAGGCAGTCAGAAGAGCTATCTTCGTCATCACCACCATCATTATCAACATTACTCCATTTAAAAAATACAAATAAAACACATACTGCCTGCCAAGTCTGTTAGGCGGTTTATGGGAAGCAAGATAGGCAGACGACATACTCTTGTGCAGCTCATGGTTTAATGCAAGAGACACATAAACACACAGTAATAATAAAGGTGGTGAGTCTTCTTATAGGGGAAGCATATAATGTTATTACGACTACCAAAATGTCAGCACCATATGGTTCAACTTAACACTTCTGCTTGCTGTCAGTTCCCTATACACCGGGTCCAGAATTATGAGCTTTATAAGTATCACCATCAACATTCCCAAGAACCTTGCAGAATTGACCTTATTATTTTCATTTGATAGATGAGATACTTGGACATTAACTGCAGCATGTTTGTCTTAAGGATCCTCTGCAATTTTTTTTTCTTTTCTCCTCAGATGTAGATATCTGTCATTGCTGCTGTTGAAATCATTAAAAATGGCTGACTTTCTCCTGCTTGTGTGGCACAGAGAAGTCAGATGAGTTCCCCTTGGTCACAAGTACTAGGTGGTAGGACACAGAACATCTGGCTCTAGGTTCTGCGCTCCGGTCTCTGTATGCACATTGTGGGCCAGGCTGCTGGAGGGGAGCACAGGAAACTGGTAAAGGAAAATGCCTGCCTATTATGTGGACTCATGAATGAAATGAATCTTAGCTCTCAGAAGTATTTTCGGTTGCTCATGTTTCAAAATCTGTTATCAGATAAAAGATAGATTGCTATGTTCACCATAGTTTTCTAATTCTTGGCTCACCTATGTGTTTGTCTTTTGCTTTGCTCTCTTTGAAGTTCCTCTAATGGCTTTAATTCCTCATTACCACGTTAAGAGGATTTAACTTTTGGCATTTGGATAGGCTCTCTCCAGCTCTTGAATTCTAGCACAATGGAAGGCTGGTAAGGTAAAAACATATAGGGCAAGTTTCCTGCCTGGGACGGATATACCATTGGTGGTATCTGAGCTGCCTCTAACCTCTCTCAGACCATGTATCTTTGCTCAGAGCCCCAGGAGAGAGAACATCTGTCCATTATGATTCTACCCCTCTCAACATGGGTGACTTAACCAGGATGGACAGCCGACCTGAGACAGGTTCACTCGAAGGTTGGCTTGTGCCATTTGACTTGTGTTCCACGCAAAAGGAGAACAGAGCCAATTAGAGCTGCCTCTCAGAACCTCCTTACGAAGACCCAGAGGGAAGTCGTTAGTCAGAGGGGAGCCACTGAGTAGAGGGTCATAGGGCCAGGTGGAGGCTGCCATGTGGGACTTGCCTTCTTGTCACAGAAAGAGGCAGTAGGGTCTCATAGAATGTACCAGTGAAGATTACGGCTGCAGGAATGGGGCAGTTCAGTGAGGCCACATGACCATGGAAGAAGAGAAAAGCACTCTATCTCTGTGCTTCACCTCCTGATCTTGGATGTTACTCTTTTCACAATAAATTTTACACAACTTAGTGGCTTGAATAGGTTGTGTTTCTTGTCACAGATCAAAAGGAAAGTTCCAAATAGTGACAATGAGGAATAGAAAGCAGATAAGAAAAACTGCCCAAGTAATTATATAATTAATGTAACACTAGAAGAACCATCACAATACCCAGGCCTGTGGCCATTGCTTTTCCCCACAATGACTGGCTGTTCTCTACGTCTGGCTCTTTGTTACATACAAGTAGATGAATATGAGTAACATCACACCTGTTCTTGAGGTTTTCACAGACAGAGAGGCAGGTAAACAAATGAATCACCTTAGCATGTGGGAGCTACTACAGTGGAGACCGAGAAATACTCCTCTGTGAAGGGAATGACTAATTTCAGTTTCACCTCGGGATATTGGGGAAGGTTTTGCCCAAGAGCTGACTTTTGAGGTGAGTCTTAAAAGGTGAGTAATTGTTTGCCTGGCTGTAAGGGAAGGAAGGAGGGAGGCAGGCCCTCCAGGCAAAAGAAACAGTACGTGCAAATGCAGGCAGGTGTGAGATAGATGGTGTGCAAAGTTCATGGGACTAGGAAGGAGTCAGGGCTTTTGGAAAAGTGGGTGTTTGGGGCGAGTGGCAGGAATAACATTAGCTTGGCTGAGATTTTGAAGAGTTGTGTGTATAACTAACAAAACATTTAATAAATTTGAGTATTCATTATTTTGTACCAAAGACAAAGTGTTTCATTTATGTGTGATTCTTATTTAGGTAAATGCCAAGGAAATATACTGTGCACAGTGCTCATCAAGAAAAGGTTTGAAAACACACTTTAGGGGAGCAATGATTAGAGGCTGGCATGGAATTGGAGGGAAGACTGGTGAGAGGTTGGTGAAAACCAAGGAGAGGCAAGAGGCGGTTGCAACTGCCTGGTGGGAAATAAGTAGCTAATGCAGGGGCAAGGGCTGTGGCTTTGAAAGGAGCCAGTCCTGAGACATTTCTAGGGCAGAGTTATTTAGATAGGTGGAGAGAATGAAAGCAAAGCTGGAGCTAGCTTTGAAGGACTTCTGCAGAGTTGGAATCGGTAGAGATAAGTGTACACGGCAGTCTCAAGAATGGTGGGATAGATGATGGCACTTTGGGACATACTTAGTTGAGTTCCTTAGGGATAATCTATTGACAAGTATATAAGGAAGTTGGAGGCTTGAAAATGGGATTAGGACTGAGTCTACAGATCTGGGAGTTTTTATCACTCTGTCCTTCTGATTAGTGAAAGGATTAAAGAAAGGCACTCAAGGTAGCTTTTAAGATTTGAATTAATGAATGGGTCTCCTTGGCCACATGAGGTACAGGTCATGAATAAAATTCCCTAAAACCGCCATACATTCGCTGTCTCTTGCCAGCTTCCTAGAACTCCTAACTCATCTCCATATTGCTTTCCATTCTCTTATAGGGAAACTAGGTGGGGTGAGATTAGGGTTAGGGTTCTCACAAGACCCAAGTCAAAGTGGCCTGATCTGTGTTTCCATCTGCCATTTTGTACTGCATGGCCTCTTCCCTTGTCCTGCCCATGTGACACATGCTGATTCTTTTATTTAATAGCTTATAAGCAAGTTCAAATGGGGTACAGTGTCCCCTTATGATTAATTCAGAGTCCTATTGGGAATTGAGATCAAGTACCTGCCTATTTGGCTGAAGGGTCTTTTGAGATCTCTATAAATTCCTATCTTGCTGATACCCTGTATACCAGGCTTGTGGCTCCAGGAGGGCTCCTGAGTGGGGTGGCTACATGGCCCTCTCATCTAGAGCTGATTACAAAGAGAGCACAGGAACTGCTCAGTTGTTTCATGGTCACTTACCACAGGGGCTCTCTGGATTTAAAATGACCAATTGGAACGCAGGTTCTCTAGCCCAGTTCTTTCACATAGTATTTACAGTAAGCAGGGATCTTAGAAAGGGCTAGTTATTTTATAATAACCTCAAAAATCCTAAGGAGGGGATGGGCTGCATTTCATGTTAGAAGTTCATTGTATTTTAAATTCCTCAAAATTCTGGAGTTCATAGGTGATAGTACCTCTCTTTTAGAGGGAGGGGCCACATTCCATGTTGCCAGAGGAACGTATGATCCTGGTTTAAGTCCTAATTCACTGTTTATTCTTAATTTTTATCAATATTTCTGGTCACCCCACTCTATCTCAGGCCCTTCCACTACCTAGCTACCTTACCTGTAAACTAACTAAACTATTTTCTGTATTGGGTTTATGAGAGAAAGATAAGGAAGGATAGAATTTTCATACTTTATAATAATCTCATGTGTGCCTGGTTTTCTCATAATTTTCCTCCCTTAACTAAGAAGACATCATCTCCACTTAGGGACTTTCTATTTTAAATATTTGAAAGAATATATTTTCCTTTCTTAGACTGACACTTGAGAAATTGCTATTTTGGACAAAAGAGTCAACTGTTACCGATTTCATAGGGTTCAACTAAAAACAACTACACATGGAGATGGAGAGGTGAAACTGAGAGAAATTTATACATTTTTTAAATAACTTGCCACAGCAATCCTAGGTGTCTTCTTGTAGTTATTCAAATCATACAGGAGTTTAAAAAGGCATCACAATATTTAATTTCATGCTGTTCTTTACTTGTAAAAAGACTTGGCAGTCTTACACAGTTGCTGCCCATTGATGTTTTCTCCCTCTGAATGTTGAGTTCCCCCACTCTCCCAGTCTCTGGTGGGTGATTCTCCTGAATGTGGACTTCCTAACTGGATCATGTTGTGGCCCTGGTTTTAGATTTCTCATGAAGAAGGAATGAAAGACCTACATTTACTGTCTACACACACTCTGCTAGACTCTGCTAAATGCTTTGTATATTCTGTGTTCAACTCCAAGCAACGTTAAGAAGTAGGAATTGTTGTCTTGTTTAGGAATAGGAAAACTGAGGCTGTTAGGATGGGATAATTTGTCCCACAGTACCTAGGAGATAGTTGCTGTTAGTTGTTTCTCTGAGTAATGAAATTCGCCAAGTCATATGTGCAAAGAAAGAAAGCAGTAGGTGAAGCGATGAATCTTTTGGCCAGATTTGGGGAAGGGGACACATTTTAAGAGAAACATTGTATCTGTCTCACTAGGTGACATTGGTTTCAGTTTCTCAACAATGAAATGAAGACAGTAAGTGAGCTCCTCCCAGGGATGCCATGTGATTACTTATGTCTACTCAGATAATTCAGAGGATGACCTTTTGGATAGGATGGAGGTATGCCATAAAACATATTTGGATTTATCTATCAAAAGAGAGGAGAGGCGAACAAACAACCAGGGAGCAGCCCAAAGCACAAGTTCTCAACTGGGAGTGATTTTGCCATGTAGGGGATGTTAGGGCTACACTGGCTAATAGTATTTTTTGCTGTAGAACTTGAGAGGATGCTTCTAGGAACTATGGGCCTTTGCCTGGAAAACGGCTCTCCTGGTCTGTAAGAACAAGTTAACTGCATGAACTCGCAAATATTTTGAAAGTACTTATTTGCATAAAACCAATTACTATGAATTATGAATTATAAAATACTTAGGAGGAAGGCATTTCTCAAGTGGGAACATCTGTCACTATTATTAGATTATTCTGAGAGCTCTATGAACTACAAACAAAAGCGTATTTTAGTAAAGAAAGAAGTTTCACAGATTTGCATCCATCACAAAAATAGATTGCCACCAAGGTCACTTTTCTGAGAATGTTTTAGAGAGTAAAATCATGAGTTGGGTAAAAAGTCACAAAGTGAGTAAAACATGGATCAAACTGAAGTCAACCAATAAGATTATAAGTATAGCTGCTTAGTTAATATTGATCCAGTAGGGAAGCAGGTGATGTAGCCAGGGTATAAGGAAAGAACAGAGGCATTTTTGGGGAAGGGATGGGTCTGGATGCGCTGGTCACCCACTTGGGTGACTGATGTTTATCTGGACTTTGCTGGACCAGGTGATCTTATAGTATGATTCCAAGTTACTGTTTATCCCTTAGGGAGGCATATGGGTCTGGCCATTTTCATCTCCATCTTGAGGGCTGGTCTTTTCCAGATGCTCCTCCAGCCGTAATTCTTATGTCTTTATTTTTTTTTTCTGCTGACTTTTTTGAGAACCCAGTCCCTCTTTGACTGTATATTAATTTTTATCTAACTCAGCTGCCTATAATAACAGGGTCTCGTCTCAGCCTGCCATGTACCTTGGAATGATTCAGTTATAAAGGATCTCTCTACTGTAGAAGAAATAGTATCAAGCATTTTTCCTGAATACCTCCTCTGTCTTCCGCTTTATTTTCGTCCCAAACTTCCTTCTTTATCTGAATAATTCTTAAATATATTTATTGCAAGGCTGTTGTGTAGTTGTTATTTTTTCTACTTCACAAGGAAAATTTGCTTGGATTAGTCTCAAAATATTATTTCTTTATAAGTTGTTTAATAAGATTATGATAGCACTTTATCAACTATCAGGAGACTGTATTCTAATGTATTCCTTTTCCATTGTCTTAGCGTTGGATGAGGCACTTAAAGTCTTGTCTTTTCTTTATTAAAAAAATGAGAGATAAAGCAGATGGTAGCTACTTTTCATGAATTATCATTTCAGAATTGTGATAGCTAAGTGTTCGATAACTTAGGATGCTGCCATTAACATTTGCTCAGAAAAAATTAGGCTGCCTTGAGGGTAACTGGATTTAATAGAACTACTATGCTATGTAAAAGAAGGCTGAACTTATTAGAAGAGAGGTAATATCTTCATTCTCAGGATGAAATAAATTCTGCCCTATTCAGTGGGGAAGAAGATTCAATTTGATGGCAAATGGTCAAGGAACTGTATGGGAAACCATCCATGAAGTCAAAAGCAAATATAATTAGAAAGGAAGAAAAAAATGAGGTGTGTGTGTTAGGTAGGGCTCTGTGGTTGCAAGCAACAGTAACTAACTGACTAATGTTTGTTTACCAGACAGGATTTATCAAAGTCAAATGATTCTGGTTAGGTAAATTTGGAGTGGGTAGAGGTAGGGGTAACAAACTGGCATATTTGCTAGAATGCCCATGACTGAGGGGACAGCAGTTCCTCCAAGAAATAAAGCTGTGAGAAGAACAAGAGAGTAAGAGTGTTGGATATCAAAAATAATACAAGGTGTAGCAGTATTTCTATAATAAATAAATAAGAGACTGGATAGCTTCAATCTACTGTCTATGATATCGCTATTTGAAGCAGGAGAAAAATGTAGTTTACTGTTTTGGAGAAGGCAAATATATATTATATAAAGGATCTCTCTACTGTAGAAGAAATAGTATCAAGCATTTTTCCTGAATACCTCCTCTGTCTTCCGCTTTATTTTCGTCCCAAACTTCCTTCTTTATCTGAATAATTCTTAAATATATTTATTGCAAGGCTGTTGTGTAGTTGTTATTTTTTCTACTTCACAAGGAAAATTTGCTTGGATTAGTCTCAAAATATTATTTCTTTATAAGTTGTTTAATAAGATTATGATAGCACTTTATCAACTATCAGGAGACTGTATTCTAATGTATTCCTTTTCCATTGTCTTAGCGTTGGATGAGGCACTTAAAGTCTTGTCTTTTCTTTATTAAAAAAATGAGAGATAAAGCAGATGGTAGCTACTTTTCATGAATTATCATTTCAGAATTGTGATAGCTAAGTGTTCGATAACTTAGGATGCTGCCATTAACATTTGCTCAGAAAAAATTAGGCTGCCTTGAGGGTAACTGGATTTAATAGAACTACTATGCTATGTAAAAGAAGGCTGAACTTATTAGAAGAGAGGTAATATCTTCATTCTCAGGATGAAATAAATTCTGCCCTATTCAGTGGGGAAGAAGATTCAATTTGATGGCAAATGGTCAAGGAACTGTATGGGAAACCATCCATGAAGTCAAAAGCAAATATAATTAGAAAGGAAGAAAAAAATGAGGTGTGTGTGTTAGGTAGGGCTCTGTGGTTGCAAGCAACAGTAACTAACTGACTAATGTTTGTTTACCAGACAGGATTTATCAAAGTCAAATGATTCTGGTTAGGTAAATTTGGAGTGGGTAGAGGTAGGGGTAACAAACTGGCATATTTGCTAGAATGCCCATGACTGAGGGGACAGCAGTTCCTCCAAGAAATAAAGCTGTGAGAAGAACAAGAGAGTAAGAGTGTTGGATATCAAAAATAATACAAGGTGTAGCAGTATTTCTATAATAAATAAATAAGAGACTGGATAGCTTCAATCTACTGTCTATGATATCGCTATTTGAAGCAGGAGAAAAATGTAGTTTACTGTTTTGGAGAAGGCAAATATATATTACATGCGTACATACATATACCTACGGACTTACAAGCTCTATTGCTGAGCTGTACTTGCAGCATGTTCTACATGGCTTTTATTCACGAATAAGAAAGGAGACGCAATAGAATTAGAGACTGGAAGGTGCAGCTCTGCACTGTGTCATCTCCAGTTATGGCCTAAATTACTGAGCAATGCAATATTCAGGGACTGAGTCACTGTTGCTCCTGTGAAGCCTGAAATAAATCACAAAGCACAGCCATATGCAATCTGTGCCCCAGAGCAGGCCAGAAACTGCTCTAAAGCAGAGCAGAACCTGCCTCCTCCTGTCTGAGACATACGAATGTACTAGTGGTTTGTATTTTAATTCATTAATATTTTAATTGGCAAACATTATATATCTTTAGGGTGTACTACATGATATTTTGATATTCGTATATATATTAGAGTGATTAATTCACCTCATCATTTTTTGTGGTGAGACATTTAAATTCAGCACTTTTTCAAGTGTATGCTATTAATTACCTACAGCTGCCCTGCTGTACAGCAGATCTGCAGAACTTATTCCTCCTAAGTAAAACTTTGTACCCTTCACCAGTGTCTCTCAACTCAATGACATTTTGACCTTTCTCCCACATGACATCTTGACTTAGTAACTCTACAGGTGAGTTTTCCACCTCCATAGAAACTATAGATTTCAAGCCTGAATTTCTTATCCTAAACCAGGGTAAAATGTGATTGTCTCTTCTATGTAGAGCACTGAATAGCAGTGAGTGGGAGTCTCCATGATTACTAATATTTCCAATCTAGTGGAACCACTGGACCATTGTCGTTTGTTTTAAGACATTTCTGCATCAAAGCCTGACAAAGGTGACATGGTTCTTTCTCCTGTATTTGTTTTACTAGGATCAGTTAAAAATGTACATTCAGTTTTAGAATAGAGAAAGTCACGTATTAAGAATACTTGATAGGCTGTGTTTAAAATTAATCGCTTCTCTGCCATGTGCACCATTGTTTACAAGGTGTCTTGTCTATTGTAGGTGCTCAAAATATAAGCAAGTATGACTGCATCGCACACTAAATCTAAACTGAGGCACATTGTACGTGGCCCTCTGTACCCACACATTCCTCCGGCCATAAGCAAACGTGCAGTCAAACCTACAATGGCTACACTTGTACTGTGTATGTACAGACTTTCCTTTGTCATTATTCTCGTTCAACACAATGTAACAGCTGTGTAAGTAGCATTTACATTGTGTTAAGTATTATAAGTGATCTAGAGATGATTTGACATATACAAGAGGATGTACATATTAAATTAAATGTAAATACCATGCCATTTTGCAGATTCTGGTATCTGTGGGGTTTCTGGCAGCAATCCTCGCTGGATACAGAGGGCTGGCTACATCTTCATGTGAGAGCAAACCTAGGATGTCCTTTCTTTCCTCCCCACTATCCCACAGCTGCTTTGTGGCTTTTAGACCTTTTCTCCAAGAGAGCTACTGGCCACGGTTTGTTCAGTGGGTGGTGTAGGGTGAAACTGATGGTCTCTAAGGCCCACTGGGGGTTGCTTCTTGTGGGAGTTCTGTATTTTGGAACTCTAGGCCTCTGCTTTTGTTTTCTTTTCCTTTAAAAAGTCATTGAAGTGCAGAGTGTTGGCAATGACCTTTGGAAATGTTTTTACAGCTTACTGAGACTTCCTGACATGTTTTATTAGCTCTTGGTGGTAGCTAATAAAGTGAGTTTTAGCAAAGCCACTTATCATGACAGATTAGAGCCACTTTCAGAATCATCAGTCACCGGCGCTATTTCAAAGGAGGTTCGATGACAGGACGGCTGCCCGTCCTGCTCTGTCCACTCAGCAGTGTGTGTGTGACTGTCTGTCTTGAAGAAGGGAGGTGATCCCTCTGGGAAATTTAAGAAATAAGTTATTCTGAAAAAGCCTCAAATACTCAGAACCCCTGCCCTGATAAAGCAGTGATACTGTTGCTGGAGGGGTTATGAACAAGTTATTCCACAAAGCTTTTACTTTCTACCTTCACAGAGATGAAATATGAGGCCAAACTGGTCGACTGCCTTATAAAAAGAAAGGCAAGAAGGAAAAACAATGCTTCCTGAAAATTTACAAATATTAAGAAAGATCTTTATTCTTTATGAGGTTTTTTCCTACTTGAAGGGATAATTTATCAAAGTGGTAAATTTTCTGGACTCTGAATTTCCATAGTCCTGGATTTAAATTCTGCCAGTGTCACTGACAGGCTAGCTGACCTGGAGCAAGTGACCCCTTAAGACTTGATTTTCTCATGTAGAAAGTAGGGGTAATAATCACAGGGTTGTTGTGATAAAATATGACCGGCATATAAAGCACTTAGAACAATGCTTGTCACGTAAGTACTCAAAAACATGAAGTTGCTTTATAAAATGCCGTGGAGTGCTATGTTCAACATTGTTTATGGAATAAAATTTATCTTTATGCTTTCACCCAACTGAGTCCACCATTTTGCACAAGTCCTTGGGGTATGATGAACAGGACCTTGTTCCCATAGAATAGAATATGAATGGTGTCCTTGGTCCTGCTGTGCAACCGAGCAGCCCCTCCTCATTTTCCACTGCTCCTCCACCTTCTCCTTTCTGTCTCTCTCTCATATACATACACACACACACGCACATATGCATAATGCACATTTATTTTTACCCTATACAAATAATTACTGTACCTGTTTTTTGAGGGAAGTTACTTATAAAGAGATATAACAGAAAAAGTAGAAAGGACCTACACAGCATTTTTCCCCCAGTACTGGGGAATGAACTCAAGACCTTGGCACTGAGCTATATTTCTAGCCGTTTTTATTTTTTATTTTGGAGACAGTGATTCACTAAATTGTTCAGTGGCCCAGCTGGGCTGAAACTTGACATCCTCCTGCCTCAGCCTCCCAAATGCTGGGATTACAGGCATATGCCACCACATTAAGCCCTAAAGCAGACAGTTGATCTCCTCATACTCTACTACTAGGTTACATGGCTTTGCTTCCCTCCAGGGGTACAGCTGTTTTCGGTGGTCTTACTTCAGCTGCAGGATGTTCTTCCAGCTTCTGAGCCAAGCCTATGGTTACAGCCTACATTTTTCCTTAAAATTTTTTTTACTTAAAATTTGATGATGTTCACGAAGTACCTACTTCCACATATGACACAGCAATATTTTCTTGTCCCTTTTTTCAGGTTTAAAAAAAAAAAAAAAAAAAGAAGGGAGATTCCAAATAACAATCCTCCGAGAAATTTCTTAAAATTTAAGACACCAGGGACACTCTCAGATTAATTCCATGGTTCTGAGTGGGACCCAACTTTGAATTTTTAGCAAGACTTGGGAGATTCTTTTGCTGTCTGTTAAGAGGATAATATTTTCAGGAACTCTCCTGTGAGAGCTGAGCAGACATGATCTCGCCTCACAATGAGAAGTCTGTGCTCTTTCCTGGAGACTTAGAGAGACGTGGCATCATGTCAAGCTCAATTTTGTGAATTATATGAAATGTTTGTATCTATCTCTGGTTAAAACATTGGAGCAGAACCATCTGCTTTGCCAAAATCAAAATCAACTTCCTGCCAAAATCAATTTAAGTAAAATTAACCTTTTTTTAAAAAATCACGTAAATTTGAAGTCACCTTTACACTTCACTGAACATACCATACCTCCAAGATGAATCCTAGGCCCACTGAGAGTCTCAGTCCCATGTGTGACATAATTTGGTTGCCATGGAAGCGAAGGCTTGCACTACAAATTCCACGTCAATGCAATTTCCCTTTATCGCAAAACAACTATAAATTACATCTATTTTTAACCACATCCAGAGAAAGTATTGACTATAAACACTTTCATTAAACTACTTTAATAATTTATGTCTGTGGCCTCTTAAGTTTTCTGCTATCCTATACTGCATATAAAACTACTATTGGGGTCTGGAACAGCTCATTACAGGAGGGGATTACTGATCCAGGAGAAGTGCATCAGCTTATCCAGGGTACAAGACGCACTTAGAAAGCCTTACACTCTCCCCAAGAGCCTGCTTATGCTCTGCCCAGCCCATTCCATCATTCGTTTATACAAATAGACCTTCCCAAGATCAGGTATTTTGCCAGTATTAAAAAAGACTGCCTTGCAGTAGTGTCACCTCAACCAACCATCCTGTAAATGGAAGGCACTTACTGAGGCCCTCTTCTTCCCAACTATGACCTCCTTTTTAAGAAAAGAGCAGGCATTAGTACAGCATTCATTCCTTTGCTTCTCCGCTTCCCTGCCTGGCTAACCAAGCCTCAAATTCCCTTTGAGCCCATCTATTCAGGCAGCTGTAACACAATACCATGGGGTAGGGGCTTTTCAATAGCAACAACTGGTGGAAGCTGGAAAGCCTAGGTCAAGGTGCCAGCACAATCGGGTTCTTGTGAGGGCTTCTTCCAGGTTGCAACTTCCAACTTCTTCATCTGTCCTCACCTGGTAGGAGTGAGGAGGGAGCTCTCTGTGGCTCGCTCCCGTGTAAGGGTGCTAATCCAATTTACGAGGGCACCACCCTCATAATCTACTCATCGTCCCCAAACCCCACCTTCTAATCCCATCATTTTGAGGGTTAAAGTTTCAACATAGGCATTGTGGGTGGGACACACTGTCAGACCATAGCACCTTCTGACACCTTAAACTTGGCAAAGTGTTCTGCTATCAGTCTCTCACTGTTGACCTCTGTCATGTATTATTCCCACTGCAGTGGAAAGATTCAACTCCACAGTCTGACCGTGCTGCCTTCAATTCCTCTCCGTGTTGGTTACCCTATGTGGATTGGTTGTGAAATGTTAACGGTGTCTGGTATATAAATTCATATTGGCAATTAAAATTTTAAAATGCGATTAGGAAATCACAGTACTTATTTGTCTCTTCTATTTCCATTCGAAGTAATGATGTTTTATTTTGTTTATAGTGGGTGCTGAGAGCAGAGGGTCATGAAAAGTTCTGAGGCCATGTCACCCTTAAGGGGAAAGACTGGCTGGCGTTAAGTAGTGATGACTGCTTCAATCTAGGTTGGAAGTCAGGGCATTGCACCACATATTTTCTCTGTGTATTCAACTGGAAATGTGTTGGGTCTTAATCCATTCTTGATTGCAACTTATTGATCATCTAGTACCAAGCACAGTAGTATCCATTGATTAAAAACTAAAAAAGCAACTGTGGCCCCTGGCCCATTAACCCCTATGGACTAGTGAAGGAATCAGAGAATAACAAGCTAGAAAATAAAAGATACCACATAGCTAGTAACAGGGAGTGTGCAGAGAGAACTATGAGATGATGGGCACAGAGAATCAAAAGGTGAAAAGCTACAGCTGAAAGAGGGTCAGCAGAAGCCTCTCAAGCTAGGACCTGAAATATGAGGAGATAGACGGCAGGTGTGCTCTAGCAGCAAGAACAGCTGATGTGGGGATCTCATGTAAAAGAGACCTCAGCGTGTTCAGGGAGTTGGAAAGAAGCCTATTTGGCTGGAATATAATCAGAAAGAATAGAACAAAAATAAGCAGGGATGGGTAGGCAGGAGCCAAAGCAATTAACATTGTTCTGCTACCAGCTTGCATTCAAAGTACCCAGAGAGCTTGCCAAAACATTGAACACTGCCCCATCCCCTGGGTATCTGATCCAGTAAATCTGCATTAGAGTCTAAGCATTCGCATTTCTAACAAATTCCAGGTGATGCTGTTGGTCTGGGGACTTAATCTTCGAGAATCTAAGCATCAGTCTTTTTCAGATCAATATAAAGGGTTTGAATTTCCTTTGGAGCATTCAAGTGAAGCCACCAAAGATGTCAAGAGTTATTTATTGTTTTTAAAAGTGATGACTTAGACCACTGTGTAGAAAGTTAATTCGAAATTGTCAAGAATAAAAGTGAGGTGGTTTGGGAAGTTACTGTCTGTGGTCAGGTGAGGATAGTGGAGTACAGTGAAGAGGAAGCTTTCAACATGAATTTAGAAGGTGGCGGCAGTAGAGTCTGCCCTTGGGTGGAATGCGATAGGGACAAGAAGAAGGGGGGTTGCCTGGGTTTCTGGCTTGAGAAACAGGAAAGATGGCCAAGGAATTTACTTAGCGAAGGTTGGGGCATGGGCATGCTTGGGCAGGAGAGGAAAAGGATAAATTAGAAATGTTTTAGTTAGACAGGTCACATTTTGGAGAGCCAGCTCTAAAGGCTCAGATTGATTCAAGCACGTACAGATGCTTCAGAGTGAACTAAAAATATATTGAAGGCCGTAGCCTCCTGGTCAGTGCTAAAATGAAAACCATATGGGTGTTTGGGGTCAGGGCAGATCTTTAGGTTGTAGTCTTCAGGAACCAGGACCCCTCTGTAGAAATCACTGCTGTTCTCTAGGGGTAGCATCCCAAATAAATCCTTTAAAAAGTAGGTGGGGCACCTTGGGAACTGGATTTGCTCTTCGGTGGTTGGAAGTTAACAAAATGTCTACCCTAAAGTGGAAGGGCCAGGGTGCTTTTCCACCCAGGGTTTTCACTAACGTGGGATTTCTAAATCTTGGGGCTATTGATGGTGGAGGTGAAGAACTGCAGCTGGGAGCTGCCCGTGCATTGTCACGTTAAGTTTAGAAGCATCCCTTGCCCCAGCCTTCCAGATGCCAGTAGCCCCACCTCCCAAACACGCCATCAAATAATGTCTCCAGACTTTACAGATATCCCTTGAGTGGTGGCTGCATTACTCCTAGTCAAGAAGCACAGCGCTAAGAGGGACCCTTGTACGTCGTAACCCTCTGGGGTTCCCCTCACTCCAAGACGCACCCTTCCCTATTTACTCTACTGATTGGCCCGCTCTGCCTCTCAGTGATGTGCTCCCAGTCTTCCAAGGTGACTTGCGATGCATTTGAAATGTCAGCGATTAAAGTGACTCTTTAATGACTTCCTGGGGAAGACATTTCTGGCCTTAAATAAATATTCCCATGGATGCTGCAGATGCAAGAAACTTTAGGGCATCCTGGAGAAGGAAGAGTGTGCCAGGAGAACCTGGCGAAGATCACGATGACAATAGTAGTAGTGCTAGTGGCTAACATTTATGTAGGATTGTGCCTAACACTAATTAAATGTTTCAGAAATGCTAATTCATTCAATGTGCACAGCAATCCTGTGACCTTAGTACTCTTATCACCGCCCACTTTTTACAGAGGGGGATACCGAGGTGCAGTGACTTACCCTGCCACACAGGTAAGTGACAGCTGGGTCCACATGTCTGGTCTCAGCTCTACTGTGGTTCCAAAGAAGGGGCAAGAATCTGGTGGAAGAGAATATGGGGCAAATGGGTATAAAATGGTCTGTCTGCTACGACACATTGCCCCTAGAACCCTTAGTCATATATTTAAAGTTACAGTCCTTTCAGTAGAACATTCACATTGAATTTTAGAAATTGTGATTCTGTTGACAATTTGAAACAGTTATTTATTGGTCTGTCTCTCTCCTTTTATTCAAGTGTTTTGTTTTGTTTGAGGCAGGGCCTCACAAACTGGCAGCAATCCTCCTGCCTCAGCTCCCCAGTACTGGGATGGTAGGCATACATCACCACACCTATCTTCATTCTGTTTGAAGGGGGCATCCAACTTCAGTTTTCATAGCAGCCACATTTAAGCCAGAGATTTCATGTAAGTAGCAGCAGTTCATTTTCACAGGCTTGTAACTTTATTTTTGGTACCCAGGAGCAACTCTGCCACATTTCAGTGCTATTTCCAATTTGTGTTGGAAAAGCCAACACAAACATTTGCGTTACTGTGGCAACCACAGGGAACTGTGAGATCACAGGTGTGCAGAGCTGACATGATTTATTGGGGTTGAGAGCTTACGCTTTTTCCTGATATTCCTCCAGGAGCAAGTAGATGGCAGGGAGGGTGCTTGAATGGGGGATATAACCAGAGTTATATAACCAGGGGCTGCCTCGGCCCCTGGAAAGATAAGCTTATTATTGTTTCCCTTCAAAACGTGCCCTGAGATGCAATTCCTGCAGCTAATAAAATATCAGTGGAACTCAGCATGACTGAGCCATGAGGGCCATCAAGAATGTGATGACAACCGGTACAGGGTTACACACGACCCCGTTGTGCTACATACATAGATTTTGAAATTCCTTTGAAAAGAGCTTCCATCTGGTGAATTTCTCTAAGGAGAGAAGTTACTCAGATTTATGCATTCTAGCATGTGAAAAAAATTTAATTCTTCATTCTGTTTTTGAGGAGAAAGAAAAGTGCATCAACAAAGCAATCCATTCAGTCTGCTTTAGTTTTCACTTTGATAAATGTCACTTCCAGACCAACACCATCAGATGGGTTATTGCCATTGCTGGACATTTCCATTGGCTCTGTTGAATTGGTCCTCTTAGATATATCTATGATAAGGATAGTACTAAAACTGGCTAAAATGTATCGGGCACTTACCATATGTTTATCATTTTCTGTAGACACTTTAACTCCGAAAACTCCGTTGCATAGGAAAAAATCACAAACACACACCCCGCCCCGATTTACAAATGAGAAGATACAGCCTTAAGGAGAAGACTCACGTGCAGGTCACAAAGGAAGCAGTAGTGGGTTCAGAAACTGAACACTGAATTCATTTTTGTGCACCCAGTGTCTTTTCCATGCTACCCCCATCGTGGGAGTCACATAAGCTTAAAGCCAGGCAGCAGCAGGATGGGTTATCTGTGTGCTTATTGCACATTCTGTGTTGCCATCCAGGTGTCTAGAACAAACCTCCCTAGACATGTATGGAGGAGAAAATGTCCGAGCATCCTCTTCATTCTCCAGGCACAGAGCCGCAGGCTCCCTTGATGTTTGTATGAGAGACTTCCAAACCTCAGAGTGCTGGGGCTTACCCAGCAGCTGCCACAGCACATTGTCAAGCAAGCTTGAGGAAGTGCCAGGCCTGGCCAGGGTTTGCACTCGCTCAAGAAGGCTCAGCCAGCAATTAACTCTGAGTGTGCTTCCTGCGCCAAAACCCATTAAAGCAATCAGTATTAGCATCTGCTTTTGCATGCTTAACAAGAGTCTCGTTCCCAGGACAGTCCTGCAGGAATACCCAAAGGCTTCAAAAATTCTTCAGAAATTCCCAAAGGCTTCACGGGCATCAATAAATAAAGTTTCCTAGCAGCTCTCCCTGCGAGGAAACACAACAAATAGAGCTGCTTAAGCTGGTGGAGAGAAGGAAATGAGGAGGTTGGAGAAGACCCCATATCGTCAGCCCCTCACTGCATAGCCCTTCGGTCCTTTTGTAAAACCCGCAGAGCATAGTTTCAGAACCACTAGTACATCCTGGCCTGCCTTCTGCGTCTTATCACCACCGCGTCTTATGATGCCTAGCAAGGGCCTGACCCTCTGGAGTGCTCAGGATATCTTCGATTGGGTTGAAACGACTTGGGAAAATAGCACTGTTTGTTTTGTGTCCTGATATGTTTTGTAAAACGTTATGCTGATACTGTGTAAGGGTTCAGGGGAGTACATTTTACCCCATAAAGGAGGTTCAGCTAGAAATCACCTTCAGAAAAAAATCCTCTGGAGACTCTTCCCTTTTCCCCTACCCCATCCCTTGGCTCTTCTGCTTCCTGCTCAATTGTAGAACTGTGCAGCTCAATTGTCAAATCAGACAATTTGATGTGATGCTAATTTCTAGGGCAAGATGCCTATATCTAACCCTTAGTTGTGCCGAAATGTTCATCCTGCTCCCTCCTGATGGGACCCACCTGGCAACCTACATAATCTTGGGTGACACGTGATCCGAGTGCCTGGCAGAGGGGCTGGAGTCTAGGGCTCCTGGCCAAGCCTCAGGCTGAGCTGCTCACCCTCAGCCAAGCTTGCCTTTCTGGACATGGGGGTTACCACATGGCCGGAAGGACTTGCTTGATTTATCATGCTACTTTCTGACCAATGAGCTAGAAGCCTGTGCTAAAGGCATTTGGCAAGCTTGAGGGACAGGGATGCTTCTGTTTCACACTCAGGCATGCCAGGGAAATGCTGAAGGGCACCACTGGGGGACATTGTGTTGCTGTGTGTATTTTCCTGTCCCAACACCAGTTTGCCTCACTGTTGTTTTCCAAAGTGCCATCAGAGACCAGCTGCTTGTCCTTTTCAGTTTCAGACAGGTGTGCACTGACACTATTCATGACGGTGATCGTAGCTTGTTCTCCAGATTTACAGGTGTACATCATCGTGCCTGACTCTCTAGCCATGTGTTTTCAGCACTTCACACTTTGAAGACAGCTCCTACAAATAAATTATAGTGAATTTAGGGTTAGCCCAGAGGCAGAAACTTAGAAGTCTAACCATGGCTCTTCCACCTACTAGAAAATGAGAATAATAATCCCTCCCTTACAGGGTTAAGTTTAATCCAGTAAGTTCAGCATTCCCTAATTTCCTATTGTATAGAAAAGGAGTTCTGTAACTAAACAGGTTTAGGAAACATACATTAGATGTAAGCAGGTTTCTCTACAGTGAAATTTCTCAGAATCTATAGAAGTCTTATGTGCACCAGAAAATTGGACAAGAATAAGGACATTTTACTTAACTCTGATTTCTTTTCTTTGATTGATTGGTTGATTGAGGTACTGGGGATTGAACCCAGGGGCAATACATATACATATCCCCAGGCCTTTTTATTTTATTTTTTTGTTTTGAGAGAGGATCTTGCTAAATTACCCATGCTGACCTTGAACTTGTGATCCTCCTGCTTCAGCCTCTGGAGTAGCTGGAACATCAGGCATGTACTGTGGTACCCAACCACTTTGAGATTAGTCCTGACACAAGGAATATAAGCATACTTGGTTGAGAAAGACTGTGAACTAAAAACTTGCTCCTGATTGTGGCCTCTAGACTACACAGTGGGTAAGGATTTAAACACCACTTGCAAGGTATCATGATTGGCCTGTCTTTTCCCAGAAAGGCACACATGGGTTCTGTTGAATTAGCATACCAGGAGTTTCACTGGGGTTAATATTTTAACTGTGGTGTCAATACACTTCACAACATTTTGTTTGAACATGCGTGACAGAATAAAGCTATTTTTAATGAATAAGTTTTGTTTTTAATTAAAGGAATGACAGTAGGAATTACTTTGGATTGTATTAAATGGTTTAAATTAAAAAATAGTTCTAACATATTTAGACCAGAGAAATGTCTCAACTTTATGCCTTACAACTCCTCTAGTTTTTACAATTATTTCATGATCCAGCAGTCTGTTTACTCTTTTCGTGCTTTCTATACTGGGTAGTTCAGTTAGAATAAGGTCTGATGGCTCTTGTCCAGAACCTGTCTTGGACTTAATGGCTTTGGATTAGTTTTTATTTAGTGATCTCTCCTTCTGTGGCTCAGAGATCTGCAGCCAGGCTTGCTGGGGGGCAGCTGAGCAGGAAGGAGGGCTGTGCTCCCAAAAGCCATGTACTAGGTCCTCATTACCTCACCCAGCCTGGATTCAGATTGTTCTGCTACCAAAATGCCTGGTTCATCCTGGTCTTTTTAGTCTAGAAGCAATGACTCTTACATTCATTGGGTGGGCCAAGAAGATAACCTGTGAAGGTTTTGAGTTCTGATTTCTGATCCATATTACTGGGTACATGTGCCCCTAAAATTTGTTTTGCCTCTCTGAGTATTAGTTCCTGCCTCTGTAAAATGGAGATACAAATAATATCTACCTTACCTCATAGATTTGCAGGAAGGGTTAGATGACACTTAGCACAGTAAGTGATTGATACATGTGAGCTTCTTGGGAGAGGGGAGCAGATGCCAACTCATCTGACTATGAATGATAGATCCCCACACACACCAGTGGGAGCAGAGCAGCCAGCCTATCCATCCCTCCGCCCTACCCACCAGTCCCCTGCCTCAGACGTACAGTAAGGTTGGCCAGTTTTACTCTGGGGCAAACCTAAACAGCATGTCAAAGGGAGTTTGAATTTTGTAGAGGAAATGTGAAAGTCATAGAGAACAGTTTTCCAATTCTGAAACTTCTATAGGTCAAAGCTCAATAGTCTTTCAGTCATGAACTCTGTCAGTGTTTTCAATTTAGCATAGGAAGTGTGCCCAGGTCAGTGTGAGAATCACCTGCAACTTGTTAGAAGTGCCAATTCTTGGACCCTACTCCCTCACCCCCAGTTTTCAAACTCTGGTGTTGCAGCCTTTCAGTCTGAGTCTTAACAAACTGTGTAAGGCAGTTGTAGCCAACCTATGGCATGAGTGCCTAAGAAGGCACACAGCGCCCTCTCTGTCAGCACAGGAGCCAAGCCACCCCAGACACCAAGCATTGGATAAGTTGTTTTTTCCAAACTAAAACCTCCATATTCAGGTTTAATTATTGTGTGACACTTTGCAATAGATAGGGTTTTGGGTTGCACTTTGAGTACATGGTCTCTAAAGGCTCATCCTCACTGGGGCTCCCAGTTGGGAGCGCTGGTCTAAGTGCTTGCAGGTTGTCCCTCTTCTTTCTCCCTCTCCGCCCACCTGGATAGTTTCTAGGTCCAGATCACTATGCCTGGCTCTCTACCCTGTGTTTTCAGCACTTCCCACTTTGAAGACAGCTCCCCAGAGAATGACCTTTTGTGTCCTCTAGCAGACTCCTGCATTCGTGCCTACTGCAGGTGTGTTCTAAGCTTAGCCCTAGAGTCAGAAAGCAAACCTCTGTTTTGGGTGTTCAGACCAGCAGACCAGGTGGCTGGCTCTTCTGAAGCTGCCTTCCTGATCTCCTGACCACTGGAAATGGTGCTCTGATGTGTAAACTTAATCCGAAATATTTATCAAGCTCTGCCTATGTTGGAAAACACCTTTCTCTATTTTCCTTTCCATGTAATTGTCACAACAACTCAATGAGATAGGTAGGTACCATTATATCCCCTTGTCCTGCATGGTGAAAGCCTCAGAGAGGATAATCATTTGCTAGTAAGTAGCAGGTGAGGGACTTGAACTCAAGTCTGCCTGACACCAGATTCTGTGAACCCCCATCTACCCGCCAGCCATCTCCTGAAGCCAGGAACATGCACAAAATATTATCCTAAGCTTTTGGGTTGTAAACTTTAGCATGCATCAAGATTGCTGAAGGGTATTTTAAAACACAGCTCACTGGGCCCCAGCCTTAAAGTGTTTGACTCAGTGCTGGCGGGTCTGGGCCTGGAAATCTGCAGATGCTTCTGGTTCTGCTGCCCAGGGACCGTGCTTTAAGAATCACTGCTTTAAAGTAGTATCTCTCCATGAGGCCACATGTGAAATTCTGGAGAATTTCACGTTCAGTTGTTCTAGGATAGGACACTGCCATTTAACTTTTTCATTTTTGCTTCCCTGCTTAGTTCAGGTTGGGGAACACGGCTTTATTTGAAGAAAGAGTAGTGATTATTATTGACAGCTTTAGTCACGAGTCCCATGTCAGTGTTTCCCCAAGTGATTCATGCACAGTGCCAGGAACTCAGCAGTGTGCTATGGAGCAGCAACATTGCAAGACAAACAGTACAAATCAATTTTATGACAAGATTTGGTGAAGCTTTAATATTTTCCATAAAAGTGTATTATGGAGTATAGGGCAAAATATACTCCTAATACAAACTGTAGGATTTCTTCCACTTCTAAGAGTGTAGTCCAGGGCCAGGGATTTAGCTCAGTGGTTCTGCCGCCTGCCTCGTAAGCGTTAGGTCCCAAGTTCCATACCCAGTACCAAAAATTAGATAGATAGATAGATAGATAGATAGATAGATAGATAGATAGATAGATAAATGTAGTCCAAGAAAATTGTCAAAAACCAATTATCAGAGACTACCTGCCAGAGATGTGCACAAAAGAATATCATTCAAACATTGCTTTGTCTTGACAATTGTCGAATCTTTGTGATGGGTTTATAAAGATTCACTTTTCAAAGCATGTTTAATACTCATGGTACAATGAGTGTCAGTGCAGAAAGAACGCAAACTCAATATACAGTGTGAGTCCAATCTTATTTTTAAAAACTATACGCAAACAGCAATAAGACTCAAAGGTAACATGCCAAAATATTTTAGTGGCTGCAATCCCTGGTGGAATTATGGGTGATAAAATGATATTTATACTCAACAGCATTTTCTACTTTCTTAACAATATTACTTTTATGTGTAGGCCAGAACAATGTAGGTGGTCACCAGTTTTATAAACACTGTTCCATAGTATCTATCTGAAATATAAACCATAGCCAGTAAATTTTTCAGAGAACTGGAAAACAGTTCAATGGCACAAACTATGGTGCCAAAGGATGTTATTGCTTTGGGCTCAGGAAATAAGGAGCTTCACAGGAACCTAAGGAGGTGGTGCTGATCACGGTGCATCCCCAGTGGTGGCAGGAAGCAGGGCTTCGACCCACTTCTCAGGATGCATGGGTGCAGGTGGGGCTTTCTTCTCTGTTTTGGTGAATGTAGCTAGCTAACAGTGCAACAGACGTTGCCAAAGAATCACTGCAGTTAGTAAATGTATCATAGATCAAAGGGGTCATAATGAGGGAGTTTAGCAGTGCCCAGGTACATTTTGCATCCACTGTGTGGATGGTAAGAAACTCAAGCACATTATACTTGAGGATGACTACTAAATGTTGAAGACATGGAGAGAGAGCTCCTGCGTTACAAAATAGCAAGTCTTTTCACCTACATTACCCCAGAAATCTGTCTGTCTGTACCCCCTGGGATTGCCTTCAGAAAACAAGCAAATGGTGCCTTCTGTAAACTTGTGCTCAATGTAGCACTACAGTGAGGGACCGTACTTCTATAGTGCTCAGTGGGGCTTGGGAGAAGGAGGAATTTGAAGGCATGAGGTGCTCAGAGATGATGTCACTAGAGTCATAATTGTCTAGTATGATTAATGGATTTTTTAATGCATCCAAGACCCACTTAGCTTTATAAAACAAAGCAATAAAGGCATTATGGCGGGAGCTTCCACAACAGCCAAAGCTGATGGCTTAACCTGAAGGAACGGGTGGCAAGCCAGTGTGCACTACCCCGGGATGGCCCCATGACGAAACACTTCCTCCATATAAGGCAAAAGATCTGTCCTAAAAAGGCACAGCAGTTCCCACCATTTACTATAATCAATTGACGACCACAGGTATCATTTGTCCTAAAGGGTCCAGGCTGAAAAAAAAATGAGCAAGAGGAATGGAGATGCCCAGGTGGATAGAGCATCCCCTGTGTATAGGGAACAAGACAGTGCTGAGCTCCTGCCGTGTGGAAATTTCACTTCCCAGTTGTACCACATCTTTTGAGTTTTCCAGGGAAGCTAGAATTCTTGATCTTTGTGTTGTGGTTCCCAATTTCCAAACATTAGCAGCATTTCGTATATATATTATCCAAAGAAAACACTCTTGCTGGCTGCCTTTGGCCTGTAACCATCAGGTCTCCCCTCTGCTTTTGAATCTCAGGTCCTACAGGGGCAATTGTTTTGGTCACCTGCATCACCCCACTCCTCTTAGCCTTGCCCACCCCACTCCTATACACATCAAATTTCAGTCGACAAGTTTCCTGGATTTTCAGACTTCTCAAAAATCATATTTCATAAAACCTTAAAATTGGCTAATGGCAGCCTGATTTTAAAACGTTTATTCAAATGTGGAACTAATACATTCCTAGACATACGCATAAAACTCCACATAATGTAATTTAATAGAATAAATACATTTGAGAAAACTGATATATTATTGGTTAGTTGAGGCATTAGAAAGAAAAGAGCATTTGCTTAGTTTCACTACAATGGCTGTACTTCTGTATTAAATAGAATTCTTGTAAGATTTATTTTGAAATCTTTTTCACTATGATATACATTAGTAATAAGTTTTTTCCTCCTCAATTTGGGACTGACTCCTTTGCTCCTCCTGAATATTGTTATGTAATTTGATCATGGTATCTTTATGAAAGACAAGAAGCAAGGAGATAACATTACAACCTAAGCAGAAAGCATTTCACCACCTAAGGCCTGACTGAAGCCATAAATCTTTATATCTACGTTAAAAATAAAGGGGATAATAGTACTTGAAGAAGAAGAACATTTTATTGCATGCTTGATTTATTTATTGTGATTAAAAAATTGCAAAGTACTCAGGATTTGTTTTAAAATGTTTCTCTTTGGCTCCCATTTTGTTTTATGAATAATGTTTATGAATTTCCTGTTGACACCTATCTACTCATTATTTTGAGAGCTCCATTTAAAAGGGTTTCAAGATCACTTTCAAAGAGATTTAAAAATTAACATTAAACTTTTAAAGCTAATATTAAACTCTTTGCTGTGCTATCTTAGACCACCTAAGCTTTACTTTAATTCATAAACCATTCGGAAAACTACAATCAATGAACACTTAACAAATGTGATGAAGGGGTTTAATTTAATATGGTTTCATTGCTCAGTAAATTTGAAAGTTAGAGTATTAACATATTTTGATAAATAAATAGTGCTATGATCAGTTCAGAGGTTTATATATTAATATGTCCTAGTTTATTGGCATTTGTGTTTGTTATTTTGATATAATGATCTGTTAGGGGTTTTTTCCTTAATATTATTTCTTCACTGAGCATTGAGACAGCACTGCTGCCCCACCAAAGTATGCAATACCCAAAGGAAACCATGTGATTTATTTTAACAATTGATGGGAGCCTTTCTATATGAGATACTCTGAAAAGATTTTGAGGCCATTCTAATCCCTTGTTTACACTATTAGCTTCCTACTAACATAGAAATAAAAATAGATTCATTCATAGGAAAATGAATACATATTGAAGATATACTCCTAAGTGACATAAATAAGTCACACATGTGTAAATACTGAATAGTTTCTCTGGTGTGAATAATCTGCAATAATACATGATCCTAATA
>NW_022900948.1:5953882-5996070 GCF_012274545.1 Fukomys damarensis | reverse complement strand
GGGCAGGGGTAAGGGGAAAAAATGAGAATCAAGACTTGTCATGTGGAGGTACAAGATCCTAACAATGAATGTAACTATACTGTATCCCTAAAATGTACCAATATACTCAATTAAATCTGAAAAAAAAAGAAATAATGGAAATCTTTTTTGATAAAAATATAAAGACGGGAGGATTTCTAGCTCCTTGTACAGTATTGCAGCAGACTCTTTAAATTTGGTTGAATTGGTCCAACAAACTTTCTGGGGTTCACATATTGCAGTAAATTTGTTGAACCTGTAGTAGGCTCATCTCTTGGGATAAATGCAACCAATAAAGTCCACAGATTAAACTTTTTAAATGTATTTCATTATGAAGAGACAAAATGTCATCAGAGTGACAGATACAACTGTCTTATGTAGGAATGTGCATTGATCTCAGTTAGATACTTCTATTTCTTATTCTCTTACATGAGAATATTACAGCAGGAAGAATTTAGTTTGCTTCACCATGTTAATACGTGATCACAGGTGTGCATGAGTGTTACTGACCTAGTTTGTATAGTACTAGGTATTCCTGTAACCTTATTTTTTTCTTGGCTGTATTGAAACTGGTTGTGTTAACCAGATAAGCATAGTTATTCACAAGTTATTTGCTGTTTTATGTTTACTAATTCTGCTTAGTTGTTGTCGAGTATGTTCTTTTCACAGATTATTTTCATTGTTCTGATGTTTAAAACATTTTGCATACTGTTTATCATGATAATATTTCATGAAGTAAATAATTTTTTATGTAATTGCAATAAGCACTGATTTTTGAACTGAAAAGGAGTGTTTCTTGTGCAGTGCGTCTGAGGTTCAAATAATAGTCCCGTTCTGCATTGTGCCTTTACTGAATCATAAATGACAGAAGGTTTCATGTTTTCATTTAGTCCAAAATGTCAGATTTCTCCAGTGTTTTGTTGTCTGTTGTACCTGCTGAAACTACAGTAAATGAATATTGCAGTAGCATTTCAGTTCTCTTTTTTATTAAAAGTGCTGAAATTTGTTTTTTAAATGTTTTCAAAAACAATAGAAACATTTTATATTGTAAAAATTGGCTAATGGCCTAGTAGTAATTTATTTCAGCTATAATTTTTTTAACCCTGGCTATTGAATGGTATTTTCTTGACAATAAAGTTAGCTTTAGAAAATAATTTTAAGGAAACTACTTTGATTTTTGAGGAGTAAATGGTATATTATTTTGAAAACTGATGCTTTGAAGTGAACTGGATCTGGATTGAAGTTCCAGCTGCACACCTGTATCATCGGGGCAAGTGACATAACACAGCTTCTTGTTTTCGCATTTGCAAATGGGAAAAACAGCTACCCTGGTTCACTAGTTGGTGGGTTTGGGTATGAATATTTACATATGCTAATTAGATGCTCAGGAAATAGAAGTTTAACTTAGAAGCCAGCATAACTAAAACTTTTAATTGCACATGGAAAATGTCCACAAAGCTTTTATGTATTTTATTTATTTCTGTTTACTTATTTTTGGTACCAGGGATCGAACTCAGGGCCTTGAGCTGTGAGGCAGGTGTGGTACCACTTAAAGCAATCACTTTTTTAGAAGTTTCACTGTAGGTAGGTCATGCTGCAGTTGAGATGGGAGAAAGTGGAAAGGCAGAGAGAGTGAAATATCTGTACCTCAGGGAGGTCCTACAGACAACTTTCACTGGCAGAATTTAGTGCCAAGTATAAGATGACCCTATGAGTTATCATCTAATGTAATTCCTTTGCTTATTGCTAAATTGCCAGTATGTGGCACAACCTCCAAATGAATGTTAGTTATTTAAATTAGCTAATGAATAAATACAGGTTTTGTCTGGAGTTTTGTCTAGAGCAAGGATGATTCCTGGCTCGCATCTGTGTTCAGGTCATAGTGCCGTTAGAGGCTGGTGGGTATGTGCCTGTATCATCACACAGCACCTGCACCCAGAGGGCCTTGGGCTCAGTTCAGTACTCTGCTGTCACCATCGTGAAATTCTGAATAGTTTCCCAGTAAGTGACTCTTCAAAGTATATAGCCAGTTCTGCTCAAAGATTTTCATCACTAAATACAGAAATGTCAGCACATTTACCAGAAGGCACAGAGTCATAGCCCCTGGAACCAATCAAATACTCCTCACCCACAGAATATTTTTTAAATAGAAATAAGCTTGTTATTTAGAATTTTTTAGATTTATGGAAAAGTTGCAAAGATACCATGAAGTTCCCATATATCCCTCACCCAATTTTCCATATTGGTAACGTCAGATTTTGCATTTACAACACATTTGTTTCAGCTAAGGAACTAACTTCAAAACGTGACCATTACTAACCTCCACACTCCATGCAGATTTTGCTAGCTTTTTCCTGGTGCCGTTTTCTTTCTCTTGGATGCCATGTAGGATACCACGTGACACTTAGTCTTTGTGTCTCTTTAGATTCCTCTGAGCTGTGATATTTTCTCAGACTTTACTTGTTTTTGATGAACTTGGTAATTTTGAGTGTATTTTGTAGACGATCCCTCATTTTGTGGGTTGGTGGACTTTAAGGGTAGAGATGACACAAAGTGACTTCATCTCATCACATCAAAGGTGTGTGCTGTGAACCTGACTCATCTCTATTGATGTTAACTGGGATCACTTGGCCAAGGTCTATTTGACAGATTTCTGTGGGGTAGCGACTCCCTTCTTCCTTCTTGTACTCTTTGGAAGCCAGTCACCAAGTGTGGCCCACAGCCAGGAGCTCTTCCTCCTGGAGAGGTGAGTATAAATGTAAAGTATTTACAATCCTGCTGCATAGATTTGCCCTTGTCCAATTTATTGTTAAGTCATTTATTTATATCTGTATAGACTCATAGATATTTATTTTACGCCTACTCCATCTACCTTATTGCTCAGATTGTTCCAGTGTTAGCCGTTCCAGAGCTCCTGCAGTTTGACCTCTGTGGCCCTTTGATGGTCCTCGTTGTTTCTTCTTGAGCACTTTCTGGTCTTCTAGTCCATCTTTTATATCCAGCTCTAACATCAGCCATTTCTTCAAGAGACCCTGATTCCTTTTATTGAAGAATGATAGAAACAAGATCTGAGTATTTCATAAGCACATTGCTACCAGAAATGTTTCTTTTTTTCTTAGTTTCTTTATTTAGTGTTTTTAAAAATTAACCTGTCACCCTATGGTCAAGTTCCAGGCTGAGTTACATATATATATGTGTGTGTGTATGTGTGTGTGTGTGTTAAACGATATGTTTGAAATTTTAAAAATATTTAAAATTAACCAACATTTATCTGCAACAATTTCACATAAGAATCTAGACTTCTGGATTCTCTTGAAGACCAGGTCTGGCAATCCTAGGCCTATTTTCCTACTGTGCAACAGTTAGCTAATACTGGGGCCCTTTTTTTCCCTTTCCTACATAACATACTCTCCAGTTTGACAAAGTCCAGAGCATTCCCTATTGTATTACACCCAGCTTACCTTATTCATTTATGCTCCTTTGTAACCCTTGAAGACTTACAGTTGAAAACACATTCAAGTAAATCATTGACTTAAAATTACACAATTCAGTTCATGAATTTAGGTAAACTCTGACCTAGGGATTGGCTTTTAAAGCAATATTTCTAATTTCATTCTGATCCAACCAACTTTCTTTCACTGGCCATACATACAGATCCAAGTATACCATTTATACATCCACACAGTCCTTCTTTTGGTTCCTACATGGCTGGGTTTGCATGTGCAGAATCTGCCTTGGCTTTTTTGGGTACGTTTCCCTTTCTTAGACCCTTTCTGCTTAGAAAAGTAACCCCACCCCTAGTTACATTCCTTTGTCAGATTAATTCCTGTTTGCTGTTCCCTTCTGGCTCTGACAAGCATTCCTTAGGTTGGGTTTCAATCAAGCCTTGTGTATTGCATACCTTGCAGTTGCATGTTGCAAAGTTTAGAAACTCTGGGAAACCACATATTTGACACTTTTTTATTTAGGTAAAACTAGATACTTTACTATAAATATGCAGTACAATTTTAGGAAGGAGATGCTCATCCTCACGATAGGTGAAACCTAACAGAAAGACAAATTTTCCTCTAAGATGTTAGAAGAGATAAATTTGTATTAATTTTCACTGCAGTCTCACTGCCTTTGGCATGTCAAGTTTAAACAGGGCCCCCTAGCAATTGCCTGGGAAGCTTTCTATAGAGCAGGCTCAAGGACCACTGCTGGGAGTTGGAAAACATAAGGGGAAATCAAATGAAGCACCTCACCATGCCTGCATTACTCTGGCTTATGTAGTTATTTGTTCATGTATTCATAATCTTAGTCTACTCAAACTGGTATAACAAAAATGCCTCAAACTGGATGGCTTACAAGTAACAAATACTCATTTCCACATTTCTGGAGGCTGGTAAGTCTAAGATCAAGGCACCAACAAATTTACTGTCTAGTGAGCACTGTCTTCCAGGATCACAGACAGCAGTTTCCTTGTGATAGTATCACTTGAAGAAGAAAAAGGGCCTCCTTTATACAGGCACTAATGCCATTTACAAAATGTCTGCTCTCATGACCTAATCATTTCCCAAAAGTTCCATCTCCTGATAATCATGTTGTAGGTTGGAATTTCAATACGTGAATTTAAGGAAGGCTATAAACATTCCATTGCATGCACCCAACAAATACTTATTGAAAGCCACCTAGTTCTGGCATGCATTAAATGCCAGGGATATAACTGTGAACAGATGCACTTTTTGACATTACAAAATTTTTAGTGTACTGCAAAACAATAGTAACAAAAGAACAGTATGAGACAAGGTGTTACATGTTACCATGAGGGAAGTACACAGTGTTACCATATGACAGAGGGTGAGGTGGGCAGAGAGGACACTGTACAAGAAGTGATAACTGAGTTGAGGTTTGAATAGCACATGGGAGTCAGCCAGACAAAAAGGAGAAGCCGAGGAAGGTGTTTCATGGTGCTGGTCCTCTTGTGTAGAGTCTCACCCAGAAGTCAGTGAGTCAGAGGATCTTAGTTCTAAATGGATGAAATATTGCATGCATCATTCAGGAATGACAACAGAGAGACATATGTGTGCAAAGTCATGCAAAGATCTTTGCTTCCACTTTGAAAGCAGTAGGAGGCTTAGAGGCTTATGCAGAAATTCAGATTATGCTTTCACCAGATTTTCTGGTTAGATTTGCCTATCAGAAAGCTCCCACACCTGGCAAGTGGAGATTAGAGAAATACACAAGTAGAGAAAGGTAGTTTATTGAAGGGTCAGCCACGTAAGTCCAGTAGATGATGGTGGTTTGAGGTAGAGAAGAGACAGTGGGATTGGAGAGATAGTTATAAATTAGATACTATTTGGACAAGGCTTAGAACTAATTGCCCTACACATAATGGAATAAAGCATCTGCTGGTGAATAAAGAATGGTTTTATTGCTGTAAGTGTTCACAATATCATATGCATGACAAGAAATGTGCATCATTTTCAAATTATTTTTATCTTTGTTAAATTTATTGGTACATTTTAGGTATACAGTATAGTTACATTCATCATTGGGATCTTGTACCTATACATGACTTATCAGGTTCTTATTTTTCTCCATTTCCCAGCCCTTCCTTCAACACCCCCCTTACCTGTTTACAAAGACATTGTTTCCATGTTTTTCCTTTTCATACTTTTTTTCTTTTCCTTTTTAACCTTTCCCCTACCCCTCCCATTTCCTCTACTCTTTTAGACTTTTCTTCCTATTACACAATATCATTATACATTTTAATCCTTATTTATACGTTTACTTTTTCACACCAGAGAGACTATTTGGTATTTACACATGTGGCTTGTTAATTTCACTTGAGTGTGGCCTCAATGTGCATCCATTTAGCTATAAATCTGTCAAGTTTCTTGTTCTTTATGGCTGAGTTGTATTCCATTTCATTAAGAAAAGAATACGTCTTCTTTATCCAGTCTCCAGCTCATGGGTAATTAGGCTGTTTTCAAATTTTAGCTATTACAAACTGTGCCACTATAAACATGGGTGAGCATATATCATTGTGGTATGATTCTTTTAATTATTTTGGGAAGATACCCAGCAGAGAATAGCTGGGTCAAATGAGACTTCTAATCCTAGTTGTTTGAGGTATCTCCATATTGATTTCCATAGTGGTTGCACCAGTCTGTACTCCCACCAACAATGAAGAAGGGTTCCTATCTCCCCACAACCTACCAGCATTTGTTATTGGTTGACTTCTTGATAGCAGCCATTCTTAGCAGCATGAGATGGAATCTCATTGTTGTTTTCATCTGCGTCTCTCAAATGACCAATGATGTTGAACATTTTCTCATATGATTATTTGTTGCTTTTACTTCTAACTGATACTCATGATCAAATTACTGGTTATTTAGCTTGACTTGAAATTTATTAACATCTCATTTTCAGCTTACTCCATCTCATTTGGCCCATTATATTTTCAGCAAACTAGGCGGGCTTGAACTAATGATGGTTTATTTTTTAATGGCTTTTATTATCAATCCATGGTGAATACCTTTCTCAGGTCTCCTTTGGTCTTTTTTCATCTGTTTCTCCTGAACTATTATGCCATGAAAGCAGAGGGCCAAGGCAGAAATCCTGGAGATATTAGTAAGGAGCAGTCTCTACTAGCTGAGAAATGGTTCTGAGGCACTAGAGAAAGTGTGACAAGCAGGCACACTGTATTTACAGGTGCTCCTTTGAGTGGCTGAAACAGCACTTCCTATGCCTGGAAAATGGCATGTCTGAAAGAATTAACAATCTGTTTAGAACATATAAATGCATGTTAGTCTCTCTTCCTTTCTTCTGGTCTAACCACTGTGATAGAGTGGAGGATACCATAAAGGGGCTGAGCTGGGTGCAGAGGAAAGAAGTTGTAGAATAGGATAGTAGCTAGTTTATTTCTAACCATTTACAGTTGTCGGTTTGTTTAGAGACTTTTTTCTTAGGCAGAAGAACAAAGTTCTGCTACACAGGATTGTTTTCTTTGGCATGATGAACAGACACTTTCTTGAGGAACACATTGAGATAACACAAAACATCTGCTGAAAGGAATACGCCCTCCACAGCTGAATTTGCATCATAGATAGATAGATAGATAGACAGACCGACCAACAGACACTGGGGAATGTGGGTGGATATAAAAGAGGAAGAGACTAAACTAAGGGGAGGGGAATGTGTATTTTTAAGAAACATCTGTGTTCATTTTTTTCCTCCTTGTGATCCAGTTGCATTTTGTTTTGTTAAGTATTTTGGAAATGGTGTGTTCTCAGCCACACTGCCAGAGGAGGTCTGTTTTCTTTTCCCAAATATGTTGGGTATTGTTTTTATTCCTGAGCTATTGAGAATGAGGGATTTTACGACTTGTAGAGAAATTTCCACATGCACTGGCATCCAATTACTGGACTCCAAAGATAAAAAAGGACAATGCAAATGCTTCTAGGTGTGAATAACAATTTAAAAGAGAAATGTAGACTTTTCTGATTGTCACTACTGATATCCCATCAGGGTCTCAGAGGATTGACCAAGGTGGTAGGATTTGTCTTATGTCAGTGTGGGTTCTCCTAGGACAGTTCACGTGATGTTCCACGTGTTATGCCTTCCAAATCTACTGTTGAGAAAAGAGTTTATCCTTTGGTGATAAGGCAGCTGTACCTGTCCTGTTTCATTTTCTCTCCCTGGCCAACAGAGATGATGAGAAGCCATCTTTACAATCACAGTAGCATGGCTGCTATTCCCTGAGTGCCTGCTGGGTGTCTTAACACCACTGGGCTTCATTCTCATCCTCATGTACAGTAAGCACAGAAGCCCTACAGGGGGGATCTGCACCCACATGTGATCAGTGCCAGAGGTGGCACTTCACCAGTCTCCTCACAGGTGAACATCTGGGGAAGGAAGACCCAGACTGCCCTTTTCCATTTTTATTTTTTTAACAAGCCTTGATTTCCTGGTTCTACCAATTGTATCGGAGTGAGCTAGAAGAACCCCTGACAACTTAACAAAGCCTCATGACAGAACGGAAAGAACTTAGATAGGCTCTGGAATCAGATAGACTTGAATTCAGATCCTTTTTTGCCACATTAGCCCTGGCGAGTCCTAATGCATCCCTGTGCCTTTCTGAGCTCTGATTTCAGGGTAAAAAGTTGGCAGAGGAGGTCAACTCTAACATTCAACAAGTATTTTAAGAGATCTCTCTTTTCATGGTCACTGACCACGATCCTGACTTCTGTTCCTGAAATTCTATCTGCACATTTGTTCATTCTGCTGTGAATGCTTTCTATAGAGTTTTTAATCTCCTGGGTATCAGTATGAATTTGTTTTAGGGATTTCATTTCTTTCCTATGCTGGGCATTCATGGTTTCCATCATAGTCCTGAGCTCATCTATTTTTTTTTAATCTGTTTCCATTCTAGAGTCTCTAATCATGTCTTTCATTCTTCTCACCATCTCTGTGGTTATCTGAGAAATTATTTCTGTTTGAATTTCTCTAGGGCCTCATGTATCTATTTTGTTACTTCCTGTGCTTTCAGTTCAGGGTGTCCAGATGGCTGTCAGACTTTTCTACCTCATTTCCCCCAGAGTTTACCTTTGGTGAGGTGGAAATTTGTGTTTAAGTGTCTTCTCATTTCTATTTTTGTTGTGGTAGTGTCCTTAGTTTAACTCCTGGGTTAATACTTTGATCTTCCAGATATACCTGGTCTTTAGAGTCTCTAGTGTCTCTGAGGCAATCTCATTTTCATTACACCAGGAAGGACTACTGATTAGATCAATCACAATACCTTAGCCCAAATGATACAATCCGCAACATAAGAGTATCAAACACAGCTTAGAAAATGGCAATTTGTGGTAGTTATTAATCTATCACCTTTAACTGTATGAACTAAATAAAAATCAAGGACCATCCCAAAATACGTTTATAGTGAATAAACTCTTCAATATAGCAACTTTACCCTTCAGGATGGGCCTTAGAAGGAGTTGGGGAGAGAGGGGATATATAGATAGGATAAAGAAAGGTTAAAAGTGAGTTCAGAGGACACAGGAAGATCACACAAACTCTAGGAAGCTGTTAAAGAGAAGAGGAGAAAACAAAATATACACAAGAACAGAACAAACTATCAGCGATAGGGAGGCTAGACTCTGTAATCACTTTCTTTTAAAACTTATGGCAATTGAGAGAAGGAAAAAGAGAAGAAAAGAAAAAGAAAAGAAATTTGAATTAGGATAGGAACATGAACAAAAAGGGAGAGAAATGAAGAGCAAGGTGTTAGAGAGAGAGAAAGAAAGAGAAGATAAGAAAAAGGGCAAGTAAAAGAAGATTAAAAAGGAAAAGAAATTTCAGAAAAGAAAAAAGATAGATGAATTTTAAAATGATTAAAGAGAAAAACATTTCTTTGAAAATAAAAAATACAAATAGAAATAGAGGGCCTCCTTCAGGATATGCCTCAGTGGATACAATAGACAGCATGGTCAGGAGTGTGCAGATCTAAGTTAATTAATCTCAGCAAGCCAGCAGCTGTCCCCTGAGGTTCAGGCTGATTTCTGGCTGCAAGGCCCAATTAGAGATCTCTGATCTCCTGCTGGGTTGAACTCTGTAATGTTCTACTGCAGGTTCCACCTGTCTTTCCCCTGAAGTTAGACCAGGTTCTGATGTGAGGTACTGGTCCCTCCGATTTACCAACTATGGTGATGTCATATGCCTTTATCACAGAGATTTTCTTCACTTTTCCAGTGGGTTTCACTTTTCATATAGGAGCCTCAAAGAGGCCCTCTTTCCCTTGTTCATGCTTTGGCGGGGGGCATGGACACTGCTGTGTTAGTGCCCGAGTGTCTGGTCCCCTCTTTTGAGCTGGGCCAAAGGGGCAGGCCTACCAGAAGGTCTCACACTACCTCTAGGCTCCTCTGCTGCTTTGTCCCCAAGAGGCAGGCCCACCAGAGGGTCACAAATTGCTGCTAGGCTGCTCTGCTGCACTGGGCAGAAGGGCTTAGCGAGTATTTATTTTGCATTCATCATGCTCCAAGCTGCACGCTAGCACCAATGGGACTTCTGTGAGGAGTACTGACACAGTCCCTGGCCTCATGGAGGGCCACAGACCTGAGGCAGGAACTTCCACAGGTGGCTGCAATTCCCATCTGCAGTCTGTGCTCAGGAAAACTTTAGCAGTAGGGTAGCAGACCTCTGTCAAAGAGCAAGGGAAACTTAAAGATGAGCTCCAAAGAAAGAAGAGAAATTGAGTAAGTAAACAGATGCAGTGGCATATCTTTCAGCTACTGTCAGAACTTCGGAGGTTTAAGGCACTTCTTAGGGGTCCATGAGGACATGTCATTATGTTCCAAAGCCCAGGCTCAGCCCAGCCCTGATCACATGCCAGAGTCTCATCACTAAGCATCTACCTTTCTCTTCAGAAAAAAAGAAAGAAAGAAAGAAAGTGATGAAAACAGGAATGATCAGCCCTTAGCTCAGAAATTTCCCTACTAGGTCTTGTGTGATTTTGGGTCTTTGTTACCCAATGTGTTTCTGCTTTCTCTGAGGCACTTCTCCCATTTTTGTTCCCAGTAATAGGATAAAAGGAATAATAGAAGCCATGTAGACATTTATTTCCTTTCTGAGTTGCTTGAAAAAGAAGGATTCAATGAGGTATTTAAGGTCTTAGTGAAAGGGAAGGAAAGAGGATGAATAGAGGAAAAAAAGAAAAATAGATTGATGCTCAGAAATTACTTGAATTTTTATTTAATTTTGTTTGGGAGAAGAGAGATTTAAGTCATAGATGAGCAGCAACTCCATGAGGCTTCAGAGAAATTATTATATCCTGTGCTCTATTTAACTCTCACACTGAATGTGGCTTGGAGATGGGAAAGTTGTGGTTAGACACATGGGTGAACTCTGCATGGCTGTCACATGCTGGCTCCTGAATGCACACCAAACCCTGTGCAGCAGACAGCACTGAGGAGCTGTCTCATCAGGCCTTCCAGGGAGGCTCCAGGCCTGTAGACACACTGCAGCCCCTCCTTCACCCCAGCCCCCTGGCCATCCTCCTCTTGACCTCACTGCTAACCAACTCTGGTCTTGCATTGAGTCTAATGATTGAGCAAATTCCTACTGGAGCCTCATATGAGTGATTAGTTTGGATTCTGACCTCTGCCTAGGCATGCTGGTTGCTTTGTTCTATTCTGGAATCTGGGCTCAGCCTGGTCCTGTTTCCAGTCACCCGAATTCCATTTCAGTACTGACTCATTTACAGAGACCAAAACACGCCACATGACCAGGGTCATGGAGATCCAGGTTACCCACAGACACCTTGAGCTCTATCACTTTTTGGTGGAATAGCCATCTGAATACAGTTTTTCACTTTAGGGCAGTTTCTTGGGGTTTGGAATTTCCTAGGTCTACTCTGAGTCACAGGATGTAATGCAGGTCAGGGTGGGATAGAGGAAGAGCATGTTTGACCCTCAATTAGCGATTGCAAATCACTCAGATCTTTTGATCAAAGGTCATTTTCTGTATCACCCAATGATATCTGCTTACTTATTATCATTGGTTTGTGTTGCTATAAGACAAGTCAAAGTTTAACTCCAAACTCTTAAATATATAATCTATTTCCATGAAGACTCTTGGTTAATATTGTCTGGCATTAACTTTCAAATTGTGTATAGTGACTGAAAAAGTTAACTATAATCACCTGAAAAGTATGTTGGGAAAGAAGAGCAGAGCTTTTAATGATAAAAGTAAAAAAAAAAAGGAGAAAGGAGTTTCAGATTCTTTTTTGCCACCCTTAGGCTAGATCAAAATGTTCTTCACTGCAGAATTCTCCTTTCTTCTCCCAAAACAGTGTGTAGCCCTCTACGCCAGGATTACATCAAGACTCTGACAAAAAAAAAAACAAAAAAAAAACCCAAAAAACAAAAATGCTATCTTTTCTGCCATGCCTTTTGTTTCTTTTCCCCAAATAGAAGATGGTAGATTCACATCTTGACTAAATAAGACTTTTGCTCTTTTCTGATTCCATTTTTATATAACAAATTCCCTATCTTGCTTGTGTCAGTTACTTTTGAAGGTAGGGTCAAAGTATAAAACAATCCTTTTATTCAGACAACTTACAGCAGTACAACGCATAAATATGAGATTATCATAGAAAATAATTTAATGCCAAATATTACCCAGGTCCTAATTGGGTACCTGCCACTCTTAAGGTCTTGCAAGTTCAGAACTGACATACAAATACCAAGACTGCCCTCCTGAAAATATACACACAGGAGGAATCTAATCCCAACATGTGTTACAAGGAACATTTGGTCAATGGGATACTAAAACTAATAGTTCATAACACAGTGCTTACTATCTGCAAGGCATGAAGGCAAAGCCTTTTATATATGTATGGCTCTAATCTTCACAACTACCTCATGAACTTCAGATAATGTTAATATATCCCTTTATTTTCTAGATGAGCAAACTGAGGTTTAGAGCAACTAAGACATTTGTATATGGTTACATTATTTTTAGGTGGCAAAGGCAGAATTAAAGCCTCAGCAATCTGTTTACATGCTGTGTGTTTTAAACCAGTAGGTATCAAGAAAAAAAGAATCCAGAGTTATAGAGCACTTTTTCCTACGGGTACTCTCAAATCCTTTACTACTCTTAGCTGTGCTGTAAACTTTAATAAAAGCAGCACTTTAGCAAACATATTTGACCTTCATGGTGCTCTTTTCTCAACCAAGGATCTCCCAAGATTAATAATTTAAAAAATACATATTGAGAAGTCCTGACTTGGGATCATAGCCTCTTCTAACACTTAACAGAAGCAGAAGGGACAAAAGGAGGGGCTTGGCTGGGGTCCTCATGCAGTGAGTGTGTCCTGTGGACCACACAGACTGCCCTTTTCCCGGGCCCAGCCATGCACGGCCCCTCATGAATCGGCTGCTGTTGTAGCTGGTCAGCCGTCCATTTGACATGATCCACTAGCCTTTCATTCTTCTTACTGACAGGCTGTACATTTTTAAACAAGCATGTACTTTATGATTCTAGGTTTTGAACCTAGGGTCTTCACACTGAGTCACATCCTCCCCCCCTCTATTATTTTTTTATTTTGAGCCAGTGTCTCAGTCACTAAGTTGCCCAAACTGGGCTTGAAATTGTGATCTTCATAGATTCCTAGAGAGGTGCGATTGTAGGCATGTGTCGTCGAGGCCCATTACAGTCTCTGAGCCCCTTCTGCAAGCTTAGCCTTTTGAACTAAGTGGAGCCCATAAGGTGGAGGTCTCGGCCATCTGTTTCCTGCCACCACACAGCCTGTAGGAAGGAACAAGCTGCAAGTGAACCCATGCTTTGGAGGTAAATCTCCATTTCCTTTTAGCTTTGTGACCTGGAGCAAATGCTTTAACTGAGCCAAGTCTCAGGCACAGTGTTTTTTTGTTTTGTTTTGTTTTTTCAATTATTATTTAGTTTATTGGTACATTTTAGGTATTCAATATAATGACATTCATCACTGGAAATTTGTACCTTTACATAATCTATCTTGGATCTTATTTTTTCCCCATTCCCCTGCCCTCTCTTCAACCCCTCCATCCCTCCCTATTTACAAATACTTTGTTTCCATTTTTTCCTTTTCTCATATTAATTTCATTCCCATTTTCCTTTCCCCAACTCCTCTTACTTCCCCTTTGGACCTTTTCTTCCTATTTCACATTATCTATTATCTCTTTAGATCCTTATTTACACTTTCAGTTTCTCATACCGGAGAAACTATTTGGTATTTACATGTGTGTCTTATGTATTTCACTTAAAAGTATCACCTCAATGTGCATTCATTTAGCTGTGTCTAATTTCTCATTCTTTATGGTGGAATGTACTCTAAAAAGAAGAAACACATTTTCTTTATCCAGTCTGCAGTTAATGGGCAGTTGGGCTGTTTCCAAGATTTTTAGCTATCACAAAGTGTACCTTTATAAATGGGTCCACATAGATTCCCTGGGGTATGACTATTAGTTTTTACATTTATAAATTCATTTTTCTAGGACTTTAACAAATTTTGTAATGATTTCTTTAACTCCATCATAGTTCTTAGTTTTTCTCTTAGTTTTACCACTGTTATTACTAACTCTCTTTGGAGCCATGGTTACAATATTTCATACAAATAAAGTGCAAAAAAAAAAAAGCACTGTGACGAGTGTGGTAATGCACTAACACAAGCACTGTATGTTGTCTGGGTGAGAGCGGCCCTTAGACTGAAGCGTCGGCCCTTTGTGTCTGCAGCGAGATACAACACGCTACTCACGGCCTTTTTTTTTTCCCCCTTGGTACCAGGGATCAATCTCAGAACCTTGTGCTTTGGAGGCAGGCGCTCTGCTGCCACTGAACTACAACCCCAACCACCAAAAGTCAGATTTTTGGTGATTATAGAGCACTGTAAAGAACACCTAGCAGATTTTTTTTCCCCCCGAGTAGTGGAAAGTTCGAGCTTGGAGCCCTTTGAACCCAGGTGTCACTGTAATGGAAATTAAAACTAAAGCAACAAGTGCGAATTACAGGTAGAAGGTTTAATTGGAAAATAAGAGACATACGAAGAGAATGTAGCTTGTGTCGAAGCCAGAGAGGGCGCGCTGTGAAGAGAATCTGTCCTGCCCACGCACAAGCACAGAGACTCACGTTATGGGACGCCGTGGTGGGCTGGGGTCCAGTCAGTCATTACCTCAGTCCTGGTTTGTGGTTCTGGAGGAATATAGCTTCAGGGTACTCCGTCAGCATGGGTTCAAGTGTCGGGTGGGGCATAGATACACCTTGGTTCAGTAGCGCTGAAACTCAGAGCTGCGGCCGGAGGCCAGGTCTGTGGACACAGCTAGATCTGTGCTGGCCACTGGCCAGCGAGGCCCCCAGGTCTTCATCAGCTTCGACTGCAGGTGCAGGGCCTCTGACAGCGTGTTCCAGGAACGGGTGCCCTGTTTACTGTGGTTTCAGTCTCAAGGCTCTGCTTTTCTGGGACCCCGATGACCACCAGTTTAGCACAATGACTGGAAACTTCCGAGTATCGCCCCAGGGAGAGGGTCTGGAAGTAGAAAAAGCTGGTAATCAGATGTCCCTGGGTTGCTTTTTGTGTTCTCTGTCTTGAAGGGGGACGACAAGCTAGGTAAACTGGACTAATAAACTTTGTTGTGTCAGCTTTTAGATAACACTCCCTAAATGACTGATGCGCCTATATCCAAAGTTTTGAGGAAAGATATACAAAATGAGAGCCAATCTTTGTTCTCCCTTTAGTTACTTATTGGGCATTTGTAGGCTGAAGTGAAAAGTCATAGATTTAAGAAAAATAAAACACTTTAAAGACCCTGATTATCTCATAAGAAAATACAGCTCATGCTTTCGATGAGTAACAGGTTGAGGACCTAGGAGTTTGTTTGTCCTTTGTCCCTATGGTGTTCTCTGACCAAGTCAGACCGGTGGACTGAGTCTTGTGCTATCTTGCTCAGGTGAGCAGTTATGCAAGATGAAAAATTCTAGAATCTGAAGGAGGGTGTTACACATATTCTCTGCATCTGGGAAGACGATTTGCTTCCATTTGCCACCTTTTGGAAAAGTTTATTTTTCACACACACACACACACACACACACACACAAATAGAACTCTGGAAGGCAGAAGTAAAAGGGTGAAAGATCTAAAATAATGTACAAGCTATAGAAATGGCCCTTGAAGCATTATTAATTGAACGAATTTCCCACATGTTCCTGTTCTTAGTCCCTTATTCACTGAGCTGAGTTTTGTCTTTGAGCTCTGCTGAGAACCCTGTGGGGTTCCATGCTCACTAGGACTCCGAGCTTCTTCTTGACTTTCAGAGTTGGCCTGGGATGATGGTAGCTCGAGGTGAAAATGTCTTCATTTGAACCATTTCAGCTACCCTTTTGAAGAATGAATTACATATAAGAAAGGGAATGACAGGGTCAAGCCCAACTTTGTAGCCAGAACCAAGAGATTCTGAGCCTGGAGTCCTCCCTACCTGGGACGTTCAGGCAGAAAGTAACAAAAGTTTCCCCCACAAAGTTCAAGACATAGTATAATACTAGTGTAAAGCAAATATATTTTGTCAGTTTTATAACAGAACAGAGTGATGCCTATAAGATAACTTGCCTATGCAGCTAGTAAATAGAAGGGCTAGGGGTTTAAACTAGATCTTCTAGACTGTAAACCAATTTCTCTCACCCACTCTAACGCCATAACCCAAAGAGGAAAAAAACCACCTGTAAGGCCTTAGACAAGTTTAGAGACCTGGTGACAAGTGGAAGGCAGAGCTCAGAGTTCGGAACTGGGCAGAGGCGGGATCAGAGCTAGGAGCCGCTTGCGGGTAAACCAGAGGGACAGTGGTCGTGTGCTTCTGCAGTATGCTCTCGACTTCACCTCATCTGCATCTGGGCTGTGAGGATGCCTGAGGGCCAGGCAGGTAGACTGGTAACACTGGAGTGCCCGACCCTGGCAGCTGATGTGCATCCACTAGATTGAAGCCAGGGGCAGTGACGGCCTCAGGCTGTCTAGCAAGGGGGATCCCTGAAAAGGAAGGTGTGTGCAGAGCTGTAGAGCAGTTGATGTGCATCCACTAGATTGAAGCCAGGGGCAGTGACGGCCTCAGGCTGTCTAGCAAGGGGGAATCCCTGAAAAGGAAGGTGTGTGCAGAGCTGTAGAGCATTGTTGCGGATTCAAGGTGCTGGGTGCTCCTGCTTTGAAGTCAGACTGTTTCCCAGCTCGGTGACTGTAGGTCGTTACTTAATTTTCTCAAGACTATTTAGTCATCTGTAAGATAGAAACGTAACTTAAATTCTGTTCTGAGACGCCATCAGCTAATTCACATAGTATTTGGCATAATCCCTGGAACATAGCAAGTGTTGAGTAAATATTAGCTTTTATTATTAGTCTCAGGTCCGCAGTCTTAAAGCCTGGACAGGAAAACCACAGTTCTCTTTGTAGGCAGCAAAATATGTTAGCTGACCTCCACTTGCCTCCAGATGTGGATCTTGTGACCCTGTGGGCTTGGTTCCTCCCTTATCTCATCACTGCCTTTCACTGGCTTATGTATAATTCTGTACCATTGAGAATAAACTGTAGCTGCCTCATTATGATGAGCAGTGTGAAGTGGTTCCTCTAACCAGGCAAGAGGACAAGTGACACTCTAAATGTACCTGTAATTTGCCTTTTAGAGTTGGGCTGATTTGGCTAAAGTCTCAACCTTGCCCCATGGTTTAGCAAGATAAAGCATACTTTAGAACTTCAGTGTTGCTGGGGATTGAGCTCAATGGTGCCTCCACGTGCCTCCCAAGCTCAAGGACCCAAGTTGAATCCATGGTACCAAAAGGGGGGGGGTAGAGAGAGAGAAAATGGCAATAGTAAAATCAACTTCATGGATAGGTTGTATGTCAGACCTGGCAGCAGGTGCAGGATTCCTTTCTGAGGACAAAGCACCAATATTAGAGGAGATTGCATCACCTTTAGCCCTCAGGCTGAAGCCCCCTCCCAACTTGCAGAAGTGGTTCAGTGGCCCTGCTTCAGCAGAGAAAGCTGCCCTCCACCTTCACAGTTTACCTCATTCTCAGTCCCACATCTAGCATTTCTTACCCAAAAAGTCAGCTCCAAGCTATGCCCAAGATCTCCCTGGGTTCATTTGATATGTCAGCACTTTGTTTTTGAAGAAAAGCTGGGGTCAGTGGTGGGGACACTGTGGAGGAAAATCCTGTTATGCTGATTGGCAGGCCTGTTCCATCGCTCTCCTCCTACCCTAGTGTCCCACGTGATCCTCTTACAGAATGTCTTATTGAAGACCACTGCAGCTGGTCCCTGTGGAGGCACGGACTACCAAGGACCTTGGGCATGCCTGGAGCACAGCTCTGCAGTTCTGCTCAAAGGCCGGTGGTCAGGTCTGCCTTCTCTTGATGAAGGGCTTTTCCTTATAACAACTGCTAGATGCTCCTGGCCTTAACCTTGCAGAGAGAAGAGCAAACAGTCTCACTGAGTGACCCCCTACTATGTTCTAGACACTTGAGGGGGATCTTAGTCATGATCATAGCCTCCAACCATGCCAGGAAGGTCTTATTGCAGTCCCTACTTTACAGAGGAGAAGCAGAGGTTAACTAATTTTCCCACACCATACAGCTGAAAAGAGCAGAGTAGGAATTCAAACAAAGTCTGCATAAATTGGGAACCCATTACAATATGCAGTCTCTTAAGGACAGTGTAAATAACAAGACCTTCAGTAGCATTTTAGAGAGGAAGCAGGAAGTGGGCTTGTGATTCTCTTTGTTCCTTCAACCAATGTGGGAGTAGTAGTCATCAGTTAGGAAATCTGAGTGACTCTAACCACTTACCAACAACAACAAAAAATAACCCCTAACTCCCCTTCCTTAAAGAGGCCAACTGGGAATGAGTGTGATGCGGAGTTGTAGTTTGTTGTTCAATTTGCCCACCTCAGAAGAAAATGTTCCTTGAGAAAAATTTTAGATCAAAATTTGTGGATGGGTAGCCTGAGGGCCACATTTAAACTATAGAGACGTTTTAGTTTTAACCCGCAGTAATTTTTAAAAACTTCAAGCTAATTAACATTTAAAAAATGCAACAGGTACACACAAAACTCCAGATTTCAGAATTGTCTTGAGAAAGCAGAAGCTGTCACGAGCCTGGGCCTCTGTCCTCATTTGGCCACTGTTGGGCGGAGTGGAGAAGCTGCCCCTTGGACGTGAAGGTGGAAGGTTCTCTTCAGTTTGTTGCAGTCCCCATCACTCCTTGTCATCCTGGCAGGGAGTGCCAGTCTATCTGCAGGATAGCCCTCCTCCTGCCAAATTTCTTACTTTAGACGTAAGAGGAAAAGGAGTTTTCCGGCCATGGTTCCATGCCTTTCTCTCTCTGCTTCTCTAGGTGTGCCCTTTCCGAAGAACTTCCTTCAGATCTGCAAGAAGATCTTGTGCCGACTTTTCCGGGTCTTTGTCCATGTCTACATCCACCACTTTGACAGAGTCATTGTGATGGGCGCAGAGGCCCACGTCAACACCTGCTACAAACACTTTTACTACTTCGTCACAGAGATGAACCTCATAGACCGAAAGGAGCTAGAGCCCTTGGTAAGTGTCACTTGCACTAAGAGCACCTGAGTCATGCCCAGTGGCTGGGCCATTTGTCACAGTACACTGCCAGATGCATGGGATGTGCTGACTGATAGCTAGATGTTACCTGGGAGGCTGCGGGCAAGATGCCAAGATGTCCAGTGCTACCAAATAAACTACTGTCACATGATTGCCCTCTGAGAGGTGGTGTAATATAATGAATAAGAATGTAATGGTTTGGGCTAGAAGAAGTAGCTTCTATTCTCAGCTCATTCACTTACTTATCTGAGAATCTTTGATCTCTCATGTTATCTACCATTATTAGTCAAGGATGACCAAAAACATTCCCTCAGTAAAAGAATATTTAGCACCTACTATGTGCCAGCAACTAGGCCTACAAAGCCAAGTAAAAATGCCTTTGAGACAGGGAATAAAGTCAGCCCTGAAGAAGAATATAATATCATAGGGACTTTGCTCCTGACACTCAGTCTTCTGTTAAAGAGGGTATATTTGAATCTAAAATATCCAGGATCGATCTCTAGTATCACTGTATGGGTGAAGGGGCCAGTTGTATTTTCTTTATACATAGGAGTTTTGTTACTATTGAACTCAGTGTTTGCTTTTGAAGTCCAGGCCTCTAAAAACCCCATCACTTTTCTCATAGGTGAGGCTTTAATATTCATGTTTTCATTACAACTGTTTCTATTTCAGCTGGATAGATGGCTCTGTGTAATACTTTCTTGTTCTGTAGAAAAGAATAAAATTAGGCCTTTTCATGCTAAATATGGCTGATAAGAGCCACTAAGTTTCATCCAAGTCCATTGGAATAATGGCCAGAATGCCAGGGCCAGGATGTCTGCCTTTGCTAACCTGTATCTCTTTCTCTTTATTGTTTTAAATTTCAGCTTGTATTATTAGGTACATGTAGGCCCACAAATCAGATGATACCATTGAAAAGATAGCTTCTATACTCACATATCCCAAGAGAAAAGGTCGTGCTATACCACCAGCAGCCACGTGGGGAAGCACTGGGTCAGTGAGGAATGGAGCAGGGAAAACATGGGCAGGAGCCCTGTTGGAGTTGCCATGTGAAGACACAGGCATGGGAGGGTAACCAGGCTTAGGGTTGACTAATTTGAATAATGTCAGCAGGGTCTGGGGCATAGGGGCTCCCCCTAGTAAACTGATGCCTGTGTTAATGTGAAAGCTGAACGGAGGAGGTGTCTGGGGCCTGGGCCTGGATTGGCTGGTTTGCATGGGTTGGTTACCAGGTTGATGATGGGTTGATTACAACCTCTAGGTTTTGGCTAGCTCTAGGAGGGACAATCCTGTGTCAGCAAGATCTCAAATGTTAAAGAATCAAAATTCAAAGCTTAAAAAATGTTTAAATCAATATAGTATCTGTATCTGGCAAAGAAGGTGTTGGTGAATTTTATGTCACCTTCAGAATTTCTCAGGTCACAATCGGGAGTACGTGACACAAAACACGATGCTTTGTATCATTCAATTATTCTGGAGCAGAGCAAGACTTTTGTGTGAAGTTGAGATGTTTCTTCAATCACTGGCTAACGGAGAGCTAGTTTCCTTAATTATTTTCATACTGATCTTAGCCAAAAGGCTGAGAAGTGATTCCTTCATTTTTTTCATGATGCCTTACTAGAAAACTCTTGGGCCAGGGACTGGGTTGTCATTGGACAACTCCTGTGAAAAGAAACAAAATCTTCTGACATTTTGCTAGTTTGTCTTTTATAAAGGCTGTTGGGTTAACTACCTCTGTGAAGAGAAAAGGTTATACAAACAACTCAAAGGAGTTGAATGACTAGAAGTGGTTGATAAAGCTAATTTCAGAAAGTGTTAAGGCCACACACACACACACACACACACACACAAAGAAATGAAAAGAAAAGAAAAGGAAAAGTGGAAAGGAACTGTGCAAACGAAGAGGTAGGGGGTGACCACTGCAATCTCATAGATGTGGCTTCTTCGGAGGGTTTGAGTTCAGTTCTTTTCGTAGGCCTGCGCAGGGAGAAGGAAAATACCTTCCCCAAAAGCCTGCCATAAGGAAGAGGCTCTTCCAAGCACTCATACTTTCAGTTTTATTGAGCTAAAGGAACAGAAACATCAGATGGCTAAAGCAGAAAGACAATTTCTCCTTTATACACAGAAGCATAAAGGCCATTGTAAGATAAAGCTGAGTGTAAGTCAACAAGCAGATAAAGTCTTTCTTTGCTATCAAAAACCTCTCAGTTATTTTCTATAACTGAAGAAGGGCTCCAAGGATTCTAGCACCTGGCAGTGCCAGGAGCTGACTTGAAATCTCGGAGTCATAGTCAGTCCTTGAAAGAGCCAATATTCTAGATAAAAGCCTCTGTGTGTGCCTGGGAGAAAAACTATGATTAGATTAATCATGAGTTAAAAACAATAGTGAATAAGCGTGGTATGTTTTTCCTCAGAAGCATATATTTCTTTAAATCTTGCTTAAAACAGTATCCTTCCTATGCTTACATTTTGCTATAGTTACAGAAAAGATTAATTTTAGTATTAATTTTTTAAATGCTGAATTGTCTGAAATTATGTATTTGCTTTACACAAACCCAAACCCACAAAACATAAAGATAGGTACTGAGAATATTTATGAGAGCATTAGTTATATGATGTCAGACTCTGCTTATTTAGCATATCCAGTATCCTCTAAGAGTGTTTCATTTGTGGATCACTACTGCTGTCATTTCAGGAGTTGCTAGTTCCTGAGTGCTTAGTCTACTGTTGCAATGTACTGCACATACTGTGATGAGATATAGTATATTAAATCAATGCATTTGTATTTTATTTGCATACACTAAGAACTCTGCATGTACAAAGTAAGTTGCTCAGATATTCTACATGCATAAGAAAAATGTGCTTTTGAGAGATTGGCAATGTAGCCTAGATTATGTAAAATAATGAATGTCACTCATCTTTGGTCCTTAAATGGTAATGAAGTCAAGCTTTTGTCTCCACATTCTGGTGTACATTCTTTGGAATCTGATGCAGCTCGGTGCCAGAAGGGCCGCAGTTTCCTTTCGAATATCAACTTTCCCAGAGGTCCCACACCACTGGTGGGACATTCCTGGAATCACGTTTTGGGATTCCACAGTGTAGAACTTGGAGTCCCCCTCATACTTCCCTTCATGTTTCTACCGTGTACACTGCTCTGGTCCCAGAGCCCACCCAGTTGCTGATGTTGAATGAGAATCTGGCAGACCACAAAAGTAGACGATTCAGGATCATGCAGTGCATGGGACAAGAGGCTCTTTCATCTAGGAACTTGAACCTTGAGCAAGTTCTTTGGCTTTCAAAGCTGCATTTTCATCATTGTAGAGTAAGCAAGGTAGACTTGTAAAAGTAAAATGGTTTACTCGCATGGTAAGTGCATAAGAAATGTTGGCTATTAAAAAGTGGAATTACCTCAATTCTCCCTGCTCCAGTGCTCACTGCCTTTCCCTAGGTAGCCTTCCAGTAAATATAGTGAAACACATTTGTATCCATCCCTACCATCAGTTAGTTAAGGGCTGAGAGTATGCAGGATATAGGCCTGCATTTTCCATAGTACCTAGTACATTTCAAATATTTCGTATGTTTGTGAGTTGGGGAGAGCATTTTAAGGTTATGTCTCCATTCAGAGGGATTGCGCAGCAGCCGTTCCTTCACTGATGCCCCTCTTCGAACGCGCCTTCAGAGACCCTCACATAGACGTCTGCTAAAATGCGTCATCTTTTCTGATTTGCAGGAGGGATTGAAAACAAAATAAGGTACAGAACAGTGAAAGAACACATCGTAAGCTTTAGCCTGAACAGAGAACAATGGGACCACAATCCCCAGTCATTCTCTGTTCCAGATTTCAGAGACCACCCAGCAAATGTCAAATGCTCTCACCCTGCCTTAGGGTGACGAACCCTTCAAGTTTTAGCATTCAGACTCTCATGTCCTGGGAAGACCTTGGTATCAGCACACTGAGATGATGGTCACCCTCTCAGACTCCTGAGTGAGAATACAATCTAGAATTCAGAGGCTGAAAAGAAGTGAAGGCCAGCATGTCCTTTCACCTAGGATGTGCCTTATGACCCCCATTGGGACCTGCTGCTCAGCCTCTACAGCCAGCAGCTTGGGAGCCAGGCAAACACATGCTATTTCACTTGCTCTTCCTCCAGGCGGGGGAGACTGGCATATTGACAGACACAGATGTGACAGACCATCTATTTGTCATGTAAATGCCACAGCTGAAGATGACCTGAGCTCAAGCAAGTTCACAGTTGGAGGAAACAAGCCCAAATGATGCTGGTAATTGGAAAATAGGCCAGGCCTGATTGAATAAGCAGACTGGTGTTAGCCTTGGCTGCCTGGGAGTCAGCTGACAAAATTGAGCTAATCAGAATTATCATTAGCAAGCACAAATAGCCAGTAGCAGTTTTTTGGCCTTTCAGCAGAAACAAAAGCCAGCTCAGAGAGGGCTGTGAGCAGTGTAGTAACCTTCAGTGAAGAGCTGATTTGGCCTAGAGGAGATGGGCAAGGTGAGAACAGAGAGGAGGTTAGTTCACATTACTGCACCTGCTGACTCCTGTGTGACCTCGGCCCAGCGCTTCCCCATTCTCTCTGCAGGGCTCCATTTCCTAGTTCTAACAGTGAAAGTGATTATACTGTTGCTTCTGGGTCTGTTTTGTTGCCTTTTAGCAGGGTGCTTGGGCCATAGAAGCTTGAGTGAAGTCTGTTTCTCGGCAGGGGCCCACACACCACCCACATCAGAATCAGGAGGTATTTTAAAATGTGCACACCTGAGCTTCTTCCTGGGTATATGAATCAGAATTGCTGAGATTAGTGCCTGATACCAAGCACCTTCAGACAGCATCTCAAACTGTATTGTTTATAGGAAATACCTAGGAATCTGGCTCAAATGCTTGCTCTGATTCTGTGCTTGACAGGATGGCACTAATATTGATACTGTTGATACCAGACCACACTGAGATAGGAAAGATCCTACATGGCAATTACCCTCAAACTTGAGAATGAACACTTTTATCACAGCATCTTTTCCCCTCTATGATTAGGAAGTGAGCTTAGAGGAATGGGAAAGTAAAACAAAGGAGAAAAATCTATGGATCAGTGTTTATCAAGAGACCTCCCTAAAAGGCCATCATAGATTATGCTCAATGAAAAAAGACTTTCTTCCATCATCAAAACAGCTGCAAAATGCTGTATACTTACCACCACTGAAGCATGTATGACCAGTAGCAGATCAGAGGCCTCACAGAGATATCTAGTAAACAAATGTGTTCTGTTTTGGGTAGCCCACCCGCTTTAACTGCGTTTGGCTACAGAATTTATTTTGTTTTGTTACCACTCATTAACTTCTTACAGAAATCATGATCCTTGGATTACTCTCTGGGCAATTACTCATCTTGGTGATATGTTCAAAATTTTGAGTTTTTCCTCTTGCTCCACCCTGGCTCCAACCACATACCCACCGCTGTAGCACAATGTGAGGAAGTGGGAAAACCAGGAGGGAAATGAAACTCCACGTGGGAAGGCTTCAGAGAAAATCAGCCCAGTCTCTTGCAGTTTTTAGCCCTTGGTCTTCCCACGTCTTTGTTGAGTTCTTACCATGTTGAAGGCACCCATACATTTTCAAGAAGTAAAAATAGCTCCATTTCTTGAGTTCTAGATATTGTACTAAGAGCTTTATGTATATTATTTCTTCGCCTTACACTTTTTGTCATTGCTTCAGACCGGTGTTATGTGCAGTTTCTCAACATGTGAAGCCCATTCGTCTCCATCCCTCATTATAACACTTGTGGCACCAGAGTGCTGCCCCATCCCCACCATGTAGGCGGCTAATGACTGGTCTTCATAATGGACCTCGGCACTAAAACTATCGCCTTATATGGGAACTTGTAAAAACAATTAGGAGATTAAACATTTAAGGGCCAAAGATGGCCCAGCCACATCCCATCTAGGCCCTAGCATGTGCTGACCTGTGTTCCCATACGAGGTGGTCAGCTCAGGCCCACACTTCCTTTGGAGAAGCTTCGAATGAGTGCAGTAGCCAAGATCAGCCTGCAGTGGCAAGATTGGGTCAGGATTGTGAAAAGAATCAGAGCTTCTCACACGAGCCAAGCTGTTCTCCCAAATAGCTGGCAATGAAGAGCCATTATAGGACTTTGAAAGGACCTTTTCTTTTGAAACATCATCTGTACAAAGGCCTCCAGACTGCTGCTTGTCAGGCGGGTTTCTTGAGTTTCAGCCAAATGGCTCGTACTTGAGCACAGCTGTTGTAAAAGAGCTTCTGCCTGGGAGTCTTGCAGTTTGGCCTTTATGATGATGTTTCTGTGATTATGTTACCACGTTAGGATTTCTTGCAATATCTCTGGGCCTCGGTTTCCTCATCTGCAAAATCAATCATACCTGGAGACTTCTTGGTTTGATTTGCTGAGAGTGTGATCCTTGATGTGGTACATCACCAGGCGTGTCACCCTTCATCCAAGATGACCTCTCTTTGCTTAAGGTCATCATGGATTAATACCCACTAACACACAGGTGTCCAGGGTGGCATCAACTGGTTTTTTAGGTACCAAAAATGCCCACAGATGAGTGGGAAAGCCTGCCCTGCCAGAGATCATCTTAGAAGTTTTGGCAGACCTGTTCTAAAGCATCAGTGTGAAAAATAGCAAAGAAACATGCAATTATTTTCACTAGATTGCATTATGCAAATCAGCCACATGTCCCTGCCAGTCCTATTTATTCACCCTTGTTGGTGTACAGGGAAGCTTTTGCTTCTGGTTTGTAGGTTTATGTCTGGTTTTGTGGGGAGGAGGAGGGGCTGTTTGCATCATTCTGTTTTGTTTTAAATTGGTTGCAGGGAGATGTGGTTTGATTTATTTCAGAGACAAAAATGACCAATTGGAGTTGAAAATCATGCCCACAGGAAAATTGTCAACATACAATATTGAGTAATAAAAGTAAGATTCAAAATTATATTGAAGAATTACTAATCATATGTCCATAAAAGGCGAAGAAAATGCAGTAAAAAGTGCCAACAGTGGTTCTTTTTTTTATTGAATTATGGATAATACTTCTTTCCTACCCATATCTTCTTCAACTTTCTAGGTTTTCTTTCACAAATATATATCACTTATGGAATTAGAAAAATTGAGCTTTGTAATTGTAAAAGGCCTTATCAACAAAGACTAAAGCTTCATAGAGTAAAACCTGTGTGCACAGGACCAATGACCAGGTTTGCCCTATCTCTGGCCATTAAAATTAAAGTTAAATTAAAGTCAAAGAGATGGTTCTGCTTAACTGGATCAGAAAAGAGTTTTGGTATTAGTTTCTTCTAACTTAAAGTTTTGAAAAGGGAACAAAAAGAATTTGTTGAAAAGAGACTAATCTATACTTTGGAATGGTCATCTCTACAGAGTTCATTAAATTTAAGCATACATATATGTGTAATGACTTCAGATACTTTTTAGCTGAACCTACAGTTAATTACATTTCATTTTAATACTTCCTTATTAAGATACTGACAGAACTCAAGCCCAGAAGTGGTTGAGGGAGACTCCATCATGCTCCTGTTCTTTTCTTCACCTGTCCTTCCCAGCTTTCCTCATCTTGGTTCACACCACCTGTATTTTGGGTGATCCTTCCTTGGTATGAGGTTTGGTATTCTAATCGCAATGAATTCTCATTGTTTGGTCATTTGGTATAGATTTTAAAGTACAAAGTCTTAAGAAACCATTAATATATTTCCATAACTTTTCATTTTTGTTTTAATTTGCTTTTGCATCATTCTCAGATGTCAGATTATCTTCCAGCTCTTTAGATATACCTGTTATGCAGCCTGAGAATGCCCAGAATTACATGACATTATGGCCTACTCTCTTGGCCTTAGCCTGCCTCTGATTTTGGCTAGAAAAAGATGCCTTCTACACCATTCAGTAAATATTTATTACCTGCTGACTATGTGCTAAAAATATGTACCAACTCCACAGAAGGAATATAAACATTATATACAGTAAACATGCACAAATAAAAATTAAGAAAAAAAGAAAATCAAGCCAGGGATTTAGCACAGCAGCACAGCACCTGCCTGGCAAGCACAGAGTCCTGAGTTTGATCTCTAGTAGCAAAAAAGAAAAAGAAAATCAAGGTCCCTCCCTTCCATGAATTAGCAGGATGTTTCCCTTCTATCCCCATCATAACTTACTGTAACACTCCCCCAAAGTCTTTTCCCAGAAGCTACTAGATCTACAAGATATTGAAAACTATTGTGTGAAATGAGTGTTCAATGGTCACATAATTATGGGAAACAATGAGCTAATAAAGCTATTCAGCTTTCTTTAATACACTAAGGTGCATTCTAATTCTCCATGTAAGAGATTAAATATGTAGCATTTCTACAGAACACTTGAAATACCCTTTAGGAAATATTGGCTACACAGTCTTATATGATCTACCTTCTGTACCATAAGTTAGTCCTCTTCAGGCCATTGAGTGTTTGTTCATAAGCATTAAAAAAACCTGCTATATGTCAGACATAGTGCTGAGCACACAGTAACAGTCAAATAAGATATTGCTACACAGTCTTATATGATCTACCTTCTGTACCATAAGTTAGTCCTCTTCAGGCCATTGAGTGAGTGTTCATAAGCATTAAAAAAAACCTGCTATACGTCAGACATAGTGCTGAGCACACAGTAACAGTCAAATAAGATATGTGTCCATTCTTCAAGAGCTCACAGTTTTAAAGAATGATACCCTCCAATCCATTGCTTACATTGACATCATCCACTAGCTACTCATGACTATTTACAGTTAAGTGAAAAAAACAAAATTAGCTTCTTAATTTTGCTAGCTACATTGCAAGTGCTTAAAAGCTACATGTATGTAGTAGCTATGGCATTAGAGATCACAGCTACTGAACATTTTTATCATTACAGAGCATTATTAGACACCACTGAGTCAGAGCTTCTATCCTCAAGCATTTCTTCTTATAATACACTAGCAATACCCTCTTCCACCAGCACTGACTGCCAACTGTATTCAGAATTGTGACCATGCCGCCTCAGTGAGGTATTTCTGTTTAGTTCCTTAGCCCTCTAGAATGGTTTGCTTCTCATTGCTAAGTCACTTCTCTCCTGCTTTACAGACAGAATAGATAAATCAAAAACTGTCTGCTCAACATTTTTCCCTAGGTTTCACATAAGTCCCTCCATAATGGGGAAATGCTCAAGATATTAGAAGTGTCCCAACTGGTCTCTGAGACAAGAAGTCATTATTGCACTTTTTCTTTTTTTATTGGGTTCTGCAGTGTTGGAAATTGCTGCAGAATGTCAGTCACAGCAGGGATTAATACATCTTCATAAGAATTTGTATAAATATATAGTCAGTATGGCCTGATGCCCAGGCATAAGCCTGCCAAATTGTGGCTCCTCTGTGTAGTCTGGACTAATTCAAATTTCCCGGGCAGATAAGACACGATTCTTTGGATTCAAAAAAATGTCAAATCAGTATTAACTTGAGATTTGAATAAAAGGATGTTTCAGTTACAGAAATATAACACTGCATCTTCTCTCATTGTCTGTCTGTCCCACCATAATGAAAGCATGAAGATGGGATCCCAGACAGTCCTTAGCCTAGAAACTCACCGTCACTTGTGTGATCTTAGGACCTCTTCTCATGAAGTATGAGCCACCAACAAAGCTGGTTACGCCATTATGTAATTCTGGAACATAGTACTGATCAATATTAACTCCATGATATTAGTGCTAATAGATTCCTGCTATGTTGTGACGCTGAGTGTAACTAGAAAAATAAAATAAAAAATTCATGCATGTAGATCTACATGAAAACAGAGATGTAGACTGCTCCCAAGGGAGCTCCCTAGAGTCACTTGAGTGGGCCATGTCCTGTTACCTCCAAGCTCTATTTTACATCGAAGGGCCTTAGGCTCCAAGTCCGCCTAAGTCCTGATCATTCTGTAAGTCTCAGCTAAATTGTCCTTTTCCTCAGGATGGCTGCCCCTCCCTACATGCCAAGTTCCTGCTGACTTCTTCCAGAATGCCCTGAGCCCAGAGAGGGTAGCCAGGGTGGACGTCCTGGAACCTTTTATGGCCTAGAGTCAAAAATGATAAAGCATTCTTTCTACTCTTTTCCATTTATTAGACATGAGTTATGAAGGCCCAGTCACACTTATGCTCCATCTCTTAAAGAGAAAATTGTCGAATAATTTTTGAACGTATTTTAAAACTAATTTAAATGGGTGCAGTTTAACTTTGGCCTCTGAACTTTCTATTCTTCCCCCATTTCCTGTATCCCACAGCTCAGGTGTGCTGCTCATTGCTGTAGAACAATCCCCTGCTTCAGTGAAAACTCTCAGTGCATCAGTGTTGTCTCATCCTCCTCCCCTTCCGAGGAAAAAGCCTATCTAGCCAATTCTCTCCACTGTCTCACTCCCCTTTCGATTGCCAGTAACCAGTCTGCTCTTTCCACAGCAGCAGGATCCTGCAGCCCTAGTATACTTGCCTCTGATACATATAGATAACATTCACTGATAATTCATGCATGTGGATAGACTTTAAAACCATTATGCTGAGGAAAAAAAAAAACAGATACAAAAACTACATACAATTTGATTCTATTTCCATACAGTTCCAGGCAAGTCTAATTCAGCATGTCAGGAAGCAGAACAGTAGTTGGCTGGGACTGCATCCAGGGCAAGAGGACTGGCCCAAGAGAGAGTTTTTGAGGGTGATAGAAATGTCCCTTACCTTAATTGTGGTTGTTACATGAGAACAGGCATCTGTCAAACCTCATCAAATTGTAATATGAACACAAGCATTTTACCGATGACAAAATACACCCCAATAAATTGAGTTTTTTAAATGCTTGGTAAATGTATCCAACATATTTTTAAAACAACTTCAGTATTTGTAAGAACAGTGCTTTGATGGATCGTTGCTGAAAAGTTTCGACTCTCATCCCATCTGGGTGGTTAGCAAGACAAATTGAAGAGTAGCAACTTATCTCTAATTAGAGTATGTTTATTCCAGGCTGATTATAACAAAAGTGATTCGTGTGAGTGAGAAAGATGTGAGGAACCCACCAGCAGGGAAGTTTTCTGTGTCATTTAGTGTCAGTCTCTTCCGAGCGTGTGTACTCTAGAGCTAACAGCACCAGACATAAGTAGCAGGCTTCATGGCAGCTGGACGCAAAGGCCTGCGCGGGGTGTTTCAGAGCGCGCACAAACTGCTGGAGGTTCCGCGGGCGCTGCCACTGCAGCCCTCTGTCCGGCCCTAACAGATGCCACAAGGGCTGCGGACCCTTTTGACCAGGCTTGGGCCTCAGCATGAGCCTTCCTGTCTGTGCTGGCGTACACCTTAGTGGTCTTAACCTTCCTACTGGTAAGATGAGAGAATCTAGCCCGGAGGAGTGGCTCCGAAACTGCGGTCCTGGGGAACACACGGGTTCTGCAGCTGCTCTGGGTAAAGCCAGTCGGGCTCTGCGGGGCCGCCTCTTCCTCGTCTGGAGCGGCCACATTCCTTCACTCACAGCTTCTGTGTAAACTTAAGTTAGAAGGAAGGGGTTTGACTGCTAAGACCAATTTCAACTTCCCCGGATTAAGAAAAGTGTAGAGTTCCTTAGTTCTGGCGCGTTGTAGGTCCGTAATGACCCAGATTGCGTCACTGCCTTTCATGGCCCTTCCTTTCTTTCCACATGTGTAATTATTTTTAAACAAATTTATGGTAGAGATTTATATCCATATTTTATTAAAATATTTTAGGATAGAAGAACTGTGGCCTGTAAAAAAATACATATTTTTTCCATTGGCTATATTTAGTCTCAGAATATAATAGGGAAAATCTTGAGTCAAGCAGTGAGCCAGTTGCTATAGGAAATTGTTTATATAGTACTTCATTTAACCTACACACAATTTTTACGAGAGAACTACTTTTTTAAATCTCCATTTTAAAGAGGAAAGAAATCAAAGAGAAGTAACCCAATGTCACATAGCTTTAAGAGTCAGGAATTGAACACGTACAGTGTGACTCAGAGGTGACCTGTGTTCCTGGATTTAGGCTGCTACAGCAACGTATCTTGGACTAAGTGATTTGTAAACAAAAGAAATCTGTTGTTCACAGTTTGGGAGGCTTGAAAATCTGAGATCCAGGCCCCAGCACATTCCGTCCGTTGTTAGTTTGCTCCTGCTTCACAGACAGCCCATCCAAGGTACATCCTCATGTGCAGAGGAGCAGGATAGCTCCCTGGTTACGTCTTTTCTAAGGGCACAAATCCCACCCACAAGAGGAAGAGCCTTTTCACATAACCATTTCTGAAAAGGCCCCATTTCTTAATAACTACCATTGGATATTCTGGAAGAATTGAGGAGTACCAACAGTCAGAACATAGCATGACCTCTGCTCGTGAAATTCCTTTGAGTTGAGTTTTTGCCTAGGGAAACACTTACTCCAGTGGGTGCTGATAAGCTACAGCAGCTAGATGGTCTCCCAGGGCCTCCAGCTACAGGAATCCCAGTTCTATCCCCTCTCAGCAGTGTGTGGCTGGGAGACCATGACCAAAACCCTGCAGCTACCAGAGCCCATGCTGTGAGCACTGTTGAATGATGAAAAAGAGCTACCAGTATGTAAAGAGCTGGTGCCAAGTGCTGAAACAACTTGGAAGGCATGGCTCCTGTGTTATGAAGTTTAGTAGCTATGGATCAGAAGGCCCAAACCAAATACTTCCAGAGCCTGGGCAAGTAACTAATACAAGCTAGCAAGTAGATAACTGGGAGAGTCCACTATGCAACTCTAGCTAATGGGTTCACTGTGGTCCTAGAGACTGGTGTTTTCAAATCAAATGCATCCAGAACTACAGTATTTTAGGTGAACTATCCAGAATTTTAAGTGGGAACAACTAGTTAGAGCAGTTATTTTATTTTTCAATCTCAGGCCTAAGCACTCCTTTCTAGGAGTCTACATTTGCTTAGGAGCTTTTTATGTGTACTCTTCATCCAGAGCCTGCGGTGGGCAAGAGAGGTTCTGGCCATTACAATCCAGCAGTTCACACAGTGTCCATATTTACAGTGTTATATTTAGAGGTTTCCTTTATCTTAAACATCCAGAACTTCTAAGCCAACGATGTGAACTGTTTGTATCTCGGGGGAGGAAGATGATTGGTCGGTACAAAGCTTGGATGTAGCAGTCAAGACGATGGCTATTTGACTGAGTTGGTGTTGCCTTCTGGCCGTGCTGCTTTGTCCTGGCTGGCTTTGCTAGTCTACAGTGACTGCACTGCTGGACACAGAGCGTGGCCGTTCCTTTGTCATCGGCTCCCTTGACAAGACCAGTGTCATTGCCAGTTGTCATTGAGAGCATGGACCTCGTCACTGCCAGGCCCGGGGCCACAAGTAGCTGTTGTCACTGTGTATATTCCAAACAGTGGCGCCTTCAGAAGCCCCGCCACACACCACCTCTGCTCTGTAGAACCAGTGGAAAGTACAAGGATCCTTACAGCACACACTGAGGGAGTGTTCTCTTGTTTGCCTTTGGGAAACACTGGCAAATAGGAACAGAGAAAGATGTTTGGCCACATCCACATTCAGGTTTAGTTTTATAGCCTAATGGCTGAAGAGGAGGACTTCTCATTAAGGTTGGCACTGCTGCCTGTATCTAAATTCCATTACAACATGAGGGTTCTTTTGTGGTATTTTTCTTTATTTGGAACTTTTTTCCTGCCAGTTATAACAGCCTTTGTAAGCACACTACAGAAGATTCTTAGTAGGTGTGCAGGGGTGTGGCTTCTCCCCTGGGTGTCATGGGTGTGAGGTGCTGGAGTTATAAGAATGAAATTGTATATTAATGAAATTGTATATTAAAAATTCCTGTTTTGAAGACTTACACATTTTTTTTAAACTGTAGCCGTTGAGTTTTTCCTATTTTTATTTATTTATTTTTGTTTTGTTTTTTTGAGACAGGGTCTCACTGTGTAGTTGAGACTGACCAGGAACAATTCACTATGTAGCCCAGGCTGGACTCAAAGTCACAGCGATCCTCCTGCCTCAGCCTCCCAAGTGCTAGGATTACAGGAGTGCACCACCATGCCCTGCTGAGTTTTTCTTTTTGAACAATTTTTAAATTGTGGAAAATATATTTAAGATAAAATATAAGACAAAACTCAGTGCTAGGGTAAGCTGCTTTCTGGAGATGTTGGGTGGTGGCAGGGAGCCTATGCTGCACCAGCCACATGATCATAAGGGATGAAGGAGACTACAGCATGGCCCAGTGTCCACCTATGGGGCTGCCTGGCTCCCTGAAGGCTGGATGTGGGAGCAACTGATAACTCCACAGCACTGTGCTCCTACGTTGGGGTGCTCAGTAGATTAGGCATTTGAAATGCATTTTCTACTTGCACTATTTTCAACTTATAGTGGGTTTACTGGGAAAGAGCCCCATCACAAATTGGGAATCATCTACAGATCTTATTTTCCTAAAATGAACACATTAGTTTGTTTTGTGCCTATTTACTCCATCAAAATAACACTTTGCTTCTACTGAAGGAGTGAGCCTTCTCAGAAAAGATGGACTTCCTGAATTACAGGCTCGCTGAGGAAGAAAATCTCCATGTTTTCTTCACGTGCACAATAGAGGTCTTATTAAGTGATGGCGAGCTCTGCCCTTTGGTGAATTCAGTGGGGCTGAACAGCTTCTGTGGAATCTTTGCTTTCCCAGGAGAGGTAATTTTCCCCTTCAGGAATCCGTACAGTGGAAGACCAGACCCACCCACCTCCAAATCACAAATCACGTTTCTCCAGAGCTTTTTGAATATTGTTAAAGTTGGGCCTGTTTAGCTCCTCTGAGACTCGGTGAAACCCTGGTGGCCCCACTGCAGCCAACCCTTTCCCTCCCACGGGAAAGCTCCCTGCCCCGCTCTCCCACATCCAGCCTTCAAGGAGCCAGGCAACCCCGTAGGTGGGCACTGGGCCATGCAGCAGTCTCTCGTCCCTCAGAGGAGGTGGGCGCATCCAGTCACCCTCTGTTCATTCCAAACCAGGGGCAGAGGGAACATCTGCCAGAAACCAGTCCAGCTATGCTGATGGATGCTGTAGGAGTCAGGGAGTTTAGAGCCCTGACAGCCTGCAGCTTCCAAGCGGAACCAGGAAGTGAAGATGGAAGGGGAGAGATGAGAGGATGAAAGGTAGAGAGGCAGCCCCTGTGCCAGGATGGGTCATAAGTAGCATCACTCGGAGCAGAAACCTTATCTGATCCACTGCACTGTCCAGGTCAGAGGACAACAGAGCACCAGGGGCGCCTGGGGGGAAGGGCATGGCAGGCCAATCTGCAGAGGGAGTCAGGATGCTAAAAAGCATGGTGTTGCACAATGGGAGCCTTGAGCATCTCTTGTGATCCATGCTCTTGCTTCCCCAAGGCTCTGTGAGCCTGGGTCAGGGAGAGGCCTTCAGAACATGCAGCTCTGCCTTTACATGAACCACTGTAAATCCAGAGGCTGGATATGTTTATATAAAGTGACTTATTTTAATGTTTGTAGGGTCTGGGAAAAGAAGAGCAGTATTGTCTGTGGGTGGTGTGTGTTTTCCATCCATATGTGCGGATGGACTGGAAGCCTGCATGTGCCTAGACACAGGTACACACACCCATGCATTGAGGAAATGCCGTCTGTGTTGGGCATGTGGCTGCTGTTTAGGAGCAGCATTAATCATATAAATATTATCCTTTTTGTTGTAGGGAGCTCTGGCCTTCCGGGTTTCTATTTTCATTTTGTTTGAACTTATTTGCAACCTACATTCCTGAAACACAACAGAAAGAACATGTTCAATTCCTATGTGCTGGCTGTAATTTGTGTATATGTAAGAGTTTAAAGATTTTTTTTTTCCCTTAGTCTCACTGCCTTGGCTGTCTCATTCAGATTTAGACCCTGGGATGCCAGAAAGGTGGCAGCCCTGCCGGGAGTGTCCTGGGTGTGGTCCCACGAGTCAGGCCCTCCCTCCCCCTACACCTGCCCACCCTCACGGTCAGCACGGGCCTCACAGTGTGGCCCCTGACGCAGACTCCCTGACAGCACAAGCAGATGTGAGTGGAGATGCGTTCAACACAGTGCTGTGGGACACGACAGATCGACTAGGAGGACAGATCTGCACGTTTTGAGCTTCCCTCCCCTAATTGCTACTTACGTGACCAAGGCCACGCTGCTCACCTTCGTTCCCTCTCTGTGGAACAAGGGCATACTGTTCGGGGCTGCTGTCAGGAGGGAGTGGAGGGGCAAATGTACAACCTGGAGCACAGCGCTTGGCACACAGGGCGCAGGGAATAAATAATAAGCACTGTCCACGAGGGGCGCAAGGCGCTTCTGTTGATTAGTTATGACAGTTTTGTCATCGCCCCGACTCGCTCACAGTACCTTTTGTGACCTAGTACTGCTTTATTCATTTATCAAGGCATATATATTTGACTTGTTCCAAAAATAATTTTTAAGGTGACCAATGTGAGCCTCCTACTCGAGTCCTTCTCACAGTTCCTGTTAAATAGACACAACTACAATACAAAAACACTTCTGTAAAAAAAATCGCTTAGGCCTTGTGCCTGAGCCTGGCCTAAGCAATCTGCTCTGTACTTGGTCCATTTGACCTCTGAACAGAAGCTCCCAGCCAAGAAGTCTTGCTCTCTTGAGCCCTACAGAGGAGCTGGGTCCCCATTGCCTCAAAGGCCCCAAGGGCCGGAACAAAGAGCTCTGAGCCCGGGAAAGGGCAAGACATGAAGATTCTCCCCCGGTGACTCACAGGGTTCCTGACCTGCAGCATTCCTTCCACGGGGCCATGGAAAGAAGCTTGGAATGGTCCAGGAGAAGGCACGGAGTGGCCCAGGATGCACCCTCTCTCTGCACAGTGCATGGAACTGAGCGCTCCTGAAAAGTCCTGTCCCAGGAGGCCCACCTGTGGCGTTACCTACCTGTCCATGGGACTTGGGGTGGGAAGGGCTGTCCCCCTGGAATTATGAAAGCATTTGAAAACAACCCAGTGTGACTTCCTCTGTTACATGCAGCTATCCGGATTCTCAAAAGTCAGGGGAGGAGCCCTCCTCACAGGAGGAGGTGGCCAGCCTCATTTGGGCAACTGCAGTCCTGTGACACAGACTCCTTAGCCCCACTGTTGTTCCCACCTTCTGAGGCTTAGCTTTCCCACGGGGAATTGGCTGAACATTTGTTTGCGGTGTTCTGTATTTTCTTTGCTAACTTTTTTCCTTCCTCTTTTTTTACATGGATCACCCACAATAAGTAGCCTCCTCTTTGTTCAGAGTCTCTCTTGCCCTGAAGCTTCCAGGCCAGAGTCTTAGCAACCAGCTGTTGGGATCCTCTTTCTCTCTCTGCACACTAGAGAACAATTCCCTTTCTAGGAATTGCTTTATCTGCCATCTGCACGGCCTATAAGCTTCACTGACACCTAAGCAGGCTATGAGAGGATGAACGAGTGTCCTGGGCAGGGATATAGACACAGTGTGCTAGGCTACAGAGATGGAAGGAGGTAGGTCCTGAAATCCTTCAAGGTTGCCTGAAGTTGCTGGTACTTCAGCTGGAAAGATGGAAATGTACGGACCAGCCGTTTGGGTCTCTGGCAGGACCTTTCTTGTAGTACTGTTGGACCTCCCAGCAGGGATTGAGGGATGGAACATCTCAACTTTGTTGCCCATTGGAATCACTACAAGGCACCGTGGTTTCCAGGGAATCCCAACTCCTTCAAACTAGATGAAGAGAGAACAGTTGTTTTTGATCTTTATAATCAAATGCCTCAGCACAATACCACTACCTCCTCTGACTTTACAGCCCCTAAAACCACACCTGCTCCTTCCTGGAATGTCTTTGCACCAGTGTCACTGTGCTTCTTATAGTGTCAGGAGAAACCACATAGAATCCTTGCCCGTCCACACTCAGGAATTACATAAACCCATCCACATGGATTAGCAGAGTACATGGTACCCCTCCCTGGTGCTGACTCACATTCCTTAGTGCTCATCCTTATTACTCCTCTCAGAAAACTGCTGGGTCCAAAGAAACTTGCTTTTGCTCCAAATGGACTAGATGTGACGATGAGGGGAGAGTAAGATATTGTGGACCTGGAGTGTAGAATCCTGGTGTAAGGCAGTGGTGCTGGCCGGAGCCGGGAGGATGTGGGGAGACCTTGGCGTGGACTTCACCAGCACAGCTGTGTGGGATGAGGAAGGAAGGGGGATACCCATGGGAGACATGGGATTTTCAAGATGATCAACATTTTAATCCAGACCCTTTGAGAGAGGGGGAATATACCACATAATCAAAGAAACAAATCAATATAATATGGGTACCGTGTGCAGATTTTTTAAGTCTCTAAGAAATAGAGCATGTGAAGGCACCATAGAAAACCTGCTTACATGGCTCTGTCCCCAGAGGGTCTGTACAGTTACAGGTTCTAGGGTTCCCCTCCCCAGCCCCAGCCTAGCAGCACTGTTGACCTTGGAGTTCTACAGCAGCCTAAGCCCTTTTCCAGGTCTGTCTCTCCAGTACTGGGGACCAGGATCTGGGGCTCGGATTGTTTTGCTGCCTCATGGGCAAGGAACCCTCAGTTGTGAGGCTGCTGTGTCTTTCTTGCCTTGTTCAGCAGCCACAATCCTGCATCACCTTTGAAATGTGTGGGTGAAGCTTTGTCATCAGAGATGTTCAGGGAGACAATTCTCTTCTGTTTTCTGGCATTTCCATTACTTCAGAAGCTGTGCATGTGTGTGTAGCCAGGTTTGGTGGTACATGTCTATAATCCCAGCACTCTAGAAGCTGAGGCAAGAAGATTGCAAGTTTGAGCATGAGCAACTTGAAGAGACCCTTAGAAATATACTTAGACTATATAGATGTAGCTGAGTGCAAAAGCCATGGGCTGAATTCCCAATACCACAAATAGTATTTGTCTGTGTATGAGAGAGACGGACAAAGACAGAGAAGACAGAGAGAGCACACACAGACACAAAGAATGTGCTTGTAGGGCATTGTTACATGAGAGGTAACTTATACCTCTTAGGCCAAATCTGACACCTTATGTACTTCTTACTACTCTGTTTTAAACCATTAGATTTTTAATGGTTGCTAATGAGGCAAAGGTGTTACTGACATAAAGGTCCTTTCCACAAAGTTTCTAGAGAAGTCTCTGAGAAGTCTTTGGAATAGAGGCTTCTTCCCAGCCAACAGGCAGTTCAGAATCCACCAGGCAGAAGTCAGCTGGCTACATTTGGGAAGACGCTTTCTCTGCACAAGACTAAGCTCTCTCATCTCTGAAATGAAGGTGTTGGACTCAATAGCATCCATGTTTCTTAGTAGTTTCCTAGTAGTCTGTCAGTCTGTGATGTTGGTTTCTTGCAGCCTGTTCCATAATACCAGAGTGCATGTACTAAGATTGCTATAATGGCGGATACCCAGTGAATACCATAGCTTTTCTTTTACATATTCCATGTAAAACCTAGAGGCTGAACAGCATGATGGGATAATGTCACAAACTAACAATTCCAGGTTGGTTGGGTCAGAGATTATTTGTGTGAGACCTTAAATAGGTCATTTTACTTCTGCAAATCATTTCTTCCCCATTCTCCACTGCCTAACAATTGTGAGAACAGGTAAACTGAAAGATAAGACTGATTTCACTGAGAGATATCTGACTTACAGAGTTCACAGATTTTTTTTCCTGTGGATATCAAAAGACTTTTTGCGATAGCTAACATTTCTCATTTGAACAGTGTTTGGATCAGACTAAAGCTGAGTATCTCATGGAAAAGAGAGGCCAATTCCCTTTGCCTGTGCCACCCCTGCAAAACTAGGCAAAAGTCATTTTAACTTCATTTCAAAAACTAAATATGATTTTGATTTGGAGTCTTGCTCTGTTTCCCTTTATGCTGCTCTTTAAATTACTTGAGCCTGTTTTCTTATCAGAAAAAAAAATATTAGAAATATCTATAAGTCAGAGACTATGCAAAGGACAAAAAAAAAATATCAGGAAACAGCTCCATTTACTCAGAGATAAACTCATGTTGGGTGCATATTTTGTTTGTATTTTTCCCAAAATTAACTGGCTCAAACCATTATACTGTATGTGACTTGGAGAAAAATATATCCCTCATCACCCATGAAAATATCACAGAGTCTTAAGGATCTTCTTAGATAGAAGCAAAAAAGAAATGAACACTGGTGCTGATGGAAATCAGTATAGTGCAAGGGTGCACTAGGTGATGGACAACTCAAGAAGGGTGCTAACTAAGCTTTCTGGGAGCTACAAGCTGAGACTTGAAGGATGTGAAAATGTCCAGGCATAAAAGAGCAGAGGTGTTTACCAGGTAGAGGAGCCTGTGAGGAGCTTCCAGATGCCAACTGCTGGATACACGGAGCAGCCTGGTTGACGTGGAAGGTGAGGATGATGGTGGTGGGACCTGGCTGTGTACCCAGACTGTTGTCCAGGCTGCAGAGCATGGAATATTTTCTTGGCTGCACAACCAGGGATTAAATGATACCTTGTGACCCAACAAAATCCCTGCTTTATTCCTTCCTTAAAAACACATTTTTCCTTCTCCCACACAGAGCTCTCTCAAGCGCCAGGAAAGTAGCCATGCAAGTGCCCCTGAACCCCCATAATTCCCCTTACTGCCCCCCATGCGCTCTCGGACCTCCTGATTGTGCCAGTTTTTGGACCCACTCTGCAGAGGCAGAGGTTGTTGTAAAGGGTATTTTTCTGAGTTCCCAACTTTAAACATCTTTAAAGAAAGAGTGTGGGAAACCTACACTAGAACGGTGTGGAGTTCAACCATTCAGAAGGTTGGGGAACTCAATCTGGGCCTTGCAGCCCGAGGTCAGTCTGCATCATGGGGTTCCCATCAGCTATTTCAGCCATCAGCTAAATGAGATCAGGGGTCTTGAGTCCTGGCTCTGTCTGAGCCATTAAATGGTAAATATACTATATTGAAAAGTTTGTTCACTGCAGACATGTTCTGGACTGCTTCTTGATTTCTTTTTAATTCAAATGGTTTAAGGGTGATAGACTAGTGACTACCACAGGTGGTCAGTTTCCAAGTGGTGCTTGATCATAATGTGTTGCTGATTGTAACAGTTGGGATAAAGGATTGTGGTGGATTTGATGAGCTGTTTTCTCTGAGGTTATGAAGATGAGAATGTCTGTGGGTATTAGAGACCCAGAAGCTAGGGCGCAACTATATCAGGAAGATGTGGGTGATAACCCAGAGATTAAACCAAGGACAGCCCGACAACAAAAATACAAATGAGAAAACACTTAAGCAAGACACAAAGACAGACTTCCAGTTCACCAATGGCAAACAGTAGGGCAAACGAGGATGAAAAGGCCAATAGTGAACCACCAGAACACCCTGAACTCAAAGCACAGGAAGTAACAAAAGAACTCAATCAGGCTCTAGAAAAATTCAAAACAGAAATAATTTCCCAAATGACCATAGAGATGGTGAGCAAAATGAAAGTCGTGATTCAAGACTCTAGAATGGAAACTGACAAAAAAATAGATGAGCTCAGGACCACGATAGAAGCCATGAAGGCCCACATAAGAAAGAAATGGAAACAATAAAAGCCCAACATAGGAAAGAAATGGAATGCATAAAACAGATTCAAACAGATGTCCAGGAGATTAAACACTCCATTGAAAGTGTACACAACAGAATAAAAGAATGTGAAGATGGAATCTCAGATGTACAAGATAAGATTGCAGTCAGTGACCATGAAAAGAGAGGTCTCTTAAAAATAGTAAGGGATCATGAGAAATTGATCCAACAACTCCTAGATGATGCAAAGAAGAATAACATAAGACTGATAAGAATCCAAGAAGTAGCAGGAGGAAATTCAAATGACTTTAAAAAGCTGTTCACAAAATTAATGACAGAAAACTTCCCAAACAGAGGGGAAGAATTAGACATACAGATAAGCGAGGCATATAGGACACCAACTAGCCATGATCAAAAAAAATCTACACCTAGGCATATAATAACCAAGATACCAGAAACCCAACAGAAGAACAAAATACTACAGCAGTAAGAGAAAAGAAACAAATCACATGCAAAGGAAAGCCCATCAGAATCACAGCAGACTTGTCAACACAAACCCTTAGGGCAAGGAGAGCCTGGAGTGAGATATTTCAAGTACTAAAAGCAAACAACCTCCAAATCATTAGACTGATGTATCCAGCAAGACTCTTTCAAAATGGATGGGGAAATAAGATACTTCCATGACAAAGAACACCTGAGAAACTACATGAATACCAAACCAGTACTACAAGCAATTCTAAACAAGATCCTAGAAAAAGACAGTGAAGACAACAACACCATGAGGCCCAACAGAGCAAATCAAATAGGCAAGGCAAGAAACTAAAAGGAGAAAGTGAAAAAGTAAAAAGAGTCAACAAAAGGCCAATAACATGACAATAATAAAACAGTACATATCAGTTATAACCATCAGTGTCAATGGCCTCAACTCACCAATCAAGAGAAATAGACTGGCAGAATGGAATAAGAAGCAAAATCCAACAATATGTTGTATACAAGAAACACACCTATTGCAAAAAGAAGCCCATAGACTGAAAGTGAAAGGATGGAAAACAATTCTCCATGTGTCAGGAGCCCAGAAAAAGGCAGGGGTAGCAATCTTATTTGCAGACAAAGCAAATTTCAAACCAAAACTGATTCTAGTATTATTGATGTAGGACGGTACTGTATCATACCTCTGTGAATTTAAAATATCTTGTACCTGCTTTATGATATGTAGTAGTGACCGTGCTTTATCAGAGCTATTTTAAATGATATTACTCTAGAATGTTCTCTTTCCAGATGATGATTAAGATGCTAAAAAAAAAAAATGGTGCAGGTACCACAGCAGCAACAGAACTTTGCTGTTTTCTGGATATTATTCTTTCTTTGTTTTTTTGTTTTTGGTTTTTTTTTAATGGAATGCTGAATGTGTATAATTTTGTTGAGATGACTGCAGAACCTGGAAAAGCTGTTGCTGCTATTGATGCATAACGTACTGCTATT
>NW_022900948.1:5910143-5953794 GCF_012274545.1 Fukomys damarensis | reverse complement strand
ATAAACACACACACACACACACACACACACACACACACACACATATATATAAAATTTGAATTTTTGGAAACTTTACCTGAGCTGTCAACTTTGGAAAAAGTTGTCCCAATTTACTGTGTTGAGTTGGCATTGTACAGAAATTGACAGCCATATTGGCCTAGAAATGTTAATTTTTTTCCATTTGTACAGGGGTAATGCACTGTATTAAATATGTAAGGTCATATCTATGTGAGTTTGATTACAGAAAGTAATGAAGTATTCTCCAAATAATGAAAAAAAAGAATAAGATAAGACTATAAGAGCAAGAATCAATTTATGTTCAGGGACCATTTCCATCTTCAGAATTAAGGATTATTTTAATGTTACATCATTACCTTTTCTCTTTTACTTTCCTTTTTAGTTTTATTTTAGGATTCCCTATTTTTAATGTTCATACAGAGATTTCTTTAACTGAAATACCGAATAGTTTCTCTGGTGTGAAACTCTATAATAGTACACAGGATCCTAATGAGATAATTAATAATGTGAAATAGGAAGTAAAGGGATAAAAATGTAGGGAAAGTGGGAAGGGTGGGGGAAAGGTAATAAGGGAGAGGAAAAAATATGAGAAAATGAAAAATGGGAATAAAGTGTTTGTAAATGGGGAGGGGAGGGGGGTGCAGGGAGGGCAGGGACAAGGGGAAAAAATGAGAATCAAGACCTATTATGTAAAGGTACAGGATCCCAATAATGAACGTAACTGTATTGTATACCTAGATTGTACCAATAAACTCAATAAAAAGAAAAAAAACACATTTTTCAAAATCCAAATGGTTTTTTCAAAAAAATCTTCATATACAAGCCAAGTACAGTCTCTATGAACATCTGTGAACATCGTCATCACCTCAAGACTTCAAGCACTGTTTGGAGTTCTTTAGTGGCCTGCCCTAAAAGACATATGGCATTCAATAACTCCAGCAATAGCAAATTCCCCCTAGAGTGCTCGGATGGAAGCCTCAGTCCCCAAGAGGAAGGAATGTGTTTGGACCTGCTAGAGGGCTGAGGGGAGGCTCTGCTGAGGAAAGCGTCATCTCCAGTGGTCTCTTTAAATAGCTCATTGGCGCCACCCAGTGGGGAAGGGCTAGAATATGACTTTGCGGTCTGTGGGAGTAAAGGGCGAATCTGATTGCAGTATCTTGGACTTTCCACCTACCTTCCTGTGTAGGAATTTAAGAGACATCCCAGGAAATAGTTTCCTTTTCTGTATATCGAGGCAGCGCACAGTTCTGAAGAAAACCCAGACCCTGCTTGTCATAAACTAACTCAGTCAGTGACCTTGAATAAATCCACATCCTCAGTGAAACTGTTGTCTTGCCCCAACTTCCTTAAAAAAATAAACTTCCGTATTTTCAGTATCCATAGTCTTTCAGTGCCATAATTGTTTTAGTATTTATCCATGCAATTCCTAGCATCAAATTAGGTGAAGAAAAAGCATCTCTGGCATCCTTGAAAATCAGAAATGACTTACAACCATCTATAATTAGTATGTAAGTCAATATCACTGGAACTCATGTTTATGTGACTCCCTCACGGGGCGCTCAACTAAAACCGAATGGTGTGGAAGAAGGAGCTGGTCTTTCCAGTCAGAGCTGAACTTAAATCCCCCACCTGCGACTTTCTCCAGGACTGATGAGTTACTCTCCCTCCCTAAGCCTGTTTCCTCATCAGCACAATGGAGTTGACAAATCCTCCCTCTTGGGGTTAGCACGGCAAGGGTTGCATGAGGCAGTTCCTGTGGGGCAGTGAGTACTGGTGCTGATGCAGAGAGCACTGTGGTCATGCTTGATGTTCCCACTTAGGCTCTGCATTTTACCTATTTACCTTGAGCAAATAACTTCTGCCCTGAGGTTGGCATTCTTCTGCCAAAGATCCTAAATCCCATGACATAGCCACCTAAAAGCACCTGTCATTTCAGAGTGCTTAACAAATGCTGGGTGTTTTTTGTTGTTTTGTTTTGTTTCCTAAAAGTACTAGCCCATTTCAAATATTTAGAAGCGGGTACAAAGTTAGAATCATGTTCATCCCTTGAACATGCTTTCTCTCCTCTCTTTCTGTCTCTAATACACGACATTATTGCATTCCCATTTTCTTTTTTCTATCTCTAGCATCAATAGTTAACCCAAACCTTTGGGTTAGGTTAGGAACATTTGGAAGCAACAAACAGCAAGCTCACTTTAGGGTTGTCGTGGTTTATTTCTATCCCTTACCCCAAGTACGTAGGTCCTTATTTACTTGTCCATGTCAAGACCTCTGTTCCAGCCACAGCAACACCAGATCACTGGTCAGTCTCATCTCTGCACCCCCACTATCCAGCCTGTTTTGGATCTATCTCAGTGGGTATATTATCAGAGATATCCTCCCAGGCCTCCTCCTTCAGCAAGAAATGGCTGCTGCCAGCTTTGTGCTTCTGAAACACATCATTCTATTGGAAGAGATAAAGGGAATCAATGCGTATTGAGTCTATGTGTATGGTAGCACATTTAACCTTCTCATGACTTCCTACTTCAGTATCACTTGTGAATGAGGAGAGTGAGGCCCATTCATTTCTTGATTAAACAAACATTTATTGAACATCAATCACCGGGCACTGGGAATGCATCAGCAAACAGCAGGCCCAGCCCTTCTCTCATGGATTTGATGGCATTTTACATAGGACAAATCCAGGGGGCAGCAATGAAATGGACAATAAACTTTCTAATGGCTAAAAGGGACATTTTAGGTAAGACTTTGTGGGCTCAGGGAGATCATACAGGTATGTAATGTGCAGCAAAGGTGGGGTTAAGAAGTGAGTGAGCTTGCTTCTTACAGGTCAGCATACAAGAGAAATAGCAGTTGCAGTTCATCCTGTTTCAGGTAGAACTTGGAAGCAACTTATTCTTCTAATAAAAATGACATTAATCTTGTCCTCCCTCGATGCTGAATGGCATAGGGCCCATTTTCAGCCTCCTACCCAGACTGTTCTTAGAGGTGAAAGAGGAGTCATTGTCATGTGCCCAGTGCCGGGATGGAGCCTACAAAAGTGAAAGCACACGGAATAATTCAATGAGTATTTCTTCTTCTTTGTGAGACTCAGTAGCTCTCCTCAGCCTAGTAACAACAGTCATGCCCAGAGCCCATGCGTACTCACAGGTACAAACCAGAATGTCCTATGCAAAATGCAGATGGGCAAGGATGGAGGCAATGGCGTCTCCCCCATGGATGGAGTGGGGTGTCAGACAGTGTCTCAGCAGGTGAAAGTTGTTTTGTGTGACTTGGAAAAATAAATGACAGCTAACCAGACAAGAAGGATGAGCAGGATGTAGCAGGAGCAGGCGCTGGGTAAGAGGCTCAGCCTGTGCAGAAGAGAAAGGCTGGCACATCTGGGATCTGAACACGCCCTCAGGAGCCAGGCAGATGATGTCCATGGGTGAAAGGCCAGGTGACCATGTATCAGACACTTCGCTTTATTCCTTGTTTCTGTTAACATTGTCTTCTCTTCCGCTTTTCTTATACGCATTGTTATTCATTTACGCATTTTTGAAAGTTAGCTAAAGAGAAGATATTCCCTCTTTTAAGAAGAATAGCAGTCCAAGTCCAATGATCACATCAGCTGGTGAGTGACGTAGGGAGACAACTGGCAGTGCAGGGACAGGGCGTCCTGCAGAGCACCTTCTTTGTCCAAAGCAGACGGCCGATCTTCAGTAGCACTGCTCAGTGGCTCCAGATCTTGCATTTTTTAAGTAAAAACAAGTTGGATTTTTGGCAAAATAGTCACATTTTTAAAACAGTGTGTTAATAAAGGAGAGAAATCTGCAGATAACGTAGAATTCATCCTCACGCTGAGCCTTATTCATGAGCCACACTCTGAAGTTCCCGGGAGTGTTTTCAAAATCTTTCATCGCAGCATTGCTCTGCTTAGTTTCTCCTAACTGTCCTTCTCCCCTTACTTTCCAGAAAGAGATGACGAGCAGAATGTGTCACTGACCCTCCATTTCATCCTTCAGAAGAAAGAAAAGCCTCCTGGAGTCCTGAGCACACAGGGGGTGGACTTCCTGGTTGAAGTGGCACATCTGCTTCCTGGGGCAAGAGAGCTGGCGACAAGCAGGGACTCCTGGGAGACCTTTCCCACTCATGTCACGTGCTCTTACCCGTCTGAGTGCTGCTAGCCTAGACCTTCAGACCAGGCCGACCACGGCACACAGAGGGACCAGCCCTGACCCCTCCAGCTTTGGACTTGCCCAGGAGGGGCCTCTGCACAGTTCTGCCTGTGACCTGCCACCTAAGCTTTACTGGAATTTAGGTTTTGAGACCGAGATGTTTATTTGTACCTTTCTACTTCTCCATTTGGTTAGCTGGCTGGCTTTTCTGTCATTTGTTTTCTGAGTACTGAGTGAATTTTGAAGCTTTGGATGGACAGCACATTTTTCTGTAATAAGACTTCCTCTCAGATCTATGAAAACTCCTGCTCTGATCTTGTGGCTTAACATTGCACAGAGCCATGGCACTGTGAGAAATCTGAAGCCAGGTCAGGCAGCCTTGTACCATTTTCCCAACAGGCCGTTTTATCGGGGACCACTCCGCGGGCTGGTTTGTCTCTGCCCAAAACAGTCATCACATTCTAACTATAGGGAACAGACTGGTTGTTAGCAGAAAGCTAACAAATGACCATTTTGTCCAGATCAGAATGTATTTTTTTATAATAATCATCATCCTTGACTCTCCTGTCAATGTTGCTTCTTATTTCCCAGGAGAGAGAAATAGAAGAAAGTTACAAATGACTAAGAGTGACCAGTAGGAGCCCTGAGCCAGATTAGTGCAGTGTTTGTTCTTTATTGAGGGGCAGGGAATCGTGGCTGTTTCTACATAATATTAATATTTCAGTGATAAAACAAAAGAACAGTTGGTTATTCGGTGTGAGGAGATTAAATTCCCAGTCACTGACTTGTGACTTTTTCTTCCACTCACCCCTCTCTGTCACATTATATCACGGCTCTGTGATTGTCTGCAGAGGCGACAGTGGAGCCAGAGCTATCTACCCTCTACCATCCATTCTCATTGCCCTCTTCCAGTGGACAGAAAAATGCATTCTGTTCTACAACCTGATGTTTGAAACCTGAGCATGGTTAATGGGATGCTGCATTCTCTGATTCATTCATAAAACTTTGTTCCTGGTGGCCCAGCCTCTGACTAGTGGGTAATAATACTCCCAGTGACATGTGAGCTTAACAAAGTACCAGTTGGTGGGGGGGAAGTAGATAAGAATGCATTAGTGCATCTTAATGTAATAACAGTTAAAAGATAACTGAACAACTCTGATGTTGCTTTATTTTACATAATGTGTTTGAGCCATATGTGGCTGCCATGAAAGCCTAGTAATTGTGAATTCTTTGTGCAAACTAAAAACGCGTTGATTGGGCGCAGTAGCATTCTATGTTGACCTAATCATGCAGACGGACCCTTGCTTTATATCTCAAACAAGTTGTTCCGCAGAACCCAGATGTTGCTACCTCTCTCTGTGTTACTGTGCTCTGGTCAACAATAAAACTTTTTTCCCTCACTAACTTTTAGAGGTCAAGATAGGCCAAGATTTTTTTCAGCATCACTTTTAGCTACCGGAGTATCTGACTGGCCTAAGGATCCAGAGAAACAAGAGCCCCTCAGTTCTGACCTATGCAATTATGCAGTACCACGTGGGAATGCGGGATGGTCGTACAGAGAAATTACAGTATGAAGCTCATCTTCTTAGAGAGTTTCTGTAGCTCTGTACCCTGGAAAGCCACAGATTTTTTCATTTAAGAAGTTAAGTATGTTTCTTGCATTTCAATGATGATTAAGTGGGAGATTAGACTCTGAAGATATTTGTCATTAACTTTTAAGGTTATTTTTTATTACTGTGTGTATGAAATTTCCACTCAATTTAAAAATTTACATATTTTTAAACTTCTTAAAATAATTTCTTCCTGGTTATATTGATAATTGCACTAATCAACTCCTCTAGAGCAAGTTCTGGCAAAATGCTCTTATTTCTTAATTGCAGGCTGATCCCATTACTGCAGAACTTTGGCAAATTCTACTGACAATCTCAGGTGATTTCTACCACTTTGGCCTGAGTTCAACTTCCATGCATCTCTTACGGCAAGTGGAAGATCTCAGCTCCTCCCTTCGACGTCTCCAGCCCTGTGGGGGCTGGCAGTTCTGCTGTTCTTTCCTACCTTGGCCCTCGACTCTTTCTTTTTCTACTCCTTATTTTATTTTGAGAAAATTCAAAGTGCAAATTTCAATAATAAAAGATTACAAGAGCACCCTTAAGTGCATCAATTGTTAACATTTTGCCTCATTTTCTATCTTACTGAAAATACACATTTCTATTACTAAACCATTTGAAAATAAGCTGTAGTTATAAGAAACTTTAAGGTGCTTTATTATTTTTTCTTCCTATTAATAAGAACATTGTCCAGCCCGTTTTCAATTTCCATTATCACCTCCAAGAAAATGAGCCGAAAAAAAAAATGGTATACCTAGTATATAATCCAGGGTCAAAATTCTCCAACTGTCTCAAAAATATTCTGTATAGTCTGTCTCTTTTTTTTTCCATTAAGTTTATTGGTACATTTAAAGCAAATAATACAGTTACATTTATCATTGGGATCTTGTACCTTTACATGCATGATATGTCTTAGTTCTTATTTTTTCTCCATACCCCTGCCCTCCCTTCACCCCCTCTACCCTTCCCTATTTACAATGCCTTTGTTTCCATTTTTTCCTTTTCACATTTTTTCTTTTCCCTTATTTCCTTTCCCGTCCCCTTCCCACTTCCCTGTTAGCCATTTTCTGCTTTTAGCTCTAGGATCCAGTCGAGAATCACACACATGGGCCAGGGATTTAGCTCAGTGGTTCTGCAGCCTGCCTCGCAAGTTCAAGGTTCGAAGTTCAATCCCCAGTACCAAAAAAGAGAATCACACACTTCATTAACTTGTCATTGTCTTTAGCTTTCTTTAATTGATTAGAATCCCCTTTAGTGTGTGCTTCTGTGGTGAAGTATGTTTGTAGAGGGCTTTAGTGTTTGTGTGTGTGTGAGAGATGTGGTATGTCTTTCATGACTCTGACATTAGAGAGTTCAGACTGGTTTGTTTATAGTCTGTCCCACAATTTGGAGTTCTTGTGTTTGTTTTCTTTTGTTTTTCTTATTGTTTCTTGTTATAAGATTTAGGTTAAAATTTTTTGGCCTGAGTACCATATTTGTTTCCATCCTATCAGAAAACACATAACATCTAATTGTCTCTTTTCATGATATTGAGATTTATCAGTGTGCTCAGGTGTTATCTCCCTGATCCAGTCGTTACTGAGTTCGATAATTTATTGTTAAACTCTGAAAATCTGTACATTTTTAGAGTGTGAATCTATACATGTATATCCACTCTTAGTATCATCAGAGGTCCATGATAAAGGTTGTACCCATTACAGTTAGATGACACAGCAGTGACACGTCTTACTTTTCCATTAATAAAAGGAAAAGGAAGCAGGAAGAGGTTCCAGGTGCAGACAGTACACAAGTATCCTGGATAACGAGAGCTCACATGGTCGAGTAGCTTTGGTTCTCCCACAGTGACTTCCTACTCACATCCATGGTTTAATCACAGAGTTCGTGTGTTCTTGTTGAGGGCATTCTTGCTGAGGGAAATTTTAGATATTACAATGGATTGTGCTCCTCCGAAAGACCGAAGCTCTTATTCATATATGAAGTATTTATGAGGCATTGAAACTTCATGGAAGGGCTGGGGATTTAGCTCATTGTTCTGCCACCTGCCTCACAGGTACAAGGACCTGAGTTCAACCCCCAGTATCCCCCCAAAAATACTTCATGGGAGATGGCAGAGCTGGTGGGGGAGATGATAAGGCAAAAAATGTCTAAAGAGAGCTGCTCAGTAGAAAAATAATGATAACTAATAGGTGAAGAAATACTAAGCTAGAGTAATTTTCCGCTTCTTAGATTGTTGTTATCCTGTTGGAGTATTTTCTCATTCCTAAGGGCCCAGAATCTCAGAGCCAGACTCAATCAAAGGAATTTTGGCAGATGTCTTAATCCTTTCCCTCAACCTCCCAAACCATGTTGATAACATTCCGGCTGAGAACCTATTCTCCTCTCACGTCTTCAGGTGCAGAAGTCCTACTGCAACCTCTGGTAGAAACCACTGAAGCTTTCTAGCGTCTGAACTCCTTCCGGTCAACTTGAGCTGAAGTAGTCTATGAGTTTCAGCACATCTTTTCTAGTGCCCCACCTGTGAAGTAAAATAATAACTATCTGCACACCCGTGAAGGGCCCTTTAACCCACCTCACCGCCCTGCGCATGCAAGGCAGCGGCGGAACAGCTGAGCTAAATCCCCGGCCCCTAGCCCTTCTTTTGTTAGAGCTTTTCCGGCAGCAGCATCCCCTGGGAAGTCTTGCTGTCCGGTTGTTAGCCATTTCTGTAGCTCAAGTAGAAAGCTTCCTACACTCTCCAGTGTCTGGATTTTGAGTGTCATCCACCGCCAGCCTGATCAGAAACTATCCCACCCGTTCTTCAAATACAGTTATGTCTGTGAAATACTGAGTTACTTTTTAGACACCAGCAGAATTTTTCCATTTTAAATTCCACACAGAATTCTTCACAATTTTACATCCAACAATTCTGACTTGACTATTACCGTCCTGATATTCTTTCTTCCCACTTTTAACATACCTCCTCAGATTAGACCGTTTTACAGGGTTTGGTGGTAGTGTTTGCTTTTAACCACCTCTTTGAGAAAACATTAAGGAGCTGAAATAGAGTTCCTTCCATCTGTTTGTGGTGATTGATTAATGCCAGTCACTATTCTGACCATTGGTGGAAACACATCACTTTCTATGGCCTCTTACCTGGCATCCCTTTCTTACCCCATGGGTATCACACCGTGAGAAGAGGAAACATTGTAGGAAAAGTATGCCTGTGTCTTCAAGAAATAGGCACTAAGTCACTAAAAGGAAATAGAGACATCATTAGGATGATGCTATTGTCATTCTTGCTCTGATCATTTTGGTCTTTGAAGAAACTGATGGTTCTTTCCTAGAATTGCCAAAGTGTTTTAGAAATAACGATCATTTTCCTGCTTTAAAATATATCTCAAAAAAAAATTTATAACAGGCTATTTCCCTCTGGACAGGTTTTAATTCTGAGTAAGAGTTTTTAGTAAATATATAAGGATTTATATAACAGAGGGAAGAGTTCATTTCTAATGAAACAAGCTATTTTACCAGCCTCTGGTGTTCAGATTTCAGAGTTTTCCTGTGTCATTTTTACATACGCTTGAAAAAAGGTTGACTATATTTTTAGTTCTGTTTGTGATTAAATTAAGGGTTTGAATATAAAACAGACTAACACAATTAAATCCATTAGTAAAGCAAGGTAAAACTAAAAGGTATTTATGAAATCAGTTCTTTTGTGAGCTTAGAATTCAAATGTCACAAATAAAAGACATGTAACCATCATTTGGTCTGTGTTTTTTTAATGCTTGATTTATTTCTTTAGTTTACTTTATTTATTAGGTTCTTCTTCTTGCAGTGGTCCTGAAACAAGTAAATAAAAGAACAATTGTTAATGCTACAAAAAATTCAAAATTTATTTTAAAACACATGTGTGTATATTTGCATTTTAGTAATTCTTTTATCCTATTACAAAACATTTCAAGAAGGCTACAGGCATTTAGTGTGGCTTCTCAACAAATTTATGCTGTACACGCTTTTTCTCTTCAGTAGGATTCAATATTAGTTTCATAATAACCTGCTTTATAAACATAATAAAACTATATCATAAAAAAGCTCATCTATCTAATTTCATAACCTCGAGTTTTAATCTCTTGTTTTCCACTCTCTTATTTGAGATGTCTTTGGTAGTTTAATTGCTCCTTGCATCAGATTTCTGAACTGCAAACTGAAATTATAGACTCATTTCTGAATAACATTATTTTCAGAGACCAAGGCAAGGTAATATATATTTTTAAAGGAGTATATAAAATTCATTATATTGCTCTATTGATAGAGTGTTTACTGTTATTTTTATAAAAACATGAATGACTCCAATAATGGTCACCTTTGCTAATAGTAATGTAGAACACTATGTCTGAAAGAACCTGTTTCATTAGATAAAGTGTGGTGATGAAGTGATTTCTACACACAGGGCAGTGGGGAATGCAGTTTCTGGAACCTTTTAAAAATATAAGTATTTTCCATGCTTCTCAGTTACACTGTTTGAAATGTATATCACCATGTGACAAAGAGGCAAACTATGGCCTCAATTCAGTTAACAGAAATGTTTAGTTGGACCTGCACCTGCTGTCCCACGTAAACCTTTATTTAACTAATTGCCATTTAAATACTGGAAAGTTTAGCAAGTAAAAATAAAGAGATTAGGCTTATTTTATAAAATCCAATTTGACAATACCAAGCTTTTGTTCTCTCGTGGCAGAAACTGGCTGAGAAGTGGCTGAGCCACTGATAATGGGACGTGCTCTCCTCAGTTCACCACTGTCCCACCATTCCACTGGACCCCCGCTGTGCAACTGGTTGTCAGTTACCATTTCTTTTCTTATACAAGGAGGTTTTGCCCTACCTTGAAAGCTTTTCTGGTTACAGCCACTGTTATTACCACGTCTGAAGAAACCACTGTATTCATTTTCAAATGTATCCCCAAACACATCAAATATCTGCTATAGTCTTAATTTTTCTAGTAACCAACACTGTATTAATGATGATGAAGGAAAAAGTCTTAAGAGACAAATCAGTCCAAACTAGATGCCTTCAGTACTCCTACACAACAAAAATCGATATTCCCATGAGAAACTCACATCCTTTATGAAAATTAAGATGCCCATTAAAACTGTCTAATCTTTAAATTATCCTAAATTTTTAACCTTCAACCCTACTTCCAAGTAAACTTATTTATGACATTGACCAAAATGATAAATGTCATTGAAAATGGCAATTGTAGTTTCATTTATAATGATTATATATTTTATGGGGCCGGGGAGGAGGAAAAGAAGAAGAAAGAAGAAGAAGAGGAGGAGGAGGAGGAGGAGAAGGAGGAGGAGGAAGATATTTTATTTGCTTTCATTGTTAAATAGATTTTGGAAGAGCATAATATTTTAACTACAACGCCTCATGTTTTAATGAGAGAACTTATGTAATTCAATTTTCATGAAGACAAGCAAAAATTTTAATAGATTAAATGAGGAAGTCAAAGTCAATCTAATTAAACTGTGATTTTGTTTATTACTGTATTACTGCATATTAGGGGAAATGATATCATATGATTGAGATAAGTCCTGACCTATTATCAAAACAGCAAAGAATAACAGTCTAAGCCGGTGATGGTTAATCTTTCAGCGTTTTCAAGGATACATATAGCCGGCAGTGGCTTGCTTGCCAGAGTTCACCACCACTGTTCTAAGCTTTCAAGGACTTCACAAAACAGAGAAAAATGGGTACGGACATAGAGGAAATAGGTAATAACACAGCCTGTGCTTCTTGGGATAACTATTCCCCATGACTGCATATGTGTGTCTCTCTCTCTCTCTCTCTCTCTCTCTCTCTCTATATATATATATATATATATATATATATTCGATATTGCTGAAAGCTATGTGCTGGCTGAGGCTCACAAAAGCCATGAAAATTTAGGAAATTTGTAAATTCTAATATTTTGTCTAGAAGTTAATTGTCTGACTTAGGGCTATCTTAATCAGAAATTTAATGACATAAAGGTATGACAAGGATGTTTAGTCCACACAAGTCTATGTGAAGACAAAAGCTCGGTTTGGGATTTTGGGTCAGGATACATTCCAGTAAGAGAATGTAACACTGGTGGGGAAATGAGGAACTGGTTTGCCCGCCCAAGCTGTGAATGAGAATGCAGCCCCTCATCTCTCAGAGCTCCACCATACTCTTCATTTCACGCAGAATAGAAATCTGGGCTCCAGTCCCCAGGCTCCTGCTGGCTTCGGTCACACAGAGCAACACACTGGCTGCTCACTGGCCTTGACTTCCTGCTCCCAGCGACCATGTCTCGCTTCCCCCCAAGTGTTCTCAGTGTCACCTCAGGGAGGCCTCTGCTGATCGTCCTTGCCCATCAGACCCAAGGCTCCCCTTTCTCTGCTCTAGTTCTGTTTTTCTCACAGCACTTATATCACCTCTTTCTTTACTAGGCCTGCTGTTTCTGGTCTGTCTCTTCCCAGCAGAACACGACTCCGTGTCATCAGAAATCTCTATTTCTTTCATTGATGTAGTCTGTGTACCTATAGGACATGCTTTATAAATACTTGAAGGTTGAATAAATTCATATGACAGCCTAATTAAGATCTACCACTAGGGAAAGATTAACTTAAAACAATGTGTAATAATAACAATTTGATCTTACTAATACTGAAAGCTTCTGTAGAAACGACGTGGTATTGAAATCTTATTATGAACTAAGTGCACTAAGCATTTTACATGAATAATCTTATGTTATGTTCAGGGCAACCACATCAGGCTATCTATCCTTTTCCTCATCTTATAGTCAATGTTCTAATTTGTTCAAGGTCAGAAGCAAGAAAGTGACAAAGCTGCATTATAACACCATACCAGTGTGCTGCAGAACCCACAGCTAAGAGTTGTTGCCTTCACCCATCTGCCACTGGGCACCTTCGAAGATTGTCCCATTTTCTGCACACCTGCTCCATGTAACAGCAACTCTGACTTCAGTTTCTTTCCTGGTAATGGGTTACCGTGGTCGCAATGTATTTCACATTGAAGATTATAAAGGGGGCCCTCAGTCAGAGATAGATGGAACAGTAAATCTAAAGAGGACACCAAGAAGGTCAGAATGACCAGCTCACCATATGCTGAGTGGTGCAAGGGTAAAACTAGAGGCCCAGGGAATTCCTTGAGAGAGCAAGAAACAGAAGCCGATCCACAAATCCAGAAGGAATTGCCCATCACAGGAGAAGAGGTTTCCTGTATCTTGAAAGAATACATGAGACAATCCTAGGTTTTGTTTCTTGCTGTAAAATCAAAAATTAAACATGGATTTCACTTATAGGAATCCAAGCAGACTTTTTAACAAATTGAATCTTTGAGAATCAGTAGTTTGCAGAAATAACACAGTTAATTTTGGCTAATTTTTCTCTTCCACTAAAGAAATTCACTGGCATTAATTCTTTAGCCATAATATGTAACATGTAGGTATACAAGCAATTCAAAATGTGCAAGTGGTAAGCTAGCACCATCTCCGAGTGTAAGATTTATTAATGTCTATATTCCATTAGCTAAATTTAGCAATGCATAGAAATCACATATTAAAAGCAGCACTATTCGATTCATCTGACTTGTGCAGCTTCCTCTGAGGTCAGTGGAAGTTGTGCAGACCATAAATGTTCTCCAGTTCATGGTTCCATCAGTATATGTCAGGATGTCATGCAGGCCTGCATTTTAAGGCTAACTGAAATAATTATTTATGAAATAAATATCCATAACATTGCCATGTCCTATTTGCATCCAGAAGAAAGTATGCTGCCCTTGGCCTCATAATATTTAGTTAGCATCTGTATTCTCCCCTAAAACTGCAAAAAAATAAAAAACTATGTGCGATGTGGATTGACAGAAAGATGCTCAAGTCCCTCCCCTACTGCAAAGAGGAAAGCAAGATAAGTGAGGTGGTTTTTAGACGAACATTCGGTGCTGTTTAGATCCTGAAGTGCTGTGTTAGAAATGATGAGGGACACTGCACATGGGTGTGCTGAAGTACGTTATGGGAAATCAGAAAAGTATTTCTGGGAAAGAAAGGTTCAGAAGTTAGTTACTCAAGGTCAACTTTGATCCAAACACTGTGCTAGATACTGACCTATGGCCTCCGGTTTTATCTTCACTCTGACCATCTAGGGAAGTGATGGTGGCCATCCAGTGATCTGCTGCACACGTAAAAGCTGAGTACCAACTTCCTGCTGGGAACTGTGCTGAGCTCACACACAGAAACACTCTGTCCTTGTATCGAGATGGTCACCATGCCAAGCATTTTATTTGGCTAATCTGAGTTAACCCTAACTATAACCCATGAGGCAGGTTCTATTGTTGCCATCATATTTTATAGCTGAATACATTGCAGTTTAGGAGTAAAGAGCCTTAAAGTCTTACTGCAGCTGGATAGTAGCTGAAGCTATTAAGACTGATCTCAGGGTGACAAATCCAGCACAACAGTGGATCTTAGGATAGCAGAAATACTTGCACTGCTTTGCAGTATTCTAGTTTTAAACTGGATCTCAATATTCTAACACAAAACAAAAGATAAGGATCCAGAGAGCACAATAAATTGTGACAGTCCCACAAAGAGAAGTCATTCTGTTCAAATGAGCCTCCTTATTTTTTACTGAAAGATTTTTGTTCTTCAAGAATTAACCGTCTTGTATGACATGATGACTCTCAACTAACTGAAATAAAGAAAATCTCAGTTCCCTGTTCATTTTGATGAACTAAAGTTCATTTTATGCTTTTACAAAATTACAATGGTGTAACTAATCATTTATGGAAAGTGCGAATCTACAATTCAGATTTAAGGATAATATTCTAGTTAAAATTTTTAATGAGGCTTTTGTTTTATTCTCAAACTGTGACAACTATAGCTTGTAGAATTTATTGGCATTTAATAGGTTCTCTCAAAATATAGACTGACTCAATCAATGTTCTTTGAAGTTACGTTTTGGGCCATTTTATAACATTGTCTTATTTCTTCATTTTATGTGTTTTTAACTTCATTGCCTATTCTACTTGTATTGGCCTACCTAGTAGGGTACTGGTATACTTTGCCTCTTTAAAATATGGATAGTTGAAAATTGTACCAGTGCTACTTATTTTAGGCATGAAGACAAACTATATATAGAGAGAAATCCATGAAGTAAATTGAAGCATTTATCATATCAAAAAATAAAAATATCCTAGGACTATAGGAAGACTCAGTAGAACAAAAAATATGTGATAAAACAACAAGAAAATTCTGTTTATGTCAGAAAATGTTCAGTTGACTTTTAGCCCTGTGTTGGATTAGTTAATGATCAACCTGTAACGCCCAGCTGAACTGAATCAGCATGGTTTGGGCACGGAAGACCCACCTGAAGATTGTTGCCAATGGCATAAAAACAGAACGGGAGAGGAAGATTGTGGGGTTGCTGATTTTCTAGAAGAAGCTTGCTGCAGATGGTTTTCCTGATGTGAACCTGGCTTTTCTCGGTGGAGGAGCTCCAGTCCTTGTCATCACTGGGAATGGCTGCTCTCCTTTTCAGGGAATCTCTGATCCTCAGTAAGAGCATCTCTTCCTGGCTTCACTGTAGATCCCTCAGTGTGGTGACAACCAACAGGCAAAGGTTTTCTGGCCTCCACCACAAGCCTTTGGGCCTTTCAGATACAGACCTTCCATGTGGATAGAATGAGACATTGGATAAGAATGAGACATTGCCCTGGGCTCTGGGCCACTGGCTGGACTCCTGGAGGACATTGCCTTGAACTCTAGGCCTTCAGCTAGACTTGTGCAGTGGGATCCAGGCTCTTGGCTGGATTCTTTGGGTCTCTAGTGTGTGGCTAATCTCTTGCACTCCTCTGCACTTGACTTTTTGGGTGACTATTATAAAATAATCCTATAAATTATGTGTAATGTAGTAAATCTATTCCCTAGCAAACCCTTACATGTCTCCTGAACTAAACGAGATTGGACTTCACCTGTTTATCAAGCAACTGCAATGTTCCACACATTTTTATGCTGTATTAAGAGCTTCTTCCATACTATTGCTTACATTTAGAGGTACGTGGTGTAAACATGTTTCTGTAGCTGGCTGTCTCCTCTGTAGCGCCAGCAATACACGGTGTTGCCACCAGATGTCACCACCTCACCCTTGAAATGTGAGTTACTCCCCTCAAAGCTATGCAGTGGTTTGCAGCAACACAGGTCGCACACACCCTTCAGGTTTCTCTGCTTTCCTGTGACACCACCGGCTAGAGATGCAAAAAGAAAGAGCTCCAGAGACCACCAGCCATTTTTCACATTCCTTACCACCTCCTAGCTTTCACGAGAGTTTGAGTTACATGTTCTAGACAGAAAATAGCACCATTAATGGGACCACTTAACTTTCCTTTGGTTGACTAAGTCTTGATTTGAGGCCTTGCTTGCCTGCCCAACTTCTCTAGTTCTCAAGTTCTCTTAGGCTACAGTGAACCTACTTTCCAGGGCACCAGGAATGCTGAGGAAAGAACTGCAGGTAGGACTTGATTTGTGAGCTTTCCCTACGCTGGATACACTTTTGTGTCCTTTTGAAGTCATGCTGCTTTGTCCTGTGATGTTCAGAACCTATTACCAAAAATAATTAAAATTAAAGAGAGGAAAGCTAGGCAACCCTTTAATATCAAGAGAAGAAATATTGTGTGTTTGGTTCCTTGTCTTTGTTAATTACTCAATTTGTGTCATTAATAAATGACTAACATCTCTGTCAAGTCCACTTCTACCTAATGTCATCTCTACCTAAGACTAAATACTAGGTCATTTTCTCAATAGTTATGTGAAGCAAAAGATGGGTTTGTTGATAAAGAAATATTAAGAGAAATACTTTGTTTTATGAAGAGTGTAGGCCTTAAAATGCTAAAAGAATTAATTTTTAAAACTCTTTCTAAAGAATTTAGTAGTTCAATGTGAATCAGAATTTGTTGGGTTTTGGGACTGAATCTTGTCTTTTCTGAATGGTTTCAAACAGATATTATGATTACAGTTATCCAAGACTATATCATCTTATAAATTTTTAAATCTGAAAGGTCTTTTCATATCAATAATGAGAATGATTCTTTAAAATCCATTAACTAATAACATTCTTTCATGGAAACAATTCCTTAACTGTTATAGACTATCTTATGACAGTTTTACAAACAAAATGAACACTGTCAGAGTATCAAAGATGAAATACACTTAAGACAGAGTCACAAAGCTCTGGGTAATCCTCCCCAGCATTCCAACTCCCAGGACGAGCGATGTCATAATGTCCTGGTTAGCCCTTGGATAACTTCCTGCCATGCCACAGGAAGAAAGCTCTAAGGAGAAAGAATGGATTACTGTATAACCCACATCAACTTCTTAATGAATGTTATAGTCTTTATATTTTTATCTGGGGTTTCTTCCTCAGGGATTAGCAATTCTGAGCCCAGTATGGGAGGTGAGTAAAATTTTAAAATTTCATAGAAATAATAGGTAGCAAGGATGACTCTTAATCTCAGAAAACTGCCATGTGGTAATTTTGTAAGAGTGCTATAGTTTTTTTTTGTTGGACATATGAAATAACTTGGACTTTAAATCCAAATTGTTTATGAAAAATACTGTGCAAAAAGAAAGTGAAAAGGATGTCAACATATTTGTGATTGTTGGTGTGTCACACTTTTTTAGAGCTACCTGATGTGATATCTTTAGATGAAGATAATCATGAAGAACAAGATATGGCTAATAATCCTGCTACACACCATGAGGGAGAAAAAAACTCGAATGATATTCCTGCTAATGAGAAAACAGGCAATTACTATAAAGACATAAAACAATGTAAGTCTTTAAAGGAAATAAGAGTGCATACAAAACCTGATTATTCTAGTTTGACAACTTTAAACGCAATTATTTTACCTACTTCTTCAATTCTAGCTTACCTTGAAAACTTTTAAGTGTATAAAATGAAATCCTTATTTCCTACAACTTTTTTCATGAGATGGTATGAAGTTTAACAAGGTTCTCTTGGTATCCATTTCTAATCACCATGGTTCCTCAGGACGTGGTAGGTATGTGTTCACAATAAAAATTGACTTAATTCAGCAGCGAGGTAACAAGTATTTCTTTGAAGATAAGAAGCCATTTCCTGGGTCTGTTAAAGCCCACGATGAGTACTAGGTGGCTCAAAGCATCCAAAATCTATTTGCTCACTGTTCTCCAGACTTCAAGTCCCAAATCAGAGTTTTACTTGATCAAATAAAGCCTCTCCACACAGCATGAGGTGAGGCTCCTCCCGCCTCTTCAGCTTCTGGGAGCCCCAGGTGTCCCTGCCTTGTGGCAGCATCACTGCGGTCTCTGCCTCACTCTCCTCACATGGTTTCTCCCTGTGTGTCCCTGTCGACAGGTCCCTCTTCCTGTAAGGACATCAGTCATGTCTGATTAGGAGCCCACCTACTCTTAATTACGTCTTCCATCACCCTGTTTCCAAATAAGGTCACATTCTGAGGTACCAGGTGTTAGGACTTCCACACTGGCTTTTCTGGGGGGAGGACGCAATTCAGCCTTTGACAGTGTGACTTCTACATATTTCAAAGGTCCGTTAAAATTTAGTTTATAATTTACTATTCTTCATATGGACTTCCTTTCCATGTCCTTACTAGATGTACCATTCTAAAATGCGTAAAGTTCATGAGAATCCCTGCTTAAAAATTAAGATAACATTTAATTATGCTATAATTTTTATTAACATTAAAAAATAGAAAACAAAGCTATACATATACATGCAGAAGTTTGAAAACTTCAGTGCATAACTTGTACTTCTGTTGTTTTGTTGAGGACTCAATATCCCTCTTAAATTTTGTACTTGTACACCCACATAAAAGGACTCACACTAAGGACTTACTTTTCTCATTTAATAACTCTGGAACTCTTTTCCTGTCTACCTTACTCATTTTTTGTTTTAAGTACTAGGCCTTTGCACTGAGCTATATCTATCTGTAGCTTTTTTCTTTATACACACTTGGGTGTATCTCCCAGGTGAGATATCAACTACTGAAATTGTTGAAAACAAGGTAAATCTTTTCAAATATTGGTAGCTGCCACCAAAGTGCCCTCTAAAAATTATTTACCAATTTATATTCTACAAAAATGTTCCACAACATCATCCATAATGAATATCTGCAACAGAATATTTTGTGTGTGATGGGTGAGAAATATATTGTCACTTGTACTGAAGTTAAATATTTTCTCTATTATTTATTGGATATTTTCATTTCTTATTACTTGTTCTTATTACCATATTTTGCTTATTACCTGTTCATAATCTTGCCCTATTTTATATACAGTTTATTAATTTTTTGTGTGATTTACTAAAAGCTTTCTTCTACACTATTTCTTACATTTAAACCTATTTAAGTATTTTTAATCCTAGAGAAAATTTCCCATTTTCTGAAATCAATTCTATTGATTAATTTCTTTTAAATTCTTTATTTTATGTCTTGGATAGACAGGACTTTTCCAATCCAGGGTACTAACTTATTTCCCTAAACTTTTCTGAGAATTTCCTATTTTATTTTTAACTCTTAAGTTTAAAATCTTATTTTGTTTTTTTGTTTGTTTGTTTGTTTTCTTTTTGGTACCAGGGACTGAACTCAGGACCTTGTGCTTGTGAGGCAGGTGGCAGAACTACTAAGCTAAATTCCCTGCCCTGATTTTGTTTTTATATGGTATAAAATAGGGATTAAAATATGTTTTTGAAAGCCAGAATAGCTGATTGTCTAAAAGTAATTATTTGTGTGATATTCATTTTTAATATAATCTAAAATTCTCATATGAAATGGAGTCAATTGTTAAAGTTTTATTCTTTTTTGATTGTTTTCTACAAAAAATAGCACAATATTTTAACTTTTATACTTTCTTAACTTATAACCTTTATTTTATTACCTTTATTTCTCCCAAAGATCTATCTCAGAATTTCCACAAAAATATTTAAACATTAATGATGCCATCTTTTTCATATGTGTTACTGAGGAAAATGAATACTTAGGTGAACAGCAAATTTGCACATATTCATATTCATGAGTATATAAAATTTTCTGTTATTCCACAAGACTTTGGAAATGACCAATGTATACAGGTATTCAGTCTGCCATTGTGTTTTTCTTCAGAATAGTTCTGCAGTATGAACTGAACTATTTTTTTCCCTTAAGTTTATTGGTACATTTAAAGCAAACAATACGGTTACATTTATTATTGGAATCTTGCACCTTTACGTGATATGTCTTGGTTCTTATTTTTTCCCCATACCGGTGCCCTCCCTTCACCCCCTTTACCCTTCCCTATTTACAAAGACTTTGTTTCCTTTTTTTCATTTTTTCTTTTCCCTCATTTCCATGTCCCTCCCCTTCCCATTTCCCCTTTAGCCATTTTCAGTCTGTCATTTTGACACAATTTACTTTGATCCCTTGAGTAGGTATGTTCATTAGCTTTTATTTTTTATTTATTCATTTATTTATTATTTATTTAGTTGGTACCCAGGATTGAACTTGGGACCTTGTGCTTGTGCAGCAGGCAGCAGAACTACTGAGCTAAATCCCTGTCCCCAAACCTCTTTACTGAACTAAAAGTTCAAATGAAGACTTCTTACTTAGTGTTTCAGTGATGTCAATCAATCCATGATAATATTGCATATCTTCTAATCTACTTTGGCATCTGTTATAAACTTGCACATTTTTCTGTGAGTTTCCTTATAAATTGCTTCTTAGTCATTGAGTTTAAAGTTTTAGTTTTCTTCTTGAGAATGTTCAATGTAAATTTGCTTCTGTTTTCTTATTTTACGCATGAAAAATGAATCAAATAGTTTTATAATTTTGCGGGGTGGATCATTCAGCACACTTTTTAGAAAAATCTTGTGGGGCTGGGGATTTAGCTTAGCGATTCTGCTGCCTGCTGTGCAAGTGCAAGGATCTGAGTTCAATCCCCAGTACAAAAAACAAACAAACAAACGAAAAAACAAATACAAAATCTTGTGAACAAAAAGCAATGGACAACTGATTTAACCAGGTATTCAAGACTTTTGATTTTTTTTTTTTAGATGTGCTCACCACACAAAATTCAAATGGTACTGTTTCTGAAATATCTGTGAGAGCAACAACAGATCTGAACTTTGCCCTAAGGAAGTGTAGGTATTGATAGCACCATTACACTTGCAAAAGCCCTTAAAGCAGAACTTCAAAGCAGCACCAGAGAGGTTGTGGAGGAAAGAAGCCTTAGCTCCTAAAAATGCCTAAAAATGTCCCAGGTCTATTCTGTGACTCTGGGGCCCAGCTGAGGCCTGGGACAACCCCTAGGCTTTTCTCACAATTACTCACACACCATATCCTCCAGGCTGTATTCCACTGCACTGACAACTCAAAAGGCAGGTATTGTGTTTGTGCACCTTGTATATTTGATTTACATGGAAAAAAAAACAAGCATCTGGGAAATTATAATGTTTCTTAAATTGACATTTTTTTGCTCCTGTTTCTTAATCCTCAACAACTTTGAACAAGGAAGAGAGACTATTTCTAGTGATGGTAATTTTAACATTGGGACAAACCAATCTCACTAGATATCTAATTATAATAAAGCCACTTGGTCATAGTGGAATATTTTGAACAATTCCAAATCCTGAGACAGTGACATTTCCAGAGAAGACATTAATTAGATAATTAATTATCTATCTTCAAAGACATTAATTAGATAATCCTTCTAATTCATTATTAATTAGATAATCTTGCTGTGCGTAGACAAGATACAAAAAGCCAGCTCCAAAGCAGACCAGGTTCCAAGGTTTCCCTTGGGATATGGGGTACTGAGAACTATAAGACTCACAGAATTGGGTCCAAAACTATGCTGACAATTTAGGACCCGAAGGCATCAAGAAACTTAGCCTGGGCCGGGTGTGGTGGCGCACTCTGGAGGCTGAGGCAGGAGGATCACTGTAAGTTCAAGACCAGCCTGGGCTACGCAGTGAGTTCCAGGTCAGTCTCAACTACATAGTGAGATCCTGTCTCAAAAAAAAAAAAAAAAAAAAAAAAAAAGCCTCTGATGAAAGATTCCTACCATCTTAATAGAGGCTCTGACAACATGTTCATACATAGTAGGGACAATCTAGAGTCCAAGCCCCTCAAGGAAATAGAGAAAAGGAAATAGAGATCTCTAGTGTAATTTTGACTAAAGAGGACTTGCTTAAATACAGTTCCTAAAGTTCTGAGGGCAAGGGGGTAAACTGAGGCAATCTGCTCTCTCTCTCTCTCTCTCTCTCTCTCTCTCTCATAGAGCATTAATGGGTGCATAGCAGAGTTTAAAGATTACTTACTGTTATTTTGGGTCCTATCTGTAGCAATGTCAACTCCAGTAGTGGAGTCCCTTCTCTACTCTCTATTGTCAGCTGGATGCCTGTAGTAGGTTTGTGGGTTGTGCCTGAATTTCTGTCTCTCTGTAGAACTCTTCTTTTATGGGGTGGTCTGCAAACTTACGGAACTTATACTCAAATTCAATGATTACGTTCAGTATTGACCTTATGGGAAATTTGGTTTGGTTCTTATCCAATTCCATTTGTAATCAGAACCATGGAAAGAATTAAGTTCATGAACCAAGATTCCACTACACTGACTCCTGTATTCAGCAAAGTTCACTACTATGACCAAACTAAGTGTTCCCAAAGGCTTTTTTGGTGACACACCTGAAGAGGTACACATTCTAGATTGAGTTTCAAAATCTTTACATTCAAAACTCTTTCCCAGTGTACAAGACATTTGTGCTGCCTCCCTCTTCCCTTTCTTTAGACTGAGCAAAATCCAGGCCACTTGGTAATGCGAATCTCATTTCAAAGCCTGTTTAGGAAACCTGGGAAAGACAGTCATTCAAGCCAACTGCTCTCCCTCTCCTCTACAGGAAGCCTGTGGTCTCGTGCTCCCTGCCTTTCTTCTCTTTCACAATTTAGAAACTTTAACCTCACCCAAGGCAACTTGGTATCACAGAAATGTTATTCTTCAATGCCTTCTTCCTCCCATTTTTTGCTATTTCAGGAAGATGTCAATGTCTTTGCCTTTAATGTCTTCTGTCTCTTGTCTTCCTTCCATTTTTGTCTTTAGAATATGCCAATTTTCAGATGTTTATTTCTTATTTTTATGTGGTACTAATACTTTATCTCTTTTCATAGACAGAATGAGTACGCCTACAAACAAGGAAGAAGAAAATGAAGCCGCTCTTAGAAAGAACCAAAGTATTAAAATTATTTTGATGTATTCATTTTTAGCCACATCATTCTATGACTTGAAAATTTAAGAGTCACTACTCTGAGCATTGCATAAAGAAAATAATATGCTTAAAGAGTTTATACTGTTATATTTTAAAGTCACTCTAAACTCTTGTAAGTGATGAAAGTCTGAGAGTGAATTTTTAAGTATACCTGACAAGGCATAGTAACTGAGCTTTTTAGCAATTTAAGTTTATTTTAGTAAATGTGTTATAATTATATCAAATATTTATAAGTGATTATATTTCATATGTAAAATACAAGTATATTTTAAATATGTTTATTCCTATAAATATGTATATGTCTTGCATTTTTAGAACTGTAATATGTTAAACATATTATAAATATAATTTATTTTGATAATAATGTAAATTTCTACCTATTTAAGGAATAAATGTATTTCTGATTAGAGTCAATAATTAAATGTTTTCTAAGATTATTCCATCAAGGAGTTTTGGGAATGGGAGGCTGCAAAATAACCATCATCAGTTTACTTTCCTGCCAAAAATATTGTTCCTTATAAAATATTTGCGAAGCCCTAACAACCCATGATGGCTTCTGTGATGTCTTGAATGAGTAGTCTTTTTTGAAGATAATGAAGTCTTAACTTTCATTCCTTTTTTTGTAAACAGGAACAACCCCAAATGTGCCTGCATTTTGGTCAATGTTAGCTAAAGGTAAATATACAGTTAAATAGCTGGGGAAATGTTTTGGTTTTCTAAAATCTTATGTAAGAAAGCCAGAGTCAGTCTTAATACTTCTAATACTAAGAATCAGTAAGTGAATGTTTGGCTGCACATGTCATAGCAAATGCAGTACAAAAACCAGGTTTTTATTCTCCTTCACAAAAGAAGTTTTATTCTCCTACAAATATTAAAATATAGTCACTCAATTTATGATTAAAAGAGTTAAATAAGACTTTTTTTGCCTGGTACAGTCCCATTTTATATTTGAAACAGTGTGAGCATAAAAACATAGGGATGCATAAATATATAAGTACAAATTATATATCAAAATATATGCCTGTATAAAAGAAATGTATATAGCCTGAATATATAACCATGCATCTATAATACAAGGTACATATCAATCTATACATGCATATATAAATATGCTTTTAGGGAGATGCATACATATGAATATGTTGCATGGATCATATATATATATATATCTATTTCTATATGTATAATAAATGTGAAATATATCATATTAAATCCTAATTTTTTGCCTATACTCTTATTTGTATTCTGTCCCACCTATTCACCAAGATCTCTGTCGCCCCAAAAAGCAATACTTAAAATGATGTCAAAGCCATTTGTGAACACTGGCAGAGATTACAAAAACTGTTTATACGTGACACATATAGTCAAACCTTCATCTGGCCCCAAATGTCATATTAAATTGCTGGATATTCTTCCTGAATTCAGAAGCCCATAATGTGCCATATGGAGAAAATCCATGCGCGAGATAAGCTTGGTTCAGGCTTAAATTATAGTGCTCTTTGCCATATTGAACATAATAACAATCATGAATAATGAGAACCAACTGAACATATTATACATACAATAATTTTTCTCAGGTGATTGTTTGCCGTAACACCAATTTATTGTTTTAACAGCTATAAAAGGAACAACAGTGAGCATGGATGATAAAGATCAATTACTGCAACCAATTCCAGGTAAGAACAAAGCACTTGGGTTAATAGATACATAATTCATTTTAGTGGCTGCAAGGCAATAGTTTTTCCCTAGTACAGGGTAGTATACATAGGAGTGAATCCTGATGGCTGACATTATTGTCAGAGGGGACGTTTACTGTTTTAGAAGAGTTACAGTTCCTGAGCACTCTTTTTCCCGTTTTCATTCATATATGTCTGCAGTACATAATCATTACACTCACCCTGAGGAATTGGTACAGGGCGGTTTTTAATTCGTACACGTTTGCATGACATAGTGATTGCATTCTTCGTGGAGAGTTGCTACAAATACATAGCACATGTTTTGTCATCCCCTTCCTCTCCTTTCCTACTCCCCTCTCTCCATCTCTTGGCCCGCTTCCCTGTTGCAAAATATTTCTCCCTCCTTTTCATACTATCTATCTTTCATTGTGTCCTGAGTGTTTTTCTCCACTTAACATTTTGCAGGCGACTGGTGCCATCTTCTTGTTTCATAGCTTCTATACCCAGAATCAACAAGCCACATAGAGGAGAGGGGGAGTGAGGAACATGTACAATTCAGTCTTTTAAAAACAGGCTTTATTTTTAGATATGATTTTGTTATTTGTTATAGAAAGTTTAACAAGTTTCTTCCTTTGTTTTGTAAATGTCTGACACACTGGGTTTAAACAGCTCAGTAATAAAAACTCAGCTCGCTGGTCTCATGAGATAAGTCTCAGCACACCATACTTTCAGCTTTTGAGGCAATCAGGACATTCCCCCAAAAAGCACATACCTTTCTCTCCTGCAGAACTGGTTACACGTGTGAAAATTAATCAAACTCTCTTCAGATGATAGATTACTCAAACTGGTGTCTAATAAGGGCAGGAAGAAATCAGTTACATACCTATTTTGGCATATGGTAATCCAGATCTAGAATCAGATTGCTACTTACTCAGGGGAAAATTCATAAGCCTCTGTGATCCTGCAAAACTGAACCAAGGATGGCTGCTCCAAGATTGCCAGGAAGGTTAAAGAGAAAAGGGCACTTGCCCTGGTGGTGGCCTCCCTCTGTTGGGCAGGAGCAGTGAGTACTGAGGATGGTGGTGGCTTCTCTGCAACGCTTACTCCTGCAGAAAGAGTGCGGGACACGTTATTTTCCATGACGCCTTCTTTCTTGTCCTCTCAGGCTCTGATGTAAATGCTACAAATGAAGAAGAGTACCAGTCATACCTACAGAATCTCAAGCTCAGATTAATGCTGGGCATTGCGCTGATGGCCCTCCTCATTTCTATCTCCCTCGTGATATCCTTCATTGCCACATTGTACAAGCTGAAGCAGCTGAGGTAAGGCTCCTGACATCTGCAATCCTTATAACTAATGTATGCCGTGCAGCTGACTCCTTCCTGCCTCAGCAAACCGTTAGGAAAATGCGACTCCTATATTATGTAACTCTAACTTGTTCATTTTACTCCATTTCTCCTACTCAGAAGGAGCATGGAGCCATCTCTCAGGGAATATTCATCCTTCTTGAGCTTTTCCCCAATAATTTAAAGTCATTGATAGGTAAAAGTAGTCATAGTCGACTAGAGAGTACATAGATGATCTAGATAATGCTTATTTATAGCCTTGGAGTAGAAGGACCATATATTCTCTTTTGAATAGCATATCTGGCTTTTCCTTCAAGGAAGCCTTGCCTTCAAAAAACAGCAGATCTCTCTGTCACACTTATATCTTAAGGCCTATCCATTTGATCTTTTTCCTAAAAATAAACTATGAAGTTCAAATCAAACCTGGATGGGGAATTGTTTATTTAAAATTTCTTCACATAGTAATAGAAATTATTTTCAAAAATTCCAACAAAATTGCCTAGTGTTCACAGTAATGAAGTAATGATTAATTATATTGTTTTGGTTATGATGTTTTTCATGAATGGTATATTTTTCTGATTCTTTAAAACTCTAATGGTAGGAATTTATTTTCTCTAATTATAGTTCATTTTGCACATTTTCCATTAAACTTGTACCAAAGCAATCTTTACTGTTTTACTAAATTGGTTTCTAAATTATAGTCTTGAGTTCTGAAACATGCTCCATCCACACAAGCCACAGTACAATAAAATTATAATTTTTTAAATCCCGTATCATTTATGTAATGTTATTGAGTAACTAATAAAATTGACAAAATTCATTTATACTTTAATTTTGGTGAAGTCTTCTCTAAGTTATTACAAATATATCCAATTATAAACAATTCTTAATCTGTGTTTTCTTTTTCAGTCACAAAAGGAGTCAGAGTCAGTACTCTATCAACCCAGAGCTGGCCATGCTTTCATACTTTCATCCATCAGAAGGTGTATCAGATACATCTTTTTCCAAGAGTGCAGAGAGCAGCACGTATTGGAGTGGTGCCCATTTAGATCTGAGAAAGCAGAGCTCAAGAATGTCTAGAAATATAACAGCCTTAGATGACATAGGGTTACATGAGGAGTCGGAGTTACTCATCAGTGAGGAAGCAAATGAGGAAATCAGTGACGTCAGCAGTGAGAATCCAAATGAGGAAATCAACGATGTCAAATAGATAACACCCTCTTATAACTAACAAATGATTTTCCTGCCTGACACTAATGTCGTAATTTTGAAACTGTTGCGATATGTAAAATTTCTGATACTTTAATGCTAGCAGACTATGGACTGGGCATCTCATCACTCAAAAGCAAATAATCATGACACGGAAATTGATGTGGAATCAGATTCATTCGGGGCAAACTACTTGGAAGATGGGAAAAGGGTATTGTCCTCTAGGCTTATTTTGCGGAATACAGGAGTACAAATTGTCTTTAATATGGAGAGAAAGGAGGAACAGGGCAGGAGGTTTATGTGCTGACGAAGTCCTCAGCATCGAGCATGTGTCTTTCCTTTGTATTTTTCTGGAACATCCCAGCGGACCCAATCACATTGGGTTAGTTCCTCTAGTTATTTTTAGACAGACACTTTCTCCACTTTAAACTTCTTTGCATGCTTTTAGTTGAGTGACAAGGTAGAACAAGAAGGAATATAACATATTCTGATAGTATCTGAAGGTCATTTGATGTTCTACATCGCATAATTCTAAAGAAAGATTGTTTAGTATTTGACACCTTAACTATTCAGGTTGGGCTTCTCTTTAGGACGCTGGACAAAAGACAAGGGATGATAAAGGATGACAAGGGCGGGTAGGCAACTTTGTGGAAAGGGAAAGGGAGTGGCTATGAAAGTAAGTCTGCCAAAGACAACTTTCAAACTAATGGTGCTGCTACAATTCTCCACTGTCAGTGTTCTTTCATTTCCATAGGAAACTGGTGTTGACTGTATTTTGTGTACTTGGTGAATGGAAGTGAACATGGGCGATTTTTGTATTGGAAGGCTTTGACACAGTGAAATGCAAACTTTTTATTCCTTGTTTCTCCCCACTGGGAAGAGGTGGTCAAAGGTGTTATCATGCATAATATGATACTCTTAAATCCTGAGTAGACTCATTGTTATTATGAGTGTTAACCTTAATTTTAAAATTCCTTCAAAGATAAATCTGTTCCCAGATAGCAACAGGAGTCTTCAACTGCTTAGATAAAGTTTGATGCTCCAAAGTCTGCTGGACCCATGTAACCTGTTGTTTAATTTTATTAATGCTCCTTTCTACTTGGGACAAAGTATTTAATGTACAAGGAGCAGGATGTACAATTATACAAATAGCCCTTATCCAGCCAAGACATTGTCTGAGGACTAATACTTAACACCATTTATTTATTTATTTATTTATTTTTATTTATTTACTTGGGACAAAGTATTTAATGTACAAGGAGCAGGATGTACAATTATACAAATAGCCCTTATCCAGCCAAGACATTGTCTGAGGACTAATACTTAACACCATTTATTTATTTATTTATTTATTTATTTATTTATTTATTTATTTATTGCAATCTTGGGGATTGAACCCAGGGTCTTCATATAAAGCTATATCCCTACCTCTTTTTAAAAGTTTCTATTTTGAGACAGGTTCTCACTAAGCTGCCAGTGCCGATCTTTACCTGGTAATTCTCCTGCTTCAGCCTCCCAGAGTGCTGAAATTACAAGTGTGTGCCATCATTTCCAGCTACAAAGCACCATTTTTGCCAAAGAGCCTAGCAACCCATAGCCTCATAATTACATCTTAATTATCTTATCCTTTTGTATAAATATTTAAGATCCTGTCCTTACATGCAGACCCAGGCAGGATCTGACAGGGTATCCCAGAAGTATGTCCCTCTTGTAGCTCTTGCTTTACTCTAGAGTGATAGATCTAAGGCTCTGCTCCTATGAGCTCAACTCCAGGATGGAAAGGGTAATGTGGCTTATGCACTGGGTAGGCAAATCTGGAGAAAGGACAAATGAAAACAAGGCAGTTATTTCTGATTGAATTGCTGAACATATTTTTTAAATCCTGGTTTCATTTTCTAATTTAAAAGGTGGATCGCCTAACATAAACACTACAAATTGTTTGCCATGCACAATTTTAAAAGGGCTTAATTTAAGACCACTTTGGGGCTATACCCTAATTCAAAGCAGTACAATGGGCCAAACCTTATCCCTCTTTAAATGGGTCTGTTGACAGAGTTTAGAGTTTTTTTAAGGTCTGATTCATGTTTTCTGTTACTTCTTTTGATTTTGATTTCATTCTCTAAAATAATGAAGTTTCCGAGCTATTTGTAAAGATTTACTCACCTTTTGGGTGAGTAGAAACAAATCATGACCCCCTTTCACTTTAAATAAACTTCAGCAGTCTAAACCTTGGAACAAATATTTGAGCAAATAGTCATGTCAGTTGTCTTTTCAGTTTAAACAGACTATACCTCTACCCAGCCTAAGTACTCACAAATACAAATAAATAAATAACCTGAAGTCTACTTGCCAGTCTTCAAAGAAACCTTTATATACTGCACCACACTTTGAGGCGAGAGGTGTTCCATTTAGCACATGGCATCCTTGTGTAATTCTTTGCATAGCCTTTTAAAGATACAGGCCTTTCAAATAAGGCTGTAGTAAATCTGTCAACACATCCTTGCCATGATCTGTCCCTTTGTGTAGATGTTTGAATATTAGATACACCGGGGATTCACAGAATAAAATTGTCCTGTGATCTTTAATTTTCCACAGTGAGGGTCTGTATTAGAGAAGCTCTATTCTTGGGCACATTTCTCATCCTTCACTGTGTAATGAGTTTTAAATTTAGCCAAGTTCAAATGGGATGTCAAAGACCTTCACTCTAACAGCTTGTTTCTCAGCTCCTTCAGCTTTCTGATTCCCTCTAGTTATTTGGGAATCATCCTTTTGGTGTAATGAACAGTATGCAGTAGTCCTTGGTCTGGTAAAGCAACTGTTTCAAGTTAGGCCAGAATTTCCATCAGCTGTTTGATGTATTGATTTCCCAAATAGCCCTCTTTCTTTCCAGGTAGTTCTAGGACATGTGCTTTCATAAACACATAACTGAAAGTAGTGTATAGATGTTTATTCATTTCCTTATGAAAACTGTAAAGCTTTAGTGAGTGCAATTCAGCTTTTTGTGCATTACCGGGAGAGCATGAGCTTCTATTACGTTATCCAGCATAGTTTTATCTTACCCAGCTCCAAATTGTTTGTATTCCAAGAAGCTACTTTCACCAATGTATAGTTTCCAATAATGAGGTGTCACAGTTGACCTGGTAAACCCAGTCTGCTTGAATACACTGCATTGGGAATTTTTAGGCAGTTATATTCTAAATCAGAGTCAGTTTCTGTTATTGGGAGCAAGTGGATGGATTTCTGGCTCTGGCACTTTTCAAGACAAGGTTTAGATTACCCAGTAAAATAGCTTGATATTTGCCCATTCCCTGGCGGTCAACCAGTATCCTCATTTTGTTATAATAGAGTCAATACCTGATGAAGCATAAATACTATAATAGTCTTGCACAGGTGAACATTTTTGCATCCTGCAGAATATCACAAGTGGCTGCAAGTGCTGAGAGATGCAATAGCCATCCTTTGTGTATTCCATTTGTTTGAAGAAACAAACAATCTGTTGAAATAATTCTCTGAACATTTAAATGAGTATTCTAAACCTATGCCCTGTTCCTCATGGACAAGCAAACAACTTGAAGAGCTTTCAAGGGATAGGTAGCTGCAAGGCTGGCACTGATGTTAATTTTCAGGGTCAAATACTTATTGGCATTCAGCAGTCCTTCGTAAGGGCTTTGAACCCATCCCTTTTAAGCCTTCATAAAGAGGTTTAACTCTGAAGTCCAAAAGTGGAAACCCAAATCCAGCAGAATCCTGCCATGTGCACAATGTTATAAAAAGCTCTCAGATCTTGAACAAATTCATATCTGTTTGTATAAGGCTCCTTTACTGGAAGTACTGGAATATTCTAGGGTTGTTGTTGTCAGGGACATGAAGGATAGCCAAAGAGCAGGAAAGTAGTTTTACCAAGTAGAGGGCTGAAGCTCTCACAGGCAAACAGCAGCCAACTCTCACCAACCTCAGTTTTTACTAGATACATGCACAATACTCCCATGAGAATAAACAGTTCCTTACAGATTATTTCTAGCAAAGCGTTAGAAAACATTTTTTATGAACACCTGGTTCTAGTTATTCATATACTTTCTCCAAACAGACTGTTCCCAGAATGTTATCTCATTGTTCTCAAGACCGAAGCCTTGACCTTCTGAGTCATGGCTCCATGTGCAGAACTACAACAGCAGTTCTTCCAATCCGTGTCCCAATGTAACCTTCTCCTCTACATAGGGTGATCTACAAGGCTGACTTAGTTCATATTTAAGAAATTTCTGCAATAACAGTTCCTTTTTGTTTTGGTATCGGAGATTGAACTCAGGACCTTGTGCTTAGCGAGGCTGGCAGCGGAACCTCTGAACTAAGTCCCCAGCCCTCATTTTTTTTTTCTAAGCCTCTTTTTTAAGAGTGCACTGTTCATTCTGAAGTATCATAGCTCCCTTAGTTCAATATTTATCAGTTGTGCATATTGTTGCTATCTGGCTGGTGGGTTCTTTTCTCTACCCAGAAAGAACTGCAAGGCAGAGTCAAGAGAGAAAATCATCAAAAACTTTTATTTTTAGAGCAAAAGCAGAAAGCTCCCATACCAGGAGGTGACCCAAGAGGGTTGCCACAGGGTGTCTTTATCTAGGGGGTTTTTACACACAAAAAGAACTACATCTCATACCAATCTTGGCCAAACAGAGGTCACCTGTGGGGTTATAAGCAGGCAAGTCTGACCAGAAGTGGGTCTGTAGGAACTCCGGGAATGTAGTAAGCACACTTTTACAAGCACCATTAATTGTAACTTTTAAAAAAAATATGCAAGTATTTTATTACTCCTGTCTGAAGACTTATTTTTGGAGAGCAGACAGACATTTTATTAGCCACTCTTTCCATTCCTTAAAGGCTTCCATGGGTTTCAGCAAATTCACATGTTCTCACGACTATGCTTTGGAGTTGCCCTTGGTGTGTCAGCGGATTCCTCATCAATCCACCTTACCAGTGCCTTGTATCTTCTACAATACTGAAACCAATAGCACACTACAACTTGCGGAAGCAGAGGGTAAAGGTTTAGAGGGCGCCTGTCAGCTTCCTCCAACTGGTTGGAGCCTTGCATTAGGCCTGCAAGCCACTGGCAGCATCGCAGCCCAAATATATGTCCAGTCTCATGCATTGAAGTGTCACAGGATCGCAGCAGTACAACTAGTGATTTCGGGAATAAAATAGTTATCGGAAATGGAATAGTTACTGGAAGATATTTTGTGGCACTTACTTTGCCTTCATAGCATGAGGTATAGAAGTCCCCACACCATCTGTCAGAAGACAAACTTCCATGAGTCTTCTGGGTAAAGACCAACCATTGTTATCACCACCGGACAGAAGTCATCTTTGGGTTTCTTCTTTTTTTAAGAAATGTAGGATATGCCCTGCATGAATCTGTAGATTTTATGTGTGGTCATCGACTCTAAAGGAACAGCTGTTTGCAGAAACAGAAACTGGTTCTAGCAGCTTTACTGTCAGGCCGTGGAGAAGTTTGTCACAGTAGCCCTTGAGACATTTAATATATTCTTCACTGACAACTCCAGTGTTTCCTAGATCAATACTGCATCTCTCTGCAAAGGGTGTCTTTCCGTAGGGATCACGGGAAAACTCCTGGAAGTCCTGGGGAGCCTCAGGCTGGGAGGTGGGCAAATCTGACTGGGAATGTAAGGTAATGGATCCAAAGAGGTCCGTGGCTGGCTGGAAGGCTCCATTCATTAAACGTCGCTCCCCAGCATCTAATTTCTCATACTGTGTTACAAGCTTTGAGTCCTTTGAGAGGAGAGCTCTTTCGAGGGTCTGTTCAGAGTGCTATTTGCATAATGACAGGTCTCTTTCATTCACTGCATGTTCCTGCGCAGAGCTTTTATCCTATTGAATGGGTCAAACAGGTGTTCCATCACAAGACTTTAAAGGAGGAAGGCTCCTACAGAAGTTTTAGCCTTACAAGGACAGGTATGTTGGGAAAAGTATTGTGGAGGGTGCCTTCATACCCTGCGGGACTCCAAGCCAATCACCCGCAGGACTGTTTCGGATCTGCTACACGTGCACACCAGTCTTGCCCTCAATTGTAACTTTTCTAAAATTATCAGCACAAGCAGAACAAAGGCACTCTTTGGAGGGGTACAGAGGCTGGTAGTACCACCTATCAATCACCTTGTTTTTATCACATTGCTGGACACGAGGATCCCACTAGTCTAGCATGGGACCTTTGTTCACCAGGCCACCTGAGCCCTTGCCTTGGACATTGGGTCCCCATCTTGGGGCCTGGCTTTTTGTCAGCCCTGAGTCCCAGATCATGCTTCACTCTACCTTAAAGTACTCAGGGTCACTTCCTATGGACGGCTGTGCTGGCTGAGAGAACAGGAAGCACTTGCCTTAGAGCTGGGAACCAAGTTTTTCCAGAGTCCCCAAGGGTGTCTTCCCAGTACTACTGGCCCTGGAAAAAGAGCCTTACGTGTTAGCCCCTGTTCCCTTTTTCTTCCTCCCTCCTGTAAGAGTGCAGGTGGAGGTGGGTCCTTTCAGGTTGTTGTTCATGGGGTGGTCACACATTGTCTGAAACACTGCCTTGGTGGAGAGTGGTTCCAGAGATGTTGGAGTGGACAGCGGTTGTGGGCTGAGGACAGCGGTTGTGGGCTGAGGACAGCGGTTGTGGGCCGGCAGAATGAAATTCTTCCCATCCCTCCCCCACTCACTCCCCCCACCTCGGACCTTGGAAGGAGCTGGTGCTGTTGACCAATAAGAAAGAACTTCAGGCACCTGTTGCTCTCCCTGCAGGTGTTGCCTTGGCCCTCAGAGCTCCAGCCAGAGAGCAGCAGGAGAGGAGCAAGGTTCTTGCGTGGTGTCCCTGCAAAGCCCAGGTAAGGTCCCCTCCTGTGGGTAAGGAATCCCGTGAGGCTTCATGAACTGCACTCATGGGTTTGCTGTGTGTAAGATGCCGTGCATAGCTTATGTGGTTTGATCCGCGCTTGCTTCACCATCCCCACGTGGAGTTACTACAAGGGGTCTCCTGTGCTCTTGTGAGAGGTGGGGGCGGGGAGAACCCTGCTGAAGGAGTGGGACAAGAGCCAGCAGTGAGAACTTCGTTAATTTTACGGGGACACAGTAGTCACCTATCAAAATCAGCTTTTCCTAACTGAGGAAAGATTTTAAATGTGCCTTTAAGCTTCAAAATTAACAGTCCAAATACAGCTTCTTGTGTGGTAGGAAAGATTAAACTGCTTGTGACGTATAACTACTTTTTTTATAATGCCTCCAAAGAGGTGTTTAACAGCCCTTTCCAAATCATGGCAGCCAGATAAAGCTTAGCTTATGTCAACATGCATATCTGGCAAGTTATTCAGAGGTTAGTGTCTTCTCCCTCCTTCAAAAGGTTATCTTCCCAATAGCTTGCTTTGAATTTCAGTTGGTTTCATTTCTTTCTAATAGAGAATAAATGGTAAGGTGAAAGGCTATTGAACCCAGCGAAAACTGATTGCAGAAACAGGAAGCATATGTGTGTTTTCAAACCTGTAGGTTATCTCAGATCAGAGCTGTAAGGGACATAATTGTACCTCATCCCACATCTAAAATATCTTTTGGGAAAAGAAAGGGATGCATAAATTGTTCCACAATTGATATAGGAAAGTGTAGCTTGCACAGAGGGAAGTGGTCCTGATTCTCATGGTAAAAATTCAGAATAGACCTGCTCGCTGCTACATCAAGCCTTATGTTTTGTCACAGTCCTGGCTTTTCTCAGGAGTGTGAGTCCAGGTGTTTTAGAGTTTTGTTTGTTTGTTGATTCTCAGATTTTGTGGTTGTTAGGAGCAGTGGTTTTGTGTTTGAAGAAAAGTTATCGTGAACACATACTGTTGAAACCCACCAGACAGAGAATAGACTAATGCTTTAATTACTTTTTCTTGTGGACAGAGGAAAAGTATTGGCATAAGAGAAAATATGCACACCTATTAACATTGAGGTCAGCTTCTGGAATTGTTCCAAACTGTCACCATTTGATAATAATGAAGAGAATAATTTATATCCAAATCATGCTATGTTTGACACGGTTTTTAATAATCGCTGGTAAATCAGGCTAGAATACTAATAATCTCTGTACTAATAAGGTCTGAGTATACTTTCATCAGTCATGGGAATGATCTAGCCATTTGAAAGACTTATACATTGATCATTAGTGACATCTCATTCACCTTCTAAGAAATTATCACTTAGGAAACTACCCCCCTATACTAAACCTTTCAGAGGTCACCACCAATCTGAAAGATATAAAGGCTTCATACATAGTATTTAGGAGTAACACTGACCCATGACCTCCACAGGGTTAAGACTGTGTTTAGAAGAGCAAATATCCTGGAAGGAACCTGATTTTCCAACGTATTTTATAATCTATATTTCATCTTCAGTGATTTTAAAAGATAAATCTCATGTTCCCTTGACAGCACTAGGTACAACTATGGAAAACTTGGAAAGACTCAATAAAAAAACTTGAGTCAATCAAGACCAAGATAGAAGGTTAGGAAAAAAAAGGCTCTCCAGATTTAGAGTAGTACTTGTACATCAACCCATCCTTCCTTGACTGACAGAAATGTGAAGCAAGATCTTCCTGAAGCCAGCCTGATCCCAAATGAAAAATAGCAGGAACCCCGTAAGAACGAATACATTCCACCTAGAAAGTGTGGGATGGATCAAAAACATCCTGGAATTGGTCTTGAATGTGACCATTTGCTTGATTACTCTCCACAGCTTCCTGTGGTATCAAAATCAAGGCAACATTTCTGCCCCTTGGAGAACTTCACAAACAAAAAAAATCTCCACACATTCCTAGAGAGATCTTATGCTTCATCAATAGCTATTAAAATAAATCTTCAAGAATTACATGATTTTTATCATAGTTATACCTGCAGTAAGGCCTACTTCTAAGAAACCTAAAATATTTAGGGGCTTTAGACATCAGAATATGGCTGAAAGAATTCATGTCACAGGTCTGGAGGAGAAACATCTTCAATAGCCAGGGCTATGCTACTTTTGAAGACCGCAGGTTAGTTGCAAAAACTGCTTCTGCTGAAGCACTTTCTAAGGGTGGTGCACTCTGGAGAGTCTTTGAGTTTTCGGAGTTCACAGAAAGGGCTTACTAAACAGATTACTGGAGGGTTTTTGTTGTTGTCCTTTTTGTTTTCTATGACTTATTCTTCCCCTTAAGCTGAGGGATTCTCACTGAAATACATATCTTGTATACTCTAAAATCCACTAATAGTTTTCACCAATAAAATAATAAAAAGTAACATACCTATATGAAGTAAGTAGTATTTCTCAATATTTTTTCATTGTTCCACTAAGAAATATATTTAGACATTGTTTTTTTCTACTACTTCCCCTTTACTTTCCCCAACAAAATTAAATACAAAGGAATAAGATTTTGTCAGCTGAAGCTGGGTTTTTGGAGAGAGATATATCATGATAGCATCCAAGATTTTTTTTTTCAAGAACCAATTTTGTTCCTTTGGCGCAATACCACCCCTATCAATAATACCTGCCATGAATTCGAATGATCCACACAAAGAAAAAAAGCTCAGACTTATAATACTCTGTTAAATATGCAAAAATATATGAGCTTGAGCAAATATAAATCCTTGATCTTTTTAGTAATTCAGGAGACTTAACTTTTTTCTCCCAAGATGGGACTGGTAATAAGGATGTTTGGTTTTATATTGGTATGTGTCAAAAGAGAAAAATAAAGATTGTATCATGCTATGGAGCTTATTTATGCAAAGCAAACAAAAATTCATTATTCCAAAAGGAAAGCTTTTGTATATTTTAGTTGTGTCTGGAATCAATAATAACAAAACAACTATACATAAAAAGCATGAAAAGAAAACATGGTGAACTTGTTGTAATAATGAGCCCTTGTAATTGTTACCTGAAAAGGGAAGTAAATTTGGCATCATACGATTATTAAACTGTTTCCTTGTGAAGGGTCACTGCATACACTATGTATATTTGGTATTCTTTTGCATATATTCTTAAAATTAAGTTTAATTGATACATAAAAGTATAAAACTTATACATGGACTGGGGCGGCATGTGGTGTTCCAGTATCTGTGTACATTGTGTAGCAACATTAAACACATTTTCCTTTTTTATGCAACCCCGTGAGCTCCTCCCCGGCACGCTCATAACAAAACCCAGACCCTTCTTCCATTTCTTTTCACAAAACACAAGTGAGTAGTGTATGACTCAGTTCCCCACCTCCACCTTGGCAATTGCATGTCTTCTCCTCGTTGGCTTTTCCAGACTCAAGCTGCGTTGCTCAGGTGCCTGGACTAGCACTTCTCTGGGGTGACAGTGGAGGAGGCCTCCCCACTCCTGTCGGCCTTGCTCCCCTTGTGTGCGTGCATCCTGTCCCCTGCACTCTCTCGGGAGCTCGTCACTCTCCTTCCCCATCAGAACAGCTCATGCTTCATGCACCATTCCGATGTCTGCCTTGAGTCTAAACAAACAGAGCCTTCGAGGGCCCGGCCTCCTGCTGTACAGCCAGTCTCATTTTCCTATCTCGTCGTCTGCACCAGCTGGCTTAATTCCTTCTCTCACTGCTGCGGTCCACAGCAGTGACCTGTAGGTGCCAGAAGAGTGGATGGGTTTTCTCAGTGACTTTGCTTATCTTATCAGCATTATTCCACCTTACTGTTTTACTATTTCAGCTTCTGTAACAACACACCCTTCTGACTTTTTTCTCCTTTTATAAATTCTTTTTTTTTTTCAATCTTCCCTGCTAAATATTCTTCCTCACAACTTGTAGTTGCAGAGATCCCTACAGCTTGTTTCTGGAACCCTCAACGCTTCGTCTACCCTTTCCCCTAGGTGAACTCATGCTCTCCTATGACTTTAAATAGCATCTCACCGCTGTGGGTCCCTAAATGTGTTTTACTTTCTCTTTATTTTTTTTTAAAGACAGGATCTGACTGTATGGACCCAGTTGGCCTTGAACACAGCGCAGTCCTCTTGCCTCAGCCTCCTAAGTGCCAAACACACTCAGCGCTAAATGTATTTTTCTAAAGAAAGTTTGTTTTCTGGACTGTAGGCTTTTCTGATATCTACCTGTCTCGCTACAGGAATTTCGCAAGGCAGCTTAAGCATAACTGGAGTGAAAATGAATTTTTGTAGGTGCTAAGAATTTAAGCCAGGGCTTCACGTATAGTACACAAGCACTCTACCCTGAGATACACCACTGGCCCTCATAAAAAATTACTGATTCCTTTCCCTACACCTGGGTCATCCAAACACAGCAAACTCCTTTCGGTCTCCTCAAATGCTTTTGTTCCTGCTTAAGCCAAAAACCTGGTGCAGTTCTCGCTGCCTTCCTCTTTACACCCTTTCCTCTAGGCACTGAGCAAGTCCCATTTGCCCTACCTCAAAATCATATGGGACCGTTTCTTCTCCACTTCTGCTGCCACTGCCTGAGTTCAAATCCGCTTCCCTCGCCTCACAGCTGTTCCGGTGCCTCTTTCACAGACTCGCTGCTTTTTAGCACCCTTTCCTCTCTCCAGCCCCTCGGCCTTACTGTCCACTGATGACCACCAGCATAATATTGTGACCATCACATTTCTGTGCATCACTTCTCTATTTTAATTGAATCCCTCTGACAACTGGCAATTTTGCCTCTCCTGATTAATTTGGCCCCGCTGTCTTTATACCCTGGCCACCTTTCTGGGTCCTTGTTTTAGCTGTTTTTTCTTCCACTTTTTATTTAGCTGGTATCTGGCCACTTTTAAGATTTCAAATGTTGCCACCTTAGGGCCTTTTACTGATGCAGCTATTTAAATTAGGGCCCTCTCTCCTAAAGTAGCACCTTGTCTCTTCCTTTTATAACACTTAACTGCGCTTTGTAATGATTTAGTGACATTTTTTGTCTCTTTTGAACAATATTGGAATTTGAAGTCAACTTTGTCAGAAGTTGGAATAGGTATTCCTGATTGCTTTCAGGTCCAGCTGCTTGGAGTATTATCTGTCTTTTCAGAGTGGTCTTTATGGATCAGGTTTACCACTTGCAGGCAGCATATAGTTGATTTTTATTTTTGATCCAATCTGCCAGTCTGTCTTTTTATTAGGAAGTTAAGACCATTTCATTGGGTACTGATTGAAAGATACATGTTGATTCCTTTATATTATTTCTCCAGTACTTGACTCCTTTCTTTTTACCATTTGTTTACTCTCCAGGGAGAGCTGGGGACCACTGAAGTTGCTAGGCAGAGAAAAACTTGGTGGAACGGGGTCGACTTGAGATTGACATCTAGCAGGGAAGAGACACGTTCTGACTTCGGCTCTTACTATTCACTCTGCCCCTTTGGCCTCCTTTAGACATCAGCTCTCTCTCCACCTATATCTATGCCCAGTTCCACTAAAGCCTCTCTGGCTGGCAACTTCAGTGGTGCTCAGGGGCAGGCAGAGCACAGTCCCCCACCCTACCCTGTGCCATTCTCATGGTTTTTCCCATCCCCTGTGCTCACGAGTCACAGCAGCACTCCTGCTTTTGAGTTTCCATGTGACCTGTGATTTTACTGGTTCCTGGATGCTGGCAGGAAAAAGCCTCCATAGGTGCTGACTAGAGTGTCTTCTCCACCCCTGGTGGCCATGAGTCCCAGCTATGCAGCTTCTCGCTATTTCTCTCTCCAGCCCACAGTTTTAGTGGTGTTTGGGAACTGGCAGAAGAGAGCTCCACAGAGCCACTCCAGAGTTTTTTCCTGACCCTTGGTACTCACAGCGCCCAGCACAGCAAACCTCTGTCTTTCGCACTGTCTTATGGATCCCAGGATACCTGGGGCCAGGTTCCAAGCCAGGACTATGCCTGCTGCCACTCTCTGTGCCTGGGGCTTGTCGGCCCTGTCCTGGCCATTGTCCTCTGAGTGGCCTTCCAGCTTGTGTTTTGCACGGCGCCCTGTTCCGGCGATGCGCTGCCTGGCAGATACCTCACTCGTGGGGCCCCACGTCTCAGCAAGACAAGGGCTAGGCCTGGTGAGCACTGGATGGAGGCGGCTGCTCCTCTCAGCTTCTTCCCCAGAGGTATTTATACACTGCCCAAGACAGTGCGTTCTCCAGACCTGGGGTATAAGCCGGGCTGGGATTGAGCAGTAGCCCTGCTTCTTATTCTCACCACCGGTGTTACTAGCTACTACTCCATCTTCTGGCCTCTTCTCCTTCAAGTTGCCTTCTCATGTCCGGGTTGCCCTTCACCCTCACCCCACCCCTGCAGTCCTGTACCTGCTGACTTTGGTGAGAGTCTACCCAGTGTCCTGTGTGTGCTGCTGCCTCTACCCTTCCATGTTGGAATCTCCCCCGAAACAATTTTTCAAAGAAGCCATGCATGCCATCCATGATGACCTCATCTTAATCCAGACATCTTGATTAACCTTGAGTCATATTCTCTAAATCACAGACTAGGAAGTACAGACTAACATATTTAAATACCCGAATAAAACTCCATTAAGATGGTTGTCACTAACATTTTATTTTAAATGCTCTTAATTTGCTTTATGAACTAAGAAGACAAGAACTCTTTGCTTTCACCCCAGAGACATCGCCTGCCAAAGTCGCCCTCTTGCCATGACTGCCTCTCTTGATTTCCCAGGAGCCGTTCTGTTCTGCTGTGCACAGACCATAAAATGTAAAGCCATTATGTTTCTTCATTCTTTCCGTCAATCTGTTTCTTCTGTCCAAGTGACTCCTGGACTTTCCTATCTTTTGTCCATTGCTATCACCACCTTCGAGTGCCATGTTTGGGGACATTTCTCTTGTTCCCAGGATGACTTTTCTGATCCCACTCCTGTGCCACTTTCCCCCAACTCTAAAAGTCCTCCAGTTCAGGGACACCATGCCCCCAAGGCTCAGGTGGCAGTCTGCTGTCCCCCAGTTGGTACCTGCTGAGGGAGCAGACTGTTCCCTGTGCCTGTGTCACGTTTCCCGCTTGACCAAATTTGAGTACAAATTAACTCAACCGCTTCTGTGTGTAAGTCCAGGGGATTTGGAACTACATAGGTCTTGTCCGGGTAAACAAGCAAGCCATGGGAATGTGACATGCCTAGCCAGGTGGTGGCACATGCCAATCTCAGCTACATGAGAGGCTGAGGCAGGAGGATTTCAAATTCAGGTGTTACATGAGCAATTAAAAAGTGAAAAGGGGGCTAGGAATGTAGCTCAGCTGTAGAGTGCCCCTGAATTCCATTTCCCATACCACAAGAAAGAAGGGGGAAAAAAGAGGAAAGGAAGAGACAGAAAAAAGGAAAGGAAAGGAAAGAAAAAGAAGTCAATTGAGGTGGCCCCTTCTCAGCTCCAACACAGGAGGGAAGAGCCTGGCTCCCCAGTGCCCAGGTCCTCATAGGTCCATCTCTGCACTCATGCTGCTCCCTGGTAATGCTCCTGTGGAAGGAAAGGGTGGACGTCGGAGTACTATCAGAATTGATTTCTTTCTCCTCTACTAATATATTACTAAGATTTGATTATTTTCATTTATAGTATCATAGTGTTGACAAGTTCCTTATCCTCTCAAAACCTCAACTTTCTGGACTGTAAAAAGAGACAGAAAAAATACCTACTTCGTTAAGTTACTCTGCAAAGTGCAGTGAAATGACCTCAGTGAAGTGCCCACTCCAATAGCTTACACGTGGTTACCTGCTCTTGCATCACATCTACCGTTTCTGTAGCTGTTGTTGCTGCTATCTGGGTCCTTATTATTTATGGAGGGCTGCTGATAGACTTGTCTCTTATTCCACAGTGAATTCTTACTTTTTGTGCCCATCAGTTGTCTCTTCATTGCTATGCTTGCCTCACAAAAGATCTCTTGGGAGTCCAGTGACTGACCACCTGCAGAGAATCATTAGAGATGATGGTAAGGGCCCATTGGTAACTAATATTGGGATTCTCAGTCGGACTTGACTGAACAAATCATGTGGTCCATGGTAAAGTGCTGCTGTCTGAACTATGGGTTCTCCTATAAGGAAGAATCCCAAAGCACCCACCATGCTCGTGTGAAAAGCATTATATGATGCCTACTGCTTTATATAGTCCCAGATGTTCCCCATGAACGAAAACAGCAATTACACTGAGAATGAGCAGATGATGTTTCACAAGGTGCCTAATTTTTTAATTTTGTTGACTTGGATGTCTAATACTATTCTAAATTTTGCTCTGTAGTTTTCTGTTTATTAAACCTAATGAATCTAAAATTGATTTGGTCCAGGTTATCTAAGCCAGGGCCGAGAGAGAGAGAGAGAGAGAGGAAGAGTTTTGTATTAGAAGTATAGCTCAAAAGAAAAGGGAAATCATTCATCTAATAGATTTATGTAAAACATTTATATAGCAACCACTGAAAAGTGTATTAGGTGGTTAATTGTATTTTGGTACATGGGCAGTGTTAATTCTGATACAAACTAAAGGCTGCATTTTGAGAGCATGTATAGGAGACATCATAGATGAGTCAACTTAAGCCTAACATTTTAAAAATATATGTACTATAGCACAATGCTAGTGAAAATACAAAGCTTGTGTGGAACTAAAAGGAAGGTAAAAGGAGATGAAAAAGAAAAAAGTAATCAATTTGTCCAACAACACCTTCAGCCTCTGTCATGCTGTGTCACCCACTGTTCAGCTCTATTTCTGGCAGTGGGTTTTGTCCTTGTGTCCAGCTACTCTACTGAATATGGTAATTAAGTCTAGAAGTCTTTTGGTGGACTTTTTGGGGTATTCTATATAGAGTATCATGTCATCTGCAAACAATGACAATTTAATTTCATTTTCTCTTTTTAATTTTTTTTCTCATTGAGTTTATTGGTACATTTTAGGTATACAGTACAGTTACATTCATCATTGGGATCTTGTACCTTTACATGACAGGTCTTGGTTCTCTTTTTTTCCCCCTGTCCCTGCCATCCCTTCACTCCCTCTTCCCCTTAATTTCTTCATTTTCTATCTTTATTCCTTTCATTTCTTTTTCTTCTATAGTGGCTGTGGCTAGTTTTTCTAGAACTACATTGAAAAAGAGTGCTGATAGTGGACATCCTTGTCTTGTTCCTGATTTTAGCATGAAAGATTTTTGACCATTTGGCATGATGTTGGCTGTTGATTTTTCACAGATAGCTTTTATTAGGTTGAGAAAAAAACATCAATTCTAATTTCTGTACTTTTTTTGTTTAAATCATGAGTGGGTGTTGGACTTTGTCAAATGCTTTTTCTGCATCTATTAAGATAGTCATGTGGTTTTTGTCCTTGGCTCTATTAATATAGTTTATTACATTTATTGATTTGTGTATGTTGAACCATCCCTGCCTCCCTTGGA
>NW_022900948.1:5851556-5910096 GCF_012274545.1 Fukomys damarensis | reverse complement strand
TTTGAGACAGGGTCTCACTATGTAGTTGAGACTGACTTGGAACTCACTATGTAGCCCAGGCTGGTCTCAAACTCACAGTGATCTTCCTGCCTCAGCCTCCTGAGTGCTGGGATTACAGGCATGTGCCACCACACCCCCAGGGTGTATGATCTTGAGAATATTCTGCTTTCTATTTGCCAGTATCTTATTGAGGATTTTTGCATCTTTGTTCATTAGGGAGACTAGCCTGTATTTCTCTTGTTTGGTTAAGTCCTTCTCTGCTTTTGGAATCAAGGTAATGCTTGTTTCCAGAATGAATTTGGGAGTATTGCTTCCCTTTCAATTTCATTAAAGAGTTTGAAAAGTAGCAGCATTAAGTCCTCTAAATTTTTTGTAGAATTCAGTACTGAAGCCATCAGGAGCTGGGCTTTTCTTTGTTGGTAAACTTTTAATTACATTTTCAATTTATTGACTGATATTGGGTTGTTTAAAATTTTTGTAACCTCTTGGTTCATGTTTAGTAATTCATATATATCTGCTAATCTGTCCATTTCTTCTGTGTTTTCCACCTTCTCATACTACAGGTTCTCAAAATAGGTATTGATGATCCTCTGGATTTCTGCAGGATCTGTTGTAATTTCACCCTTTCCATTCCTAGTTGAATAGATTTGAGCCTTTTCATTTTTTTGATAAGATTGGCTAAGAGTTTGTCAATTTTACTTAATCTTTCAAAGAACCAACTCTTTAATTCATTGATTTTTGTATTGTTCTCTTAGGCTCCATTGCATTAATTACATTAATTTCTGCTTTGATCTTTATAATTGCCTCCTTTGTATGAGCTTTGGGTTTGTCTAGTTTTTCTTTTTCTAGAAGTTTGATTCAACATTAGGATGTTAATTTGAGCTTTCTCTGTTTTCTTAAGATGGGCATTCACTGCATGAATTTTCCTCATAGAATTGCTTTCATTGTGTCCCATAAATTCTAGTATCTTGTATTGGCATTATCATTTAATTGTAGAAGTTGCCTAATTTCTTCTTTAATTTCATCTGTGACCCATTGGTTGTTTAGGAGGGTTTTATTTAATTTCTATGTGTTTCTGAAGTTCTTGTGGTTTCTTTTGCTATTGATCTCTAATTTCATTGTGCTCTGGTCTGATAATATGAATGGGATAACTTCAATTTCCTTGCATTTAAGCATATTCAATGAGCTAGCATGTGGTCTATTTTGGAGAATGTCCCGTGTGTAGCCAAGAAGAATGTGTATTTGATGTGGGGAGGAACACTCTGTAGACATCTATTAACTCTGTTTGTTCAAGAGGTTGGTTCAGTTCTAGTATTTCATTGTTGATTTTTTTCTCTGTTTGTGACAATGGGGTATTGAGGTCCCCATTAAAACTGTTTTAGTACATACTTGCTTTTTCTGTTAATATTTGTTTTATATAGTTGGGTGTACTGGTATTTGGTGCATATATATTTATGACTGTTGTCTCTTTCTCTTGAATTATTCCTTTTACTAGGATGTAGTGACCTTTGTATTTCTTTGTCATGGCTTGAAAACCATTTTGTCTGCAAATAGAATAGATGTGTTTTTCTGAGTTCTTGTCACATGGAATATTGTTTTCCATCCTTTGATTTTCAGTCCATGAATTTCTTTCTCTTTTTTTTTTTTTTCTTTTTTTAACTGGGGATCTAACTCACGAACTTGCACTTGCAAGGCAGGTGGCAGAACCACTGAGCTAAATCCCCAGGCCAATCCATTAATTTCTTTTTTAATTAAGTGTGTTTCTTGTATTCAGCATTGTTGGAGCTTGTCTCTTGATCCATTTTGCAAGTCTTTTTCTCTTGCTCGGTGAATTGAAACCATTAACATTGATGGTTATAACTGATAGGTATTGGCTTATCCTTGCTGTTATATTTTCCTGTTCTTAGCTCCCCTTTTTGCCTTAATTTCTTGTCTTACTTGATGGATTCATTCTGTTGGAGTTCATGGAGTTGCAATCCTAATTGTCTCTTTCTAGGATACTCTTCAGAATATTTTGGAGTGCTGGTTTGGCATTCATGAAATTCCTCAGGTGTTCTTTGTCAGGGAAATACCTTTTTTCTCCATCGACTTTGAAATATAATTTTGCAGGATACGTCAATCTGTATGAGAGGTTTTTTTCTTTCAAGGCTTGAAATACCTCACTCCATGACTTCCTTGACTTGAGGGTTGGTGTTGAGAAGTCTGCTGTGATTTTGAAGGCCTTTCCTTTCTATGTGATTTGTTTCTTTTCTCTAACTGCTTTTAATATTTTGTTCTTGTATTGAATTTCTGGAATCCTATTATATGCATAGGTGTAGGTTTTTTTTAATAGTGTCTAGTTGGAGCTCCAGATGCTCTTATTTGTATGTCAAATTTATTTCCCTGCTTGGGAAGTGTTCTGCTATTACTTCTGTGAATAGTCCTTCACTGACTCCAATCAATCTTAAGTTATTTGTCTTTGCATCATGTAGCAGCTGTTGGACTGATTTCTCATAGTCCCTTGCTAATTTTAACAAATCTTTCCTTTCACATTCATTAATCTCAATCTTGTCTTTTGTATCTGAAATTCTGTCCTCACATTCACTTATTCTGATTCAGATACTTTCAGTGGAATTTTTCAATGGAAACTCTTGGATATCTGCTTGGATATGTTTCCTTTATTTCATTTCTTTCCTATGCTGGGAATTCATGATTTCCATCATTTTTTTCATCTATCCTTTTTTTTTTTTAATCTGTATCTGCTCTAAAGTTGCTAATCATGTCTTTTGTTATGGTCACCATATCTGTAGTTATCTGAGAAATTTTGACTTGCTTTTTCCCAAAACCTCTTTTATTTGCTTTGTTACTTCCATTCTTTATCACTTCAGGAAGCCCAGGTGGTTGGCTTTCAGGTTTCCCACCCTGTTGTCCCTTGGATTTGCCTTTGTTGAACTGGAAGTCCTGTTCGCATCTTGTTTAAGTGTCTTCCAATTTCTATTTGTTGTTATTAATGATTTTGGTTTAATTCTTGGGTTGATGCTTATAGATTGATTATGGTGTGTATCTTTATTGCTAGTATTTAACACCCTTAGGAAGTGACTGCTTCTCAGAGGTATCTTCCAAGTATAGCAGGCTCTTAGATTTTGAGTCTGTTGCAAGATCCTACCTCTTCACTCCACTGAGGGTAAGAAGTTGCTGCCCACTTGACCCAGCCACTGGTTCCATGGCACTGGCTTACAGTATTTTTAATGACCCTTAGGCAAGTCAGTCCTGGCATACCAAGAAGAGCAACTGCTTAGAACAATTACATCACCTTGGCTCAAGTAATACAATCAGCATTAGCATTAGCATCTAACAGTCTAGAAACTATTAATCATGACAAACTGTGGCAACTATGAATTTTCTACCTTTAACTGTGTGAACCAGATTTGTATTTATATAACAAAGTCTAAAACAAACCAGAAATATGTTTATAGTAAATAAGACCTCAATATAGACAATTTACCCCCAGAAAGAAAATTTAGAAAGAGTTAGGGGCAGAAAACAGAAGGAGAGGAAAAGATTAGAAGGCTAGAGGTCAAAGGAAGATCATGCAAACTTTGTGTGTTTGTTTTTGTTTTGTTTTGTTTTATTTGTACCAGGGGTTTAATTCGAGTCCTTGTGCTTTCAAGGCAGGCAGCAGAACCACTGAGCCAAATCCCCAGCCTGATCATGCAAACTTTGGGAGACTGGAGAAGACAGGAGGGAAAGGAAAGAGCGAAGGAAGGAATAGAAGCAAGAGCAGAATACAAAAGCGATAAGAAAACTACACACCATGTTCATGTTTCTATAAAAAATAAGAACAATCAAGAAAAAACAGAACAGGACAAAAGCAGAAATAAGAAAGCAGAGAAATGAAGGGGGGGGATGAAAAAATGTGCACTTCAAGGTATATCTCTGCTGTCACTGGTGGACTATGTGGTCAGGATACAGATCCAAGTTGATTAGAAATCCCATCAAGCCAGCCATAGTCCACTGGACTTCAGGCTGGTTTGTGGTTATGAGGCGGGGCTGAGCTCCCTGAGCTCTAAGGGGTTTGAACTCTTGACTGCAGGTTCCAGCCCCCTTTCCCCAAAGTGAGTCCAAGCTCTGACAGGAGGTGCTAATCCCAGCAATTTACCAGTCACTGCAGTCAGATTCGTCTTTCTCTCTTCACTGTCTTGGTGGGCTTCACTTCTTCACACCAAACCTCAAGGGGTTTGAAGTCTCTGCTGCTCACCACTTTGCGATCTTCCTGGGCTCTGCCTTTCTCTGCTCTATCGCTGTCTTGTCCTGGGTGTGTCTGCCAAGTGGAGTCTGGATCTCCCTGAAGCTCTTGCAGGCTGACCAGGAGCCATGGGCCAGTTCACCCCAGATGACAGGCAGGCTGGTCTGCTCACTCTCCTTTATAAAATCAGGTTTCTTTTTTTACTTTTCAATTGCTAGAGTTCCTTGAATATTCTGGATATTAATCCTCTCTCAGTTGAACAGTTTACTGATATTTTCTCTCATTGTAGAGGTTGCAATTTTACTCTTTTGATTGCTTCCTTTGTTATGTAGAAGCTTTTTCATTTGTTGTAATTCCACTTGTCCGTTTTCACTTTTGTTAACTGTGCTTTTGGAGTTATATCCAAAAAAATCATTGCTCAAACCATTGCCACGGAGCTTTTCTCAGTGTGTTCCACTAGTAGTTTTACTGTTTCCAGTCAATGTTTAATCATTTAATCCACTTTGAGTTGATCTTTATATATGATTTGAGGTGAAGGCCTAATTTCATTCTTCTGGGATGGATATCCAGTCTTTCCAGCACCATTATTGAAGAAACTGTCTTTTCTTTGGTGTGTATTATTGGCATCTTTGTCAAAAAATCAGCTGACTATAAATATGTGGGTTTATTTCTAGGCTTTCTCTTCCCTTCCATTGACCTATGTCTATTTTTATGTTGGCACTGTGTTCTTTCAATTACTATATTCTTGCAGTAGATTTTGAAACAAGGTAGTGTGATTTCTTCAGCTTTGTTCTTTTTTCTGAAGATTGCTGTGGCTATTCTGGATCTTTCGTGGTTCTGTAAACATTTTAGGATGTTTTCTGCTTCTGTGGAAAATGTCACTGGGATTTTCAGAGACTGAATTGAATCTGTAAGTCCCTTTGAGTATTATGGACATATTAGCAGTATTAATTCTCCAATTATGAATTGGAATATCTTTCCACTTAACTGTATGATCCTCAGTTTCTTTCATCGGTGTTTTAGTTTTCACTATACAGGTCTTTCATTTCTTCTGTTAAACTTATTTTAAGTGTTTTTTGTAACTATTATAAATGGGATTGTCTATTATTTTTTAAAAGTCTGTGAATGCTATAAGCTACTGGGTGTTTTGTTTGTTTGCTTGTTTTGCATGTTTATTTTGTAGCCTGAAATTTTACTGTTTTTCAATTCTAACAGTCTTTTGGTCAAATCTTTAGGATTACCTATATAAAAGATCTTGTTCACAAAGCCAATTTAACTTTTTAAAATTTGTATTGTTATAGTTATTTATTGTTATAAATTTCCATCTAGGAGCTGTTTTTGCTATATCCTATAATCAATTTAAAAAAAAAAAAAAAAAACCCTAAAAAAGCAATCCATAACATGCTTTTGGACCCATTGGTTCATCAGGAACATGTTGTTTAACCTGTGATTTTCCAAATTCATTCTATTTTCTAGTTTCATACTATTTGTTTGGAAATGAAACTTGATCCAATTTTTATCTTCTGAAATCTGTTATGACTTGCCAGGCATGGTGGCACATGGTTGTAATCGCAGTGCTCAGGAGGCTGAAGCAGGAGGATCACTGCAAGTTTGAGGTCAGGCTGGGCTACCTAGTGACTTCAAGGCCAGCCTGAACTATATAGCAAGAACCTTTGTTAAGACTCACCTTGTGGCCTAGCATGATTTAGTCTAGAGAATGTTTCATGCATGCTCAAGAAGGATTAGTATTCTACTTTTGGTGGAATGTTTTGAATTTATCAGATCATTTAATCCAAAGTTTACTTCAAGTACAATGATACTTTATTTTCTGTCTGAATAATTTGTCCATTGTTGAAAGTGACATAGTGAAGTCCTCTATGATCACTGTGTTCCACTCTATCTCTCACAAGATCTGTTCATTTTTGCATTATATTTTGATAATCTAGTGTTAGCTGAGTAGATATTTACAATTATTATATCTTCTTGATATTAATTGGTCTGTTTACCATTATATAGTGATCTTCTTGTCCTGTTTTACAGTTCTAAAAATAACTCTTTTTAACTTTGCATTTTCATAGAGTATCTCTTCCCATCTTTTCATGTTCTTTGTATCCTGTTCTTAGAGGTAAAGTGACTGTCTTATAAACAGCTCATAGTTGGGACTTAAAAAATTTTTGATCAGCATTCTATGTCTTTTGACTGAAGAATTTAATCCTTTCAAGATAATTACTGATAGGTAAGGACTATCTACTGCCATTCTGTTCATTGTTTTATTTTGTAGCTGTTCCTTTTCTCATGTAGTTGTCTTTGTGATTAGATGATACTCTCTAGAGTTACGTTTTAATTTCTTACTTTTTTGTATTAGTATTTGAATTTTGCTTTGTGGTTGCTCTGTAGCTTGTAACAGGCTTAAGCTAACAACTTAAATGTAAATGTGTCAAATAACTCTTATTATACCACCTCTTCCAACCTTAAGTTTTTGGTGTCACAGTTTACATATTTTTATATTTTATACTCCCTGACCAGATTATGGTGGCTATTATTTCTGTTATAAAAATATACATAAAATATAAATTATTTACATACCACCATTACAGTATTAGGGCTTTCAGATTTTTGTATACTTATCCTTACCAGTGGATTTCATGTTTTTACAGTTTTGTGGATTTTCTTTTGGCTTGAACTCTGTTTAGTTTTTCTTTTAATATAGGTCTGGTAGTGATAAATTTCTTCAAGCTATTTTGTATCTGGGAAAGTCAAATGACAATTTCAAATGACAATTTTGCCTGTTACAGTATTCTTGTTGCAGGTTTTAAAAAATCTTTAGTAGTTTGAATGTATCATCTCACTCCCCTCTGGCCTATAAAATTTTTGTTGATTAAATCTAGTGCTAGCCTTGTTGGAATTCCTGTATACAGGTTGAGCAACTGAAATCCAAAATGTTCTAAAATCCAGAATTTTTAAAATGCCAAATAATATTTTTTGGGGCATTTGGATTTTGGATTAGGGACGCATAGCTCATAATTCTATGATAATAACCCAAGTTGGAAAAAATCTGAAATAAAAAGCGGCTGGTTCCAAACCTTTCTAATAAAAGACACTCAACCTGTATATGATTTGCTTTCGCTTGCTTCTTTTAGAATCTTTTACTTTGGACAGTTTTATTATAAATATATCAGAGGTAGTCTTGTTTGGATTGAATGTGATTGAAAACCTCTGATATTCTTATACCTATATATTATATCTTCTCTCACATTTAGAAAGTTTTATTATATTATTTTTAAGCTTTATGCTTTCTTGTCTCTTTGCTTTCCAGAATTTCTATAACATGACCATTTACTTTATTGATGTTGTGCCACAAATCCTGTAGGGCTTTCTTCACTCCTTTTTATTCTTTTGACTGTATATTTTCAAATAACCTTTCTTTGAGTTCACAGATTTTCTGCTATCATTGCCTTCTCTTGCATTTTTCATTGTTTTCACTGTACATTTCAACCCCAGAATTTTTGCTACAAATGCTGTTTATATTTTTTTTAGTCTGTCAGATTTCTTACTTTAGCATTGTTTTCCTGATCTTGTTGAATTGTTTCTGTATTTTATTAAAATTTTCTGGACTTTTTAAAATCCATCATTATTTTTGAATTATTCTGAGTTGTCAGGAAGTTCATACATTTCTTTGGGGTAAACTACTGGGAAGTTATTATGTTCATCTGTTGTCATTTTGTTCCCTCTGTTTTCCATGTTTCTTGCTGCCTACATTGATGCATACATTTGCTGGAGCAGGTGATATCACGCAGGCTCTACGTACTAGTTTTGCTGTGGAAAGACCTCTATGCAGGTACTGCAAGAAAACAGAATTTCTAGTGCCAGTAAAGGCACCAGCTGTGTGCATAGTCTTGGTACTGTTCTGATGACCACGGTTGATTTTAAATTGCAAGCATTCTCAACAGCTGACCAACAACACTATGAGCATCTGTAGTGGTGACAGGATGGGCTAAAGTGATAATGGCTGAAAGGGTCCTACTGATTTTTTTTCTGATGAAGCTGTGGCTGTGAAGCTTTGGGCACCAAGTCTGGCTTTGCCGTATCTGGCAATGACTATGATGAGCGGTGCCCATGGTACGGCCAGGAAGCTGAGGCCTGAAAAGCACAGGTACATTTGGAGGGACTACAGCTCTGAGATCATTGGGTTAATGGCATTTGGGCCTGGGGCACAGGCACCCCTGCTGCCACACTGATAAGTTTTTGAGGAATGAGTGCCTGTGAAATAGTTCTGGAGCCAAGAATGGGTGTGCATTGTTAGAGAGGCCCTGAGGCAGGATGGGCCTAGTTCTCTGTGATGGCTCAGTTGGTGCCTGGTGCACAGGTACATGTGAGGGTTTGAATTTAGGAAACCAGCTTGCCATGGTGTCTGAGCTGTGGGCAGGCCCAGTGAAGGTAAATAACCTGAGACTGGAGTATAAACCCTGTAGAGCATCTGTGGGCTTAGTGTTGGGAGAGGTGATAGCTCCTTTCTTTGGGTGGCTCAAGGGCAGCACTCCTTGATGTTGGGGTGTGTCGAGCTATGCAGCTATGCATGTCTGGAGGTCCCTAGCAGGAATAACTGTTAGTTACCTCCATAACAAAAGGTTACATTGTTTTCTGTGGGCAGGTTGCTGGGACCAAAGTGGCTTCATTGTGCAGCCGATACCAGTGGCCTCACCTTTCTTCTTTGCACCTGGTTGTCTCTCTAGCATCTCAGGTGTGCCTATCTCACCAGTAATGCCCTCCATGTGAATATCCTGGGGTTTTGCTCTCCTGTGTTGCTACATATTCCTTAATGGGCTCTTGAGCCCTCTATTTTCGGCTTGTGAATAGCTTTCTATATGTTTCTGTGAAGGGGACGAAGAACAGTATCTCCTGCTCCACCATCTTGGCTATGTCACTCTAGACATTTCACCTGCTCTTAACTCACGTTTCCTCTTATTGCTTAAATGAATGATATGCTGGTAGCCTTACTTTTGCTGTATATCCCCTCTTGTGAAAAAAGAGCATTGTTGGGTCAATTCAGTTGCCTAGTCATTTCTGAATACAAAAGGTGTTTAAGAATACAGGAATATGGAACTATTTAACATTTAAACACAAAAGGATTCTAAGCCCTGGTTTCACATTGGAGCACATCCCTGCACTACTACTGACCTATGCTAGGAAATGAACGCTTCTACAAAAACTTTCCAACCTTGTGTGCTTTGGATTCTGTGTCTGGTGCAATAAACTCACCGTGTTCTACATGCTTATTACTGACAATTTAGATATTAATAATTTAAGACATTATTCTTAAAGTATAATAAAGATATTTGGCAATACCTAGGAGACATACTCCTTGATAAACTATGAGTAGACAAGAAATTTTATATATATATGATCTTAGTGCAACAAGAGCCTATAGCATAAATGGTAAACTCATAACTGATCAAAATTAGAACTTTATAATGTGGCGCTGTTACTTTAATATGGTAAATGTCATGTCTCCCAAGTGTTGCTCCTGTCTATTTTTTTATTTCTTAAAATACACGAGTCAAAATTATCAGAAAAATGAAATATAAATCCTACCAATTTATATGATCTTAGTGCAACAAGAGCCTATAGCATAAATGGTAAACTCATAACTGATCAAAATTAGAACTTTATAATGTGGCGCTGTTACTTTAATATGGTAAATGTCATGTCTCCCAAGTGTTGCTCCTGTCTATTTTTTTATTTCTTAAAATACACGAGTCAAAATTATCAGAAAAATGAAATATAAATCCTACCAATTTACTTGTTATCTTTATTTATATTTCCTTCAAGACTCTTAGGCTTCTAAGTAATTGTTTTATATGTTACCATTCTGGACTGACTTGTGGGCTATGTAAAAACAAGACAAAGTTTTCATATAACCAAATAAAAACTGACTGGCTGCTACAGGTGAGGGACAAAATTTAGAGATAGAAGAGTCTCTTTCACACCATTTGGATTATTCATCCTATTAATTATTAACCCATCTTGTTCAAATCAATATATTTCCTTTACTTTTTCTTACCTGCACTATCAGGGAAACTGTTATGTTTATTAACAATATTTTACTTCTACACAGAAAAAAACACTTTATAGCATTCAATTATAAAGGTAAGTATCAAAAATATCTAGGAAAACGAGTTATGTATTACAGCAGTAAATGTATTCACATTCTCTATGAAATTTTCATTTTTAGAAAAATATATTATTGCATATGAAACCACAAGTAGGCATTCTGATTGCAGCACATTCTTGCTCGAAACAGTATATACAGTCCTATGAGAGTCTGAGCATACTACAGGTCCACATAGGGTTTTGTATTGAAGGTCCCAGACATACAGCAGTATATGTACACTTCTATGTCACATCTCTTGGCAGAGGTTTGCTTGTCTCTTTCAGGTGAAGGGTCTCTCATGCCAGTGAAGGAGACACAGGGAACACAGATGAAGCTTTTCTATCCTAGGCTGCTTCCTCGGCTGAGCAGTCAATTCCTGCATAGGTGAACTTCTCATATAGCGTGGTGTTCACATAGGTCTGGAAAAGTGAGAGTGGTTTAGGTACAGGCTGCCTTGATTCTGCCTCCGCCCTAAGTAGTTATGGCAACACCTTGGTTTTCTTAGCTTGTTTCAACTTAATATTAGGTACCTAGGAACACTCCTCTGTCCTCAATCCTTCTATTGTTTTCAATGACTTTTTCTAGCAAGGCATGCTTTGGCTTCTGCTATAAGACTTCATGCTTTCCCGGTCCTTAGTCTCTGAGCTTCTCTTTCTCACAGTCTGTCATTTGTCCCTTATAAAACAGAGAGCCTCTAGGGCTCTTTTCTCTGTTGATATCTCATCTTCAAATCTCATTGTGTGATCTTTCCCACTTGGGATTTGATGACGTTAAAACTTTATCTCTTGAATCTAGGCCTGTCTGTTGACCCCAGACTGGAATAGCTAAGTAACTTTTAGAAGTGTTTATAGAATTCTTGACCCATCTGCCCCAGAGACCGTGGTCCAGGCTCGGTTGTAAATTTACTGTGTGGCTTTGGCAAGTCACTTTTGCCTTGCTAAGTCTATTTCTTCATCTATAATATCTAAGGATCATACTATATGACTAAGAGCCTTTCTAGCTCTTAATAGGCTAATTCTATATGTTGTTCTAGTGTGCACGTGACTACAGCTTACATAGAAATCTCTTCTAAAAATTGTAACTTCCTCAAAGTTGAGAGGGGCATCACTTATGTAATATCTAAGGCAGAACTGGCTGGACTGTATCAATAATTTTTCATTAACCACCCTGGACAATCAGGATTTCCAGTTTAAGAGCTCTGCTTCAAACTGTATGCTCACCTTTCGTTCTTCTAACATCCTGCTTAAAGACACCAATATCTGTGCAAAAGATGGCCTCTCATAAGGCTTCTCTCGCCAGCATTGTCTCATTAGATCATACCTTTGAAAAAAAAAAGGGATAGAGTTAATCCTGACTGTCCTTCAGTCCTGGGTGTGTCTTAGAAGGGAACAGAGAAAAAACAGAAGAAGAAAATTAGCCATCAACACATGGTCATGAAGCTTAGCCAGCAGAATATGGAAGTGCAGCACCTAAAGTGTTTCCATAGGCTTCTGACTTTCCTATCCGTGTCCCCTTTCTCCTCCCAGTCTAGGGCTGAGCAGGGATATCATTGTTGCAGGACCTTGGGTTTAGCTATTCTACAATGAACAGTTATGTATTTGTGTAGCATTTTTCTCAGAACACTTCATCTCTCAAAATGACAGTGTCTCTTGTAAAATGCCACTAGAAGCAGTACTCTTAGACGGTCCTGTCATTAAAAACAAACAAAAGGCCTGTTTAACCATAAGCGATGACCTCAATATTAAACAACACTCTAAAACTGAGGAAATGGCTTAGTGATTCCAAGCACAGATTTTCTAGCAAGTGCCTTGATTTTAGATTTTCTGGCATTTAGAACTGTGAGAAATACATTTGGGTTTCTAAGCCACCCAGTTTATGGTATTTTATTAGAGCAGCCTGAATCAACACCAGTTTTAACATGAAGTTTTTTCAGCTTGACTGACCATAGAACTCCTTTCTCCTTGTATCATTCATGAGCATAGCTGGGAAACATAGGTCTCTGTGTTTCTTAATTGTGATCATACTACTTCTGTTACTACAATGCTGGTACCTGGGACTTGCCTTAGATCTATAGAATCAGAATATCTATGAGTGGGCTTAAAACTATACACTGAACATGTCTCAGGGGAGCTTTACGTGTACACAAGGCCATCAACCATCAGCCTAGATGTCACAGATGCTAGAATAGTTTGTACCTTAATGTAGCAGATGTTTCTGCCCAATATTAGCCGCCTTCTATAATTTGGCTATGCTGTATTGGAATTAGCAGGGCTCAGCTGAGTTCACTTCTAGTCAAGGTCAACTTGATTCAAACTCAATTTTTCTCCTCTGAATTAATCACGTGTTCTCTTCAGTGACGTTATGTTAGCTCCTCTGCTTGCTTGCAATACTGTTATCAGCAGGTATCCCCAGGCCTGCCCAGCGCCCTTCCTTTCCACACGTGTAATGAATAAACACTGGATTTCCTTGATGTTTTTTCTCTTTGCTGCCCAGAGAAGCTTGAGTCGACCAAAGACCCAGCTTCTCCCAAGTCTCTGTCTCTTTAACCCCTCTTTCCTATCTCATGGACATTGTACTGGCTCACAGGAGATCTAGGCCCATAGCCAGAGTGTTTGATAAAGTCTCTTATATCTTAGAGGGGGAAATCTCTGAGAAGAGAATGACTTTCAGAAGGTGAAACTCGGGGGACTTTGTCTAGTTGTGGTCTAAGGACATACGGGTTTGCCCAAGAGACCCACAGCCATGTTTCTTGACCCAGTGATATCAATAATAGCACCCTCTCTCACTGACAAGTTGCACAGTCTGGACAGTAAGTTATATACTCAACCTAGAGCCTTGCCCTCTTCAAATAATGGCAGTGAGGCAGCTTCTACTATGTTGAATTCTGGAAGGGTAGCATCAGAAAAATTAGTCATCAGAATAATGCTTACTCTTAGAAAATAACTTCAGTAGAAGTAATATTCTATAAACACAAATCCATCTTCCTAAATGGAATAGTTCTCAGATCTCTCTCCCCAACATTAATCACAAAGCTATATACATTTATCTGTTCATGAACAATTTCATGAATTTATTTCAGGTATTTTTTGTATTTGTTGTCATTTCTTATAACCTTGCAAAGAATCATACATTACATTCCTCCTAGGTAGCTATGTCTAGAAAGCTACTAGTCCTTGTCAGTTACATTATGGTCTTAATAAAAGCAGCCATCTCCAATATCTGGTTCAGCTATCTAGGATCTCAGTGTGGGTATGTATTATATATTAGATTACTTCTTCATTAGAATCAGCCTGTCCAGAAAACGCACAAGAGGAAAGTTGAGATAAAATGATCCTGCAGATGAGGCCTGACTTACACCTCATCATCACAGTTCAAGGGCTTCTCCAGCCTGTAGCCCTGGGGCAGCTTCTCGTAGAGCTCTGCACATGTCATCCCACAGTACGGGGTGCCACCTGGAAGACAGGAAGGGGCGCACCTCAGTCCGGTGGGCATGGAAGGCCGTGCCTCCTGCCTGAAAACTCCCGGACTAAGCAGTGAGGAGTGAGACAGCACATCAAGGAAGGAAGGGCACTGAGTGTGCCTCCCTTCACAAACCCCAAGTTGGACTTACACTGCAGACTGGGCTAAAGCACAATCGTTTCTCCAGGGGAAAGAGCCACCAGAGGCCTCATCACTGACAGCTTTATTTTTCTTCCCTTCATCTGTCTACAGACAGCACATCTGTTATACCATGAGATTTTTCTTTTTTGTAGCTGAAAATCTAGTTGTATAAGTCCTATTTTATTAATAACAGCTTGTGCACTTATAGGAGCAATATATATATTTATAGTAAAAATCTTGAAATATAAAAGCTAAATGAAGTGAAAAAAAACACAATATCTCCACATGCTATTAAATGGCCTTCAAAAAATGTGACATTTTCCTGGCATGGTGATGCATACCTATAATCCCAGCACTTTGGAAGACTGAGACAGGAGATAACATGTTCTAGTCCTACCCAGGCTACTTAGCAAGACCTTGCCTTAAAGTTAAAAAAAAAATTAAAAATGAGGGCTGGTGATGTAGCTCAGGCCAAGGCCCTGGGTTCAATCCCCAGTACCACCACCACCATAAAAAATGTGACCTTTAATAGATATGTAATATTCTATCTAAAGTTGTAAAAGTAAACTTGATAAATCTCTATGAATTTTTCCATTAGCAGAAACAACCTATAATGAAATTTATGTCCACAAGGTCATTAGTGTTAAATATGCCATTAAATATACAGCTTTCAAAAAGAGAAGCGTGAGGGGGCCAGGGATTTAGCTCAGTGGTTCTGCTGTCTGCCTTGCAAGCACAAGGACCTGAGTTCAATCCCCAGTACCAAAAAAAAAAAAAACACAGGAAGAGAAACGTGAGAACAAAGACACTCATATGTGGAAACCTGTAAGTTTGTTTGTAAATCACACTTGGTAGACTACGCACAAGTGGTGCCCTGTGGAATTACATTAGGAGAGAGTGCTGCAGGGTCCACTCCTTTTGCCCAGAGTCTCACCTGGGAGGAAAGCAGAGATACTTACCTAAACTGACAATCTCCCACAGCAGCACACCATATGACCACCTATGGGAGGAACAGGTGCAAATCCATGAATCACCAAAGATGCTTTCCTTCGCCAAGAGCCAGGCAACTGAATCTCTCTCAGAAAAGGAAATGTTAAACATCTGCTTTCTGGAAACGGGCCCCGCAACACAGCCTGGTTCCTCTCCTGATGATGGAGTGATGTTGGAGAAAAATGGGGCTTATTTCACCAAAGTCCTTACCTCACTTGAAGGACAGAATGCAAGGGTAGAACGAGGAGAAACACATAAATTCTAAGCCAGATAGATCTAACTTTAATCACATCTCCATCATTAATACTATCTGTGTGGCTTGGAATGAACTACTGAACACCTTGCTGTGTATTCTTAGGAAAGTGGATACAGTCTCTACCTGTAAGTTACACCAATAGGACATGCACAAGGCACCTTGCACAGTAAGTGCTATCTCCTCCCATCCCCAGACATAAGCAAAATCTCATAACCAAGTCACCACAACCTTCTTAGCCTGAACTTTTCCTCCTGAAAATGAAGTATGCAGCAAGATAGCCTAGAACCATTCCCAACCCTTCTTGCCACTGCCAGCTTGAAACATCTCTGCAGCTACAGCAAACATGGCACCACTGTCTGGCCTTACTCTTGTCTCCACCACCTGTGACTGCTCTCAGCTTTCCTGGGCTACTTCCTCCAAGCTTGGTCTGGAGAGTAGAGTCAGGGAAAACCCAGGTACCCTTTCCTCCTCTAGGAGTCAAGAAGCCACAAGGTGAAGGACGAACGAAGGAAACCCAAGACCTGCCAACAGTGATTTGACACTGTCTGCTCTGTGTTTTCAATTAATCTATGAACTTATTTCCGCCACAGTGGAACAGGATATGCTTGCTTCTCTTTAAAACCTCTGTCAAACATATTTTTCTGGAGAAAAAACATCCCTTAGCAATAAGGAGCTTACTTACACGTCACTGTTGGTTGTGTACACGCTGTAATTTAGGGACTCAATTGCCATCCAACGCACTGGGAGCCTTCCCTGGTGAAAACAAAGTGAGATGTCTCATTCAAGCAGGGTCAGGACAGTCAAACGCCTCTGTGTGTGTGCCTAGAGCTGTGGCTCATGTAAGGCCCACAGGGAACCCTGTTTGGTACTCCACAGACATAAGGCATGATACACTCAGGAATCATTGCTTTGTAAATGTCCTAGCTGCAAGGGGATGTTTTCAGACTCAAAGACATGCAAATTGCATCTTACCTACTTCCTCATGGACAATTATACCTCCCTACTGTAATTTTACATGAATTTATATAAGTGGATGTACACATTTGTGTAGTGTATATGTATATATTTGATAGTCATTAGGTTATTTACTTACCTTGTGGCTATCTGGAGGTTAGAAAGAATATAGGCATAGAAACTCAGAATTTAATCATAATGTGGGAAAGAGTAATGGGGACTGTGCCCTCACATGACGGGGAAGATTTTTCAGAGGAGATGTCTAAACTGATGTGTAATCATCATCAGATGGGTTGGAGAAGAAAGAGCATCTCAGGCCACAGGGAACAGTAGGCTTGTAAATCAATAGAGATTTAAATAACTTAGAGTCACTGCAGTTTACACTGGCTTAGAAATAAGAGAAGATGCACATTTGCCCTTTGAGCAATTGACTTTGACCTCAGTTCTTCCCTTACTGAACTCAGGCTCGGCAAGGTGAGGTGTAAGCTGGACATTGTGAAGCTTGTCTTTAGAATTTTATTCCTATTTTCCTCATATTCTGTATGATGTTCAGCTTCCTTCCTATCTACCACCCCTGGAATTATATAGATTGTCACTGAGTGGTTGACACCTCCATCCTAGAGGTTTATCCAAACAGCAGCACTGGCAACATCTAGCCTGTAGATGGGGCAAGGTCAGGAACACTTTGTCAGCCCTCCATGCTGACTTCTTCCAGACCATCCATCAGTGAGACCACCCCTGCCCCAGGACCCAGGATGCTTTCTTTCTACATGTGAAATCCTCTTCCAATTCTTTGGAGAATGACAATATTCTACAGCATAAATTTCAATGGTAATCCCTATTCAAGTAATTGCTCTAAGCTCAAGTATACAAGTATCCTTTCTTACATCTACATATGCAATGCTCTCTAAAACATGCACAACTCCCTTCACTCTGAGTCTACTCTGTCTCTCGTCTGGCTTTCTCTTTCCCTTCACAGCTGAGGATCTGTAGTCCACATTAACTGTTTCCATTTCTACTCATTCATCTTACCCCAGACTGCTGGCCTCTGACCTCATGCCTCCTACTTACCAAGTGCCATGTTCATGTTTCCTTATTTGACTTGTTTTAGATCTGCTTACTTCCCTTTGTCCTTATAACTGTCACACTCGTTCAGGCCACCACTGTCCCTGCCCTGTGACAACCACCTCTCTGCTGCTCTCCATGACTAACTGATCTTGCTCTCTAGTGGTGTGTTTACCACAGTTAGAATGGTCACTATACATCGTAAATCATAGTTCTTTCCTTTAAAGGTCTTTAATATCTCTGTCCCAAATCCTTAGCTGAGTCTCAAAATTACTAGATAGAATTCAAAGACCCTCAAGACCTTATCCCTTAGTTCCTCCTACAACCCTGAATAGTAATTCTCTTTCCTTCCTGCATTATAACCGAGTTGTATGGGCTTACTTAATATCTAAAGGTTTCATGTTCTCCTAGACTTGTGTATATATTGCACCCTCCAGCTAATCCAATTCATTTTATATCCAATATCTATACAACATTTAATATGAAACTCAGGTGTTGACCTCTTCGAGGAGGTCTTCACAACTGCCCTGTGGCTTGGTACATGTTGCTTTCTCTGTGCTCCCAGGGAACCTGTGCATTTCTCACCCATAATTTATCAACTGTTAGAATTGCCATGTATGTGTCAGTGAACTCCTTTAAGGTGGAGATTGTGTCTAACTTAAATTACTCTAAAACCTAGCATAAACCTGCATAAAAATCCTCAAGATACTGGCAAATAGAATGCAGCAAATCATCCAAAAAATTATACATGAGCTGGGGATTTACCCCAGTGGCACTACACCTGCCTCACAAGCATAAGATCCTGAGTTTGATCCCCAGTACAAAATAAAAACAAACAAACAAAAAAATCAGGGCCAAGTAGGATTCATACAAGATTCATACAAGAAACACTGTAATAATGAATTGATCAGTAATAAAGTGATGGAAATATTAATGACAGTAAAACTCCAAATCAATTAGTACAGGAGTTCAGTAACATTTCCAATAGTGAAATCAATTGCAACAGAAGCTTTACAAACATGTAGACATTAAGTAACACGTTCCTGAATATTGAGTGGGTCACAGAAGAAAGAAAGGAAGAAATTAAATAATTCTTAGAATCAAACAATGCCAGTACAACATAACAAAAGCTATGGCACATAATGAAAGCAGTCTTAGGAGGGAAATTTATTGCTGTGAGTGCTCATATTAGGAAAGCAGAATGAGCACAAATAAACTAATGATATGCCTCAAGCTACTAGAAAACAAGAATAGTCTAGCTGGGTGCACTGGCACATGCCTGCCTAGCATTTGGGAGGCTGTAGCAGGAGCATCATTTCGAGAATGGGGCCAGCCTGGGCTACATAGCAAGTTCAATGACAGTCTGAACTGCCCTGGGAGACCTTATCTAAAAAAAAAAAAATCTAAACCCAAAATTATCACAAGGTAGGAAATCATAAAGATCAGTGCGGAAATCAAAGAAATGGAGACTACAATAAACACAAAAATAAAAATGCTGATTTTTTAAAAGAATAAATAAAATAGACAAACTCTTAGTCAAATTTACCAAAAGAAGGAAAGACCCACATCCATACAACTAGAAATAAAACAGGTAAAATCAAAATGGATACTGCCAAAATTCAGAAGATCATTGTAACTACTATTAAAAATTATACTCTAACAAATTGAAGAATCTTGAAGAAATGAACAGATGAACCCAAACTGAGCTAAGAAGACATAAAAACCCAGGCAATGAAATTGAAACAGTAATAAAGAAAAGAAACCTACCAACTAAGAAAATCCCAAGACCTGATGTATTTACCTCTGAATTCTACAAGACCATCATGGAAGATAACAATGCCAATATTCATCAAAATCTTTAAATAAATTGAAAGGAAAGGAATGCTTCCAAACTCATTCCTGGAAACTAGCGTTATCCTTAGTCCAAAACCAAAGAAGGATCCAACTACAAAAGAAAATTATCGATCAATTTCTTTAATAAAATAGAAGTAAAAAAACTCCTCAAGATACTGGCAAACAGAATGCAACAAATCATTAAATAAATTTACTTGACCAAGTGGAATTCATGCCAGAAATGAAGAAAATGGTTCAACATACATAAACTAAAAAGTATACCATATAAATGGACAGAAATCTTATGATTATATCAATAGATGCAGAAAAAGCTTTTGACAAAATCTAACATCTATTAATGATTAAAAATACTGAAGGAAATAAGTATAAAAGACCTGATCTCAATCTGTGACAAACTTGCTGCCAATGTCATATTAAATGGGGAAAGGCCAAAAGTTTTGCCTCTAAAATTAGGAAGACACGGATGCCCCTATCACCACTTCAATTTATTGGTTCACTATAGGACTTAAAACAGTAGCCTGAATAATCAAGCAAAAGAAAAATATAAAAAGGAATATGTATAAGAAAGGAAGAAGTCAAAGTATCATTAGTGATGACATGATTCTTTACATAGATGATCCAAAATTTCTATGAAAAGAGTCCTAGAATAATCAAATTCAGCAGTCTGGCAGGTGTAAAATGAACACACTAAAATCTCTAGCATTCCCCTGAATCAGCGATGGCAAATCTTTTAGAGACAGAGTGCCAAACTGCCACCCTCTTTATCACAAAGTACAAACACTGCAGTTAAAAATGACTACTGAGGTTTTAGTTTAGAAAAACCAACTCTACATTAATATCTTTAGTCTTAAAAAAAAACATAACAACAAACAAATCTATGTTTGCCACCATGCACTACACCAACAAGTAACCCACTAAAGAAGAACATAGAAAAATAATACTATTCACAATAGCATCAAGAAAAATGAAATACTTAGGAATTAACCTACCAAGGAAGTAAAACACCTCTACAACAACAACAACAACAACAACAACAACAACAAAAAAAACTGCAGGATTCTGAAAAAGGAGATCAAAGAGGACATCAGAAAATGGAAAGACATCCCCAATTCTGGACAAGCAGAACAAGTCAGATTTAAAACAATCCCAGTTCAAATACCAATAAAATTCCTCATTGAACTAGAGAACACAATCCTAAAATTCATAGGGAAACAGAAGAAATCCAGAATAACAAAAGCAATCCTGGGCAATAAGAACAAAGCAGGAGGTATCAAAATACCAGCTTTCAAGTTATGCAAACAAAACTACAGTGATGAAAAGAGCACGGTACTGGCACAAAAACAGAAATGTGGATCAACACAACAAAATAGCAGAAGCAGAAATGATTCCAGATGCACGAAGACATCTGATCTTTGACAAAGGATCCAAGAAACATACACTGGAGGAGAGACAGCCTCTTTCATGAATGGGGCTGGGAAAACTGGCTATCTGCATGCAGAAGATTGCATCTAGCCCCATATCTTTTACTATGTACTTATCTAAAATCAAAACGTATCAAAGATTTAAGTATTAAAACAAAAACACCTAACCTGCTGGAAGATAAAATAGGTAAAACTCTTGAAGTCATAGGCGTAGGCAAGAACCCTCTAAACAGAACCTCAATTGCACAAGAAATAGCATTAAGAATCATAAAATGGAAAGATATCCTTAGAAAGCTTCTGCACAGCAAAGGAAACAACCAACAGTGTGAAGAGACAACCTACAAAGTGCTAAATAAGTTTTGCCATCTACATCTTGGGCAGAAAACTAATACGTAGAATATATTAAAACCTCAAAAAATTAGACCCTCCCAAATAATAAAAGTGTCAATCAGAAATGGGTGATTGAAATGAAACTTCTCAGAAGTATACATAGCTAATAAATACATGAAAAAAGTTCAGTATCTCTGGCCACATTGATAAACACTGAAATTCAACAGCAGTGTAGAAATTCCATCTTACTCCAGAAAGAATAGCTATCATCAAGAAATCAAATAATAACAAACACTGGCAAGGCTACAGGGCAAAGGAAACTCTTTATATTATTGGTAGGAATATAAATTAGGGCAACCACTATGAAAATTCTCAATTTTTAAATCTCAATTCTTCAAAGAAATTCCTAAAATAGAAATTCCATTCAACCCAGCTATTCCTCTACAGTATCATCCTGAAAGAGTTAAAGACATCATATTACAGTGATACCCATAATTACAGCAGCACAATTCATAATAGCTTAATCTTGAAAGTGGCCTATATGTCCATTGACAGATGAACGGAAAAAGAAAATACAGTATTTAAGCACAATGGAGTACTACTCTGCCATAAAAGGATAAAATATGAGTTCTTTGTAGGAAAAGTGATGCTCCTTGAAACCACAATGTTAAGTGAAATAAATCAGACACATCAGCTTAAATTTTGCATTGTTTCTATTACATGAAAACCCCAAAATAAATCAAACAGCAAAATAAAAGATAGATAATGGGAAACAGGTAGATCTTTTCCAAATGGGAAAGGGATGAAGAGATGGAGGGCACAGAGAAGAGGTATAGGGAAAGGGGACATAAACGAATTCAGATGTATCACATACATGTACATAACTCCCCACAATGAATTATTGTGCATCACAAACATGAACTGATTGGCCCAGCAAACATAGTCACTCTGTCCTTGTGTGGTACCTGCTGCACAGCACCTTTCTTGCAGGGATCTTGTTCCTCCTCAGTCCCATGCTACCACTGAATACATGACCCTGAGATAGTTGAGGCATGAGCAGTGTACAGCCCTTCTCAGCCTTCCTCCTAAGCTCCCGCTCTCCATGAAATGCCAGACAAACACATGTTGGCCTTAGGAATCTTAGAAAATCATCGAAATAAAGCATACAAGTCACTGAGCTGGCCATTGCCCAACCTCTACTTCCTTATCTGAAATATCAAAAACACCCAAAGAAAGAGGCTGTGGGAAGGAAATGTGAGGGGTCAGGAGAGCTAGACTAGGTGGGTGAGTGACAGGTCTTTCCTTTTTAAAAAGGAGCATCTGCATTGAGTAGGTAAAAGTCTGAAAAGCCTAGGGAAGAAAGCATTTCCTGTAAGCCAGTCCTCAGGGATGTACCTCTAGCTTCTGAAAATGCTCACGTTGATAAGAATCCAGGGCCACATGGAGGGTTAAAAGGGCCCTACTTTCAACTTTCATAAAAAGGTGGAAAAATAAAAAATCACTAAGTTCACTGAACTTATAACTATGTAAAAAATAGGCATGCTGTGAAAAGCAGGAAGACAAAAGAGAAAAAATGGCAAAGCATGAATTATGGGTGCTTTCTTTTTGAAGAAGTTCTCGAGGATTGTTTCAATTTTATTTTGTCAGTAACTATAATATATTGCAAAGAAAAGAAACCTGGATTTATGGATAAATGCAGGACCCTGAGCTTTGCTAAGAGGAGATATGGTTCCCATAAAAGCAAAGAGAACTTCTGTATCTCATGAAAACTGGGACACTCCCAGGAAAGTTGAGCCCAAGAGCCATTTATTAGAGCCAGAAAAGGGAGAGACTTCCTACTGGAAAAGACCTGCCAAAGACAGGTAAAGACCACAGAACTTGTCACTCCAAAAGGCCTGTGCTCAGTGAAGATACAGGGTGGTGACAACACAACACAAAATGTAAGGGAATGACATTTCCAGAATTGGTACAAAACCAAAGTCCAGTTTCTCTCTCCTTCTAAGACTGTGGTTAGGTTCTCCCCCAGTCTTGTACTTGAAGATAAACTATTACTGTTGGGGAAACTTGGGTCTCAGGGGGAAATAAGTGGATTTGATATGAGCTTGAAGTGAACTTTTAATGAAGAGGAAATCCTATATGGGCCTTTAGAAGTTAGGCATTTCTCTATATAACCTCTTTGTGATTTAGAAAATCACTAATGTATTTCCTTGATTTGGGGGTATTTAAAGTTTTTTTTTCTCATTGAGTTTATTGGTACATTTTAGGTATAGAGTACAGTTACATTCATCATTGGGATCTTGTACCTCTACATGACAGGTCTTGGTTCTCATTTTTTCCCCCTTACCCCTGCCTTTTTTTTTTTTTTCTGCTATGTTTGCTGTTCACGCAAGGGGATTGTGAGACCACCTCAGAAGTTTCTGAGTGAGACATACATAGACCAGATATTAACCATTGAGTTAATGGCCACATGTATAGAGCCTCCTTTTCCAGTAATATGGAGGCTGTAATATGTTAGAACCCAAAATATGAAAGAATGTTTACTGGACAGTGTCTACTAGGATACAGTGAGATGCCTTGGTCACCATAGAACAATGACATTCTATGATAAATATTACCAGGAGAGGGAGGGTCCCTTGCCAAGTACTTTAACAGTGTCAGTAGTCACAACTCACCATTGTCTTTTTTACATATACTTCTTGACCTCGGGACAATCCAAAATCTGCTATTTTGGCTAGATAGTTCTCACCAACTAAAATGTTTCTGGCAGCCAAGTCCCTGTGGATAAACTGAATTTTAAAAAAAATTATTTTCAGCATATTATCTGTGTTTTCACTTCATTTTGCTAGCACAAAACCCTCAGAACAAGAAATGGAGAAGAAACAATAGTATGAAACAGGATTTTAAAAGGTCACCAGAATCCACATGCTTCAAAGTACCTTTCCAAAACCTTGACAGTGGATTCTGCCTAAAGAAACCACCCCATCGCAGGGAAAATATTTCAGAGAGGGGAAAAATCCAAAAAAAGCCATGCCATTGGGCTTTTTAAGTACTGTATAAATGGATAGAATAGTAACAAATAAAACTAGGGAGATTATAGAAAAGGTTAAAGAAGAGAGGTTGATGGAAAGAATGTGCAAACCTATGAAAGCCCTGATGCTAGAGGGCTCTAGATGAAAGACATCCAAGGTCCTCAGAACAAACCTGTTTTTGGCTCAAGTAGTCCATGCCCCGGGCCACATCTGCAGCAAACTGAAGCAGCTGCTGGGAAGACAATGTAGAAGCAGTGCTGTTGGCAATGGCAAATGCAGGGTCAGTCTCCAGCACACGGCTCTTTCGCAGGAAGTCCAGGAGGTTTCCGTGGGGGGCGTACTCGATGGCCAAGTACAAGTAGCCTGTAGGGAAAAGACAAGCACATCAGCTTACCTGCAACTACTTTGAGATGTGCTGTGATCCTTGGGGATTGCTTACAAACTCCATTTTATCTCAGAGGAATATATCTAGTGTACCAACCTGATAATTCTGGCGGCAGGCAGGGAGTAAGTGATACCTTCTTACAAAACTCCACGGGTGAGGCTGGAATTTATAGCTTCTCCCTGTCCCACTTCCTTCTCTGTTCCTATCAAATGTGCACTGACAAGGCCTTCCTGAAATGCTTTTACCCACTAGGTAATAGTAGTAGAATGAACTAAGAATTCTCTTCCACTTCTAAGACATCTTCATATTTCCTTAAAATTTTTATTCCATGTTCATCAAAAACCTAATAAGAGCCAGGCACACTACTCCAGTCTGTCTCTAGCTCTTCTTGAGATAATTTTAAAAATGATGATTATATACCCATAGTAGAAGGACCAAAAACAGAAAACTCTCCTCTGCCCTCTACTCACCATATAGCCAAGTAGCCACTGGCCAGCAGAGTATAGTTTCAGAAATTGCATTTTTGCCTAAAAAAGCCAGAAAACCCAATCTTTTAGGAAAAAATAAGTTTCTACGAAAAATGGTCTATTGTTGTGTTTTTTATTCCATGCTGTTTTCTGTTGTAACAATTTTAAAAACATGAATATTTATAGTCCCTGAAAAGTAAAGTGATTTTACTCTTTTTTTAAAGGGGAAATTTTTGATGAGCCATCATTTAAAATCTTTTAATGAATTTGAAACTTCAAATATACTTTTAAAAATTGAAATTCTGGCCAAAAAAAAAACTTCTAGTATTGAATTCTGTTGAATTAAAAGGAAACATAGGCCAAAATTCTGGCCTGAGTGTGCCCTTTCATATTTTACTGAATTATAAATTTGAAGAGCTAATTATGTGCTAAGATGGTGATAGAACAACATTGTTGGATACATATTTTTCTATTGGTGGATTTTGTTTCTTAACTTCCAAAACCTCCATTTACTCCATCCCACAGTAGTTTGCTATTTTCAGGAAACTGCTCAAAAATAAATGTTATTATTACCATTATTTAATCTAAAGGACATAATCTGCTTTCAGAATTATACCCTTATTGGATCACAGATGATATATTGTTTAAGGCACCCATATTTTTAGTTTATTAAATTGAGGAAATGGAAGTAGTCTCTTTTCCATTGTTGTTTTGCTATAAAGTCAACAACAGATTGTCAAATTTATAAATTACCACAGGAGCTTTTTATGACAGCAAACTTTTCCATGAGAAATTAAGTTTAAGCACAGAATCAGAACTATAAACCTTAATTTCAGAGGTAAACTCCCACAACACTTTTACTGCTACCTACTCATTCATGCTCATTGCACAAATTACAATAGCAGGTAATCAATAAACATTTGAATTCATAATATAAGTTCAAAAGTATGTGTAACAGAGTAGCTGTAAAGCTCTAATCTAATTGTACATGAATAAAAGCAAAGAACCCTCATGCATAAGCATACTATTTTATTATTTAATCTAAAACATCATCAATGCTTTGGCATTACAATACACAGTTGGCTTTCATTTCATTAACATTCAGAATACCAATTCCTTGGCTTCTGAGAACAATGAAAAGTGACAAGAAGCACTCCATGCTTTCTGGTGGTGAGGGCTCCCTACTCCCTAATACCGGCAATTCTAGTTGAGAAAACCTCCAGGTTAGCGACAGTAGGGACTGCTAGCAACTTGTATGGTCTGGGTAGCAACAGAGATAACCCACATAGAGGCCAAATGATCCAGCATTGACACATGCCTCCCAAAGTCATCAAACCTTATCACAACCCATAAACGGGACTAGACAGACATTCTACAAATAAAAAATTAGGCGATATTCTTAAGATGATCTCTCCTAGTTTCAGTATGGAATTGTGCCTGTTTGAAAAAGAAATCTGGCAGGAAAAACAAGAACAGAACATCTTACCTCGGTGTTCACAGGCTCCCAAGAGATTGATGATGTTTGGATGATTTCCAAGTTTACAGAGAACTTCCAGTTCCCCCGCAAAATCCCTGTGATCATCTTTGGAGGCATATTCTGGGAAGGAAATCAAGGGTTATGATCCCTCTTCATTATGCTTTTCAGAAGCAGCATCCCCTCTTGCTCCCCAGGTGCACTCAGTCACCACAAGTCTGGAAAACTATTCCAACCAGAGTTTGCTCTAAAGCAGAGCTTCTCAGACTCAGCATTACTGACTTTGAACAGATAATTCCTTGTTATTTAGTGTTATCCTAGGATTGTAGGACATTTATTTGCATCCCTAACCTCTGTCCACTAGATACGAAAAGCCCAACCAAAAATGGAGCCAGATGCTGCCAGATGTTCTCCAGGGGGGAAAATCCCACACAGATGAGAACCACTACTGTAAAGCTTTCTAGTTCAATTCTCAAATACATAGTGAAATGACTTGGTAGAGGAAGAGCTGCCCCAATCTTTAGCAGCTAAACCTTCCATCCAGAACATTTTATAGAAGTTGTTTTGAAATCAGGAAACTGAGTTGTGTCTTTCTTTTCTTTCTCTTCTCTTCGCTTCGCTTCACTTTTCTTTTGCCTTGTCTCCCCACTGGAACTGGACCAGAGGGAGAACCACCAGGCAGCAGGCTATTGATCAACACATGCATTGACTTGCATGGAGGACAGTGTGCCATTATTGGTTTTGGAAAAATAACATTTTGGGGGAACAAAGGATGGGAGCAGGTTGTTTGTAGCAATGTGTATGCTTGAACATGCTTGGAAATTGTGGTGACATCTCAAGTGGACGGATGGCACTGTAAATCTTACTGATAGGAAAATCCAAGTTAAGTGTTCTATTCAAGCACATGCCTTAGGAACATTTTTAAAAATGAAGTGCTTTATAATGAGATTGTGCCCTTATTTAAGTAACTGCCCTTGGATATATCATTGTGCCTGGTTAAGCTATTTTACCTCATCACATGGAGAGGTAGAAAATCAGGCTCCTGTCAGATCTCAGTAAAAACTGACTTCATAAGATTCTACACCCTGACTCCTCTTACTATTTTCAGTGCTTCCCCAAAACTCCCTGTGATAAATGCAGCAGAACAGAAAAGGGATTTGTGACTTCTCAGCAAGGCTTTTGTTTGTATTATTTTAGGAAACATATGACTAACTCTAAGCACAGATAATGTTTTATTTCCTGATGTGTTATTTCTAACAATGCAAAAAACACAGATGATTTACAAAGATCTAGACTAATTCTCCTCTTAGGCTGTAGTAGAAAAGAAGGAAAATCCATCAGTGACCTCAGAGAGCCCTTGAGATGGAGCCACATAGCAACAGGAGTTAACCACATTCTCTATTCAAATGCAATGCTTTTCAGGCACATTTACTGTGAAATCTACAGGCAGCTTCACAGTCAAGTCATGAAGAAATTACTGTTTCACGCAGAAGGGAAGACAGTAATACTACCAATAAAGTCATCTTTCTCCTTTCTTAGATGTTTATTATCCAATCTTATACCATGGGTAGGTACTGAGCAGTCCTGAGGTGAACACAGGTGGAAAGGGTGTCGTTTTTGTGACATCGGGTTGGTTTTCAAACTTGGGCAAATAGAACTATTGACAAGACCTGTCTAGAGCAAATTCTTGTGTGCCACCCAGAAATTTGAGTACAGTGGAACTGAGAGAAGGCCAAGTGGCTGTATTTCTAACAATGTCTCCAGGAATTCTGATGCAGATAATCTATGAAGAATATAATTCAAAAAGTGTAGTCTCCAAACACAGGGGATCAACATCGCTTGGGAATTAAAAAGAGATAAAGATTTTCTGGCCCCATCCCAGATTTTCCCATCCTCCAAATGCTGTAGAGTGGGACTCTGTTTTTAAAAAAGGCTTCCAGGTGATTCGGATGCATGCTGAATTTTGAAAACCACCACATTAGATGCTCCCTAAAAGTTAGCAGCATACGATAAAAAGTCAATATTTCTAAATCCCAAAGCATCAAGAAATTGGCGCTTGCATGGCTCCGCCTTTGTATCTCCATCCTGATGCTGTCAGGCTTGATCTCAAAAGAAGAGTCAGGTTCAGCTACACACAGCAGCTTCAGCTGACACCAGGCCAACTTTTGGTTTAAAGAACATAAGTCTGTAGAGGGATGATTTGAACAGGAAGTCGTTTTCTCCCCACCCTAGGAAAATGCTGGCTCTCTGTCTAAGCACTGACCTTTCATTCTCTTGATGGCAGCATCCATCCGTAACCCATCCTTCTTGATGCGAGCCTTGAGAACTTGGCCAAAGTTGCCTTCCCCAATCACATCTTGAAATTTGATGTCATTCCAGTCAAGTACGGGATAAATTGTGGGATCTGGGTTGTTTTTGGCCTTCCTGTTCAAGGCCAGAGTTCCTGAGTTGAACTGCACAGCTGGTTCTTCCCTCTGGAAAAACAATTTTTTCATCATTTTTGTGTGAGAGTTTGTTGTCATTCTAAGGTGACAATACTTTCTTGTTTGTACTCGCACCCGGCAAAAAAAAAAACGAAGTAGGATATGTAATTCCAGAATGGAAATGGGCATGGTTTTCATCTCACATGTCCGTATTGATGACCCTGCAGCGTACAGAACTGTGTGGGCATAAACCTAGGCCTAGGTGTAGACAGCATCAATTATCAGTGCACCAAAGCTGAGTAAAGGTGAGAATAGTGACAGCATGTGTGCCACATGCTTGCCACTCCCAATTTAGTTACACTTGATTTTCACTATCAAAACAAGCCGGTGCTAGTGATTGATTTGAGAAATAATGCAGAGCTCATATAGGAAGGAGTTCCTGGATGTGTCTTAGTAAGAGCCTTCCTGGCAGGCATCATCTTGCTGCTGGCCTTTTGTTGGTACTCACTCAAACTCCTTCTCATCCTAAAGCACAGAGTTTCCTAAGCCGACTCTGGTTCTGAGGTGACTGACATAGCAAAACCCTGTAAAATGTCTCTCGTTCTCCTGAATTCAAATGCCTCATGACAGCACCTTGATGAAGCACTAGTATCATGACAAGCTCCAGGACTCCCAACCCCCTCGTCGCCCCTTCCTCTCCAAAGACAGCCCCAGGTGAGCCAGCTCTGGCATGGAGTTGGACAGTGAAGTTCCCTTTGTCCTGCAAGAGAGGGAGCCTTGGACACTCAGACACACAAAGGTGGACCTCACTTGAAGCTTGTCAATGCTGTCAGCATTTTGTATACAGTATTGAGAGAGTCAGGTCCAAAGTAAGTTTACAAAGCTTGAAACCATAGACCAGAGAAATGTCCAAGCTTTAGTAAACCAAAAGAACTCAAAACTCTTAAATAAGGTATGATCTTATAGATCTTTGATACTGGTCAAAATTCCTAGGAGAATGAGGCAATGCCACATGCCACCAAATCTAATTGCAGACTGAAGGAGTCACAGGAATGGAAGCGAGATATATGTAGGTATAATTTTCATATATATATATATATATATATATGAAGGGTGATGGGAATGAGGGAGCTATGAGAAATAGGAAATGAGAACTAAGAATAGGAAAGCCATTATCACATTGAGGTTTGGTCACCCTGATGCCCTTACTGAAAGTGTTCAATTTGTCCTATAGCAAGAGTGCTTCCTCGGGTGACTTGTCACTAAGACAACCATGCATCTCATTTTAGGAAACAGGAGAGGGCAATCCTGTTTCGGGCCTGATTTTTTGCATAATTATTAAGATCACTCTCAAAATTGTTCTTCTTTGGATAAGAAATTATATAGCCACTCTACTTATCTCCCATTTGATGGTGGAAGTCAAAAGAAAATGAGACTTTCCTATGGGAATTATTTGCTTTGCAAGTAAATTTCTAGTCTACACCTTTAAAGTGCAGGTTCTGCCTATATGTGAACTTGAACTTATTCGCTAGCAAGAAGATGAGGCACTACCACGTTTTGGAAGGCTTGGGCCATTCTCCTTTGGACGCTTGCCCTCTTCAGTTGCAACATGATCAGAAAAGCAAACAGCACCGTTAAGCAGGTCATTCCAGCAGAGCCAAGTATGGCTATCAGCAGCATCTTCCCACTTCCAAGATTCGCTGGGACTGTACAGGGGAAGAGAGGGAAAGCAGCTGGGTTAGTGTGGGCAGACAGACAGGCCACCTGTGAGAGAAGACGCAATGCAATGGGAATGTAACAGCAGCCTTAGCCCTAATACCTAAGTACTGTGTGACCTTGGGCTACATTTCTTTCTGAAACTCAGTGAAATGAGTCTGACTGGCAGGTTTTTTTTTTTTTTTTTTTTTTTTTTTTGTACTAGGGATCAAACTCGGGCCCCTTGCACTTCTAAGGCAGGCGCCAGAACCACTGAGCTAAATCCCCAGCCCCAGATGCACTTTTAAATGTGCTATCTAATTATAGCTGTCATTTGTTTAACTATTAATTCCAAGTAGGGTTCCAAATAGATGAACATTATTGAATTAATACTGAAAATAACAATTCTGAGAGACTAAACTATCTCAGTGCCCCTAAAAATGCCCCCATTATTCTAAGAGCTTAGCCTCTGTAAGATATTTTGTTTTCTCTGTTTTTCTTTGTTTTAAAGAGCCAATGTAGAAAACTTGATGTACAAGGGAAGGAAGGATGAGAAATAAAGGAAAAATCATTAAATTTAGGTTTCAGGTCAAAATAAACTATTAAAGATTAAGGAAAAGAATTAGAAGGATTATACCATAAATTCAAATGTTATTAAACTGAATATATTTTGATTAATAACAACACATAGATAATATTTCACTTCCAAAAAGTATTCTGTACTTATCTTTCTATCTCTGTGTATTATGCATGCACACATATCTAGAATGACAAGAGGTTTTTGTTTTATTGTGCCTTATTTTAAAATTTTTCCTCTTTGTAGTTTATATATTGCTTGGATTTAGTTATAAGTATATACTTTACCAAAAAACAGTAATTACAAAAATGAAGCACTTAATAAGTAGGATCTGAAAACCATGCTGCTCTATACATAATTGGCTGACACATCATTCCTCAGACATTTCAATAATGTCTCAGAATCAGAAGGGATGACATATCTTTTATTGTATTTCTTAAGCCCTAGGTTATCTCCAAGAAAACCAAGAAGCTCTGAGTGCTATAAGATTTCCTGTAAAAGTAGACTCTAGTCCAAATCATATATTTCCAAAACGTGCCTTTCCATTAATGTCGCTCTATCTACATTCCTTTGCACACATCACAGAAGGATGGGGGCATCATTTTCACAGTCTTAAAGTTGACCCTCATTTTGAAGCCCACCTATATTGTGCCCCAATTCACCGAATTACATTCAACAGTTTTATCAGGCACAAACTTTGGGCATAGTGTGTTTGGCCCTCTGGGAGGATCTCTATCTCAAAGAGCCTACCCTCTGCAGTGGGGTTAGAGGCAGACATAGGGACCTAATAACCTGGATCAGAAAAGTGGAATAGCACTCAGAGCAGCATAGTGTCATCTGAGCCAAAAGAAGAGTTCATTTTGATAAAGGATAGAATACAGTTCTCGGAGCCTCCCACTAAAGACTTCATGTCAGCTTGCTTCCTCCATAAGCAGGTTCCTATTCTTCTTTCCCTATAGAATCAAAATTCATATTTCACAAAGGTTTCTTAGATCACTGGGTGTAGTGTATGATTAGGCTAATTCATTCTAAGGTTTAATAATAGAAAATGAATCAACAAGTGTATTATTCAGGGATATTTTGATTTTTAGGACTTCTATAGAGATGGTAAAACCTATCAGGACCAATGAATTATGTCGCATGCTACACATATGGAGTAAATACTTTACAATAGTGGGGCTTTTCTGACGCTGTCCAAAAGTAATCTTACATAAATACCTGCCTACTTTACTAACCTTGAGGCTCTGGAAGGGTCAGCAGCTCATGAGAAAAGGTTGGGTTGCTTGACCCTATGTTGTTCTCAGCAAAAATATCCACGTGGTAGGCTGTTTCAGGCTCTAGGCCCTTGAGCTGATACTGAGTGATGGTAGCATTCTTGATTTTCACATCAATGTGCTGGTCTTCTTGCTTGCCCTGAACCTTGTAACGGATGATAATGGAAGAAATAGAATAGCCATCCACTATTGTCCAAGAGATCACAGCCGAGGAGTCTGTGATGTTGGAGATCTTGATGTTTTCTGGTTGAGGAGGGAGAACTATAAATTTAAAAAAGACTTCACTTAAGACATATGTTCTCCAATTATTATGTTCCTAAGAAAGCGTTCGTATCATATCCTTGCTGTGGCTGAGGTCTAGATGTCCCACCTTTGGACATCTGGGGGAATGACTAATCATGGGTTCGTGACACTGGGTTAGGCTACTGACAGCTATATAGGTGGGTGCGCTGTTGGGAGGTGAAGCCTGGTGAGAGCAGGTGGGTCGCTTTGGGTGTGACCTAGAAAGGCGTACATTGCTCCTTTGTTGATGGCTGCCGCTTCCTGTCTCCCCTGCCTTGAGCTCTTTCTCCTCTGCCATGAGGCCCGCCTTGGAGGTGGTCGACTATGGAATGAAACCTCCCCAAACTGTGACCTAAAACAAACCTTTCCTCCTTTAACTTGTGAGTGTCAAGTATCCCATCCTAGCAACAAGAAAGTAACAGATAATTATATGCCAGGAATGGCAAATAGATGGTTTCTTGGATGATGATTCTAGTTCACTGGTAGTGGCTATGGGACTTTCTGAGACTTCAAAGAAAGGTACAGACAGGAAAATGGCAACATATATATGTATCGCCCCATTGGTGTCCTCGTACTAAATGAAGGCCCCAGAAGTTCTGTTACTCTACAAACCTGTGTACAGTTCTTGACACTGGAAGGGATGGATGATTACAAGAGCTGACATTTACATAGTGCTTACATTATGTAAGGCACCATTCTAGGACCTTCCATATATGAACCCATTTCTTCATCCTTATACTGTAAGTACTGAGGCACAGTAGGATTAATTGACTCAGCCAAGGTCATACCACTACTAAGCAAAAGAAACAGGGTTCAACCCTGGCAGTCTGGCCCTATAGCCACAGACTAGCTACTGTGTTATGCCTGTCTTTGCCTTAAATGCATTTATGGAGCAATACACAAGTCAGTATATACTCATAAGGAAATATGTTAAGAATTTAATAGACAAAGTGCAACGATGATTTGGAAAAAAATGAGATTCCATCATTCAAGGGCATGGGAAGGATGAGAGAGAGAGATGTTTTGAAGTTCCTAGGCATGAAGATAACATGCACAGAATCATACCTGCAATCACCCTGAAATTCTTTTCCTAATAGGAAAGGTTAGAAGGGAAGGTAGGTTGTTTATAAAGTCACTCCCAAATGCATACTCTTGAGGAGCTCAGGATGTGGCTCGGGGTAGAACCATTATAAGAAAATCTTATAATAACACAGGCAGACTCTCATAACCACACAAGCAGGTATATAAGAAGTACAGATATGCTTATTATCCAAATTTGAGAGACAATCTCTGAGCCAGTAGTAGACTCAGGCTGTTTAACACCTCATACCATTGTCTTTCTACATATAGTGTACTGCTTTTATGCAAATCAAAACCTCTAAGAAATATCTTGTTATATTTCTATTCTACATTCCCAAAAATTCATCTTCATTCTAAATCTGCTCTTTTCACTGTTGATGTTCCCATATCATACTCCTTGGGTAACCACAGCAATTTATAAGAGTTAGATATTGGATTTTGAGCCTTTCAAATCTGATTGTTATTCTTTATGTCCACCAAGTGGTAAAGTACTCCAAATCACAATTATTAATCAAAAGTATATCTCTACTTTTTTTGCATCCAGCACCAAGATTTTTATATATTTTTATAAAAATATGAAATAACTTGTTCTTACAAGATTACAAAAGTAATAGAAATACTACCATTTCCAGATTACTTTGAACACATTTAATATTTATATGAATGTGCCTCAAAATTATATTCAGCTTTAGTGACAGAGAAAAACTGCATATTTAGTGTGTAGTTTTTCTCAATTTTCATCAAACATTGGAGAAATGTATGTAACTTCCTTTAAATTCTCTCTAATTTCGCAGCAAATCTAAAAGGGGAAGGAAAAAGCTTAAGTAAAAGTTCATGTTTTTAGCCAGTGAGACATTAATGAACCCTGCTGATAGGTGTGTTTTCATGCAAATTATACCTGAGCTTACAAGCTTCTAATTATATCTTATTAAATATATTTTATTACTAGAACAAAATGGATTTTCAGGGAAAATCATGTGAAATTCTGAAATTTTATTTTGGGCTGAGAAGAGCATTAGCCCTGTCTTATCACATTGCCATCCTGTTACACTGCAGCTTGTGTACAGCATGTTAAAATAAACTTCTTGTGTGTGTGAAGAAACTAAGGCTCCAGTTTAAGACTGGGTGATGTCAGTGGCATTATAGCAAGTTCTCTGGCCTGACATAGCATCACGCACATACACAGAAATTAGAATATCCATGTATGACAAATACAGGTTGAAATAGCAGGACGTTTATATAGTCATAGTCTTAAAAATGTAGACTGGATCCCCTGGGAGTATTTGGGGAGACAGTAACTACTCATTTTGCTCTACCCCCTTTTGCTTAAGAAATGTCCAGTTTTGAGCAACTGTTGTATGGACGGGTTTTCTTGTTCTGTGATTGAGACTTAACAAGTAGTTCATGAAAGAAGTTGTTGGGCTCATTGTTAGAGTAGAGCAAATATCTTTTTAGTCTAGATTTCTGCCCTGCTTAGCCTTTAAAAAGTATAAGCATGGATTGTTGATTCCACTTGATGTAAATAAAATGTTTTATACTATATAATATATAATAATTTATTGTATCAGTCCAGGTTAGAAACTTGTGATGGGACAGTTCCAGATAGCTTATTTCACCTGTAAACTGTATCACTTTTACTGATAATTGTAATTTTCAAATGTATATTATGTTTACAGATGTAACCTGCATTTGGTCTGTCTTGTTCCTGTTTTGATTTTTGTTGCGTCTCCTACCTGCTTGCCAAAAGCAAGAATGCTTCAGGCCCATGTACAATTGAAAACAGAGTAATCCTTGAGCTTTAAAACATTGAACAAATTGGAAAATGCAACATAACACATACTGAATGAAAAGTATTTGTTTTGTGGTTTTTTAAAATACAATTTCTCAAAAAGTTAAAATATATATAATCATCTTCACAAACCAGTGCTCTAAGTACAAATATAAGTGCCCTGCAGATTTGTTATCAGAATAATGAATATAATTTGGTGCCAACTAAAAATCATACATTTTCATCTAACAATTTATCCATTTTAAACCTTAAAGGAGCCACCCTCCAGGATAGTTAAGTGGACCTCTGGTTTAGGTGCAGAACATCTGGGGTGAGCATCTACATTTTAGCATTTTCCCCAGATGACTTTAAAGGAAGCACTAATCAGACATTAAGCAATTTAGAAATTTGATATCACTGCTAAAGGAAACTCTGAAAACCAAACTTTCCTTGAAGATATTGGTTGTGAGTCTAAACAGACACACACTCATACCATGACTTGCAAAGAAAGAAGGAAGGGAAGCGGGAAAGAAGGATGAGAAAAGCGAAGGAAGGAAGGAAGGGAGGAAGGAAGGAAGGAAGGAAAACTTAAATGTGAGTTAGATTCTAAACCTCCATGACTTAACAGCTGACCAAGTTTCCTGCCCTCTGCTGGGTCTCAGGTTCCTCATCTGTTTAAAATGATGACTCTTGCCCTACTTTCTTCATATGGTCATTTTAAGGGACAAATACTGGAAAGATGCATAAGAAACTTATACTTTAGGTTGCCTCCAGGGAAAAGGAAATAGAAATGGAGTAGAGGTGACTGGGAGTCAGATTCACTTGCCAGGCAAGCAAGGTGCCAATGAGCTAAATCCCTGGCCCTAAAGAGGGCTTTAGTATAACTTTGGAGTATGATTTCTTCTACAAGTCAACCAAGAAAATACTGAAAGAAAATATGACAAAGAATTAATAGTTGTTAATTCTGGGTGGCAGGAATGTTGAAGGTTTTTGTTAGTCTCTGCATTATTTTCTAACTTCTAAATTTCATAGTATATACATAAGTATATACATATATCTGCACAAATTATAAATATATATAAAATTTGGCACATTCCCTAAACAATGACAAAATAGTTCCAACTCACTAGTCACTGATACAGAAAGAGTTAGGCAGAGAAACTCTGAGACCCATCTACATTTGTTACTGAGGAAGCAGAAAAGCAGCTGAAGAAGACAGCCTCACATTTTAAAGGTTGGCAAGGGACCGTGTGACCCTAACTGGTAGCTGGTGGAGCCAAGAGGTAGCTTATATTTTGAAGTACTCCAAGGTGGTTGGACACAGTTATTATTCAGTGAAGTAAAATGAAACTATTTAATGATGAAAAAATTAGTACTACAAAGAAACTCGAGACATTTCAAGTAATTTTAAGTGACCAATCTGAAATACAGAAAAACCTGAAATACAGAATGTTTTAAAAGAAATACTGTTTTATTACTCTCAGATATATATTTTTTTCCAAGAATTGTCTGTTTGGAAGGGTTTTCAAGCAAAGCTAGTTACCTTTTAAGATTAGGAAAGATTCACCCATCATTAATTGACACTGATTACACATAAATACATAATTATCCTTAAAAACTGTCCCAGGTCGGGGGGTGCAGCTCAGTGTCACCACACATGCCTGGTAAGTGCAAGGTCCTGAGTTATATTCCTGGTACAAAAAAAAAAAAAAAAAAAAAAAAAAAAAAAAAAAACAACAACAACAACAAAAACCTGTCCCATAGCTGATTAAACAAGCCTGAGAAAACACTCATTAATGATGCTGAACTACTCAAGGAAAGGTAAGTTTGAGCATAGCCCTACTGCAATCATTGAAAATCCAAATGAGGTTTTGTAATATGATAGGTTTCTAGAATGATTAGGTGGATACCAGCTAGCTTTCATCACACCTAACTACATTTTATGATTTCTAAGTGACAGATTTCTGAAGTGATAGAAGTTAAGTCCAAAGGGCAGTACTCAGCTGTTGTTCAGGAAAGACCAGAGGGGCACAAGTTACTTACTGTCACTAAGCGTCCAGGCAGTGAGGTCTTCACTCCATTCTCCCTGGGCCTTCGTGTTGACTCTAGCTCGGACTACGTACTGCTCCCTGGGGTGTAAGTTGTTAAGTAGTACTGAAGTCAAGTTGCCGGGCACTTTAATATTCTGCTGATCACTCTTTATTTGCACGGACCGCCTCTCCACTTCGACATAAAAGTCATCTTCTGAGGTTGGAAATATTGGGTGCCAGGTCAAATTTAATGTGGTCTGACTTTTTGGTAGGAGACTGAGCCCTCTTGGAGGAGGGAGTCCTAGAAGAAGCCAGAAATATCATTAGTTTTATGTAGGACAGAATTAATTTCAGAACCAAAGCACAGCATTATAAGCTACCAAAGCAGCACATAGCAGCCCTATATTTTTTGTATCAAAATAGTAAATCTATAATAATTCTAACATAGAGACTGAGTAATACAGGAGTACAACCCCATTAAAGAATAAATTAGAAGTATTTTTTTCAAGAGCCCTAAAAGTGACCACATACTTTGGCTTTAACATCTGGCTACCAGGAACAGGAAAATATATGTGCACGGAGATGTTCATTATAATAGCAAACAGGCGAAAGTATTCTGAATATTCAAAATAAGGAATTATTTAATAAAGCCTCCCAAAGGATTAAAATAGATAATTTTTTAAAAGTATGGAAGCCCAATAAAAGCTTTTATAGTACATTAGTAAAAGTTCTGATTGCATCTGGTAAAAAGCCTTGTGTACAATTAGCAAAAGATAGGAGTAAAACAGATGAAAATTAAAATAATAAGTTTTCTGAGGTCCTAAGACAATAGGTGAGTATTGAGTGTTTCTGTTACCATTTGGAGAAGTACATTTTAAAGAAATTTCAGGGTCACTTCACCTGTGCTCAACAAAGAATTTCAGACATCATAGCAGCTGTGGAGACAGGGCAACCCCTCGTTCTGTTCTGACTGTATCCAGTTATCAGTAATAACCACATGCTGCCTGGTTACCCATATAAACATAGGTAACCAAACAGGTAGATGAATAAAAAAAAATTATGGTTTGTTCAATCAGAGACGCTGCAACAGGCTATTTCAGGTTTCTAGCCTCCTTGAGAAAATTCATAACCTCTCTCTTCACATGTAAAATGAAGTGAAAATATTCATCTTACAGATGCAGGAGGAATAAATTAGATCATGGGTATAAAAATGCTTTGAAGATTTTAGGGGCTCTATTAATATTAGTTTCATTTCTCTGTACTCTTTTTTCTTTCCCTGTCTTGTATCAATAAACAAAGCAGGAATCTGTTTTCAGTTAGTAACAGCAATTGATTCACAAATTCAAGATATGAAGTGCTTTCAAAACATAAGAGGAGAATTTTATTCATGCACTCTCAGTGGCAATGTTAACACTCTTAGAGAACAAAACTTGGTTTTCATGTTATGATAAAATTTTATATTAGTACAATGGTTTACAAAGAGCCATGGTACGCAAACAGATGGGCCACATAACTATGGTATTAGAATGTCATAGGAGGACTTTACTTAAAATGAAGAAATAATGATCAGCAGCAAAATTCAGCCTTTCTGAGACCCAGCATCCAGACGCCTAGAAAATAACAACTTGGTAAAGAGAGAAAAAACAAAACAGATAGATCTCTGAGAATTGGAAAGGAACTGACATAAAATTAGAAGCTACAGAGAAGTTGGAGAAACAAACCATAATGCAGAGCAAAGAAGGAAGGAGTTTGTAAGCTTACCTCGGGTCCCAGGGAGGGAAAATTGTCTCTGCAGACACAAGGTAACCCCCTAGAGCACACTTGCCACAGCGGGTTGTTTGTTATCATTGAAAGCTCTAAAAGATTTGCTGTCACTGTCCTAGACTCGGAGTTCCAGAGAGAAACAAAGGACCAGGCCAGCAGTGCTCACCCCTCACCCCATACAAAGACCACAGCTATTATAAACTGCAAAAATAGCATGGATTTTACTCCAAAGCGACTCCTTCCAAATGGAGGGGAACAGCTCAAGAAGGAATCCGGCACAGTGTCCATCATTTCACCCGAGAGCATTTAAACAGGTGCCATTTTGGGAAGGTGTTGATTATTTAAGACAGAGATTCAGAGTAACTGAAAAACAGCTTCAGTTCAGGGTTCCCAGTGTAACTCCAACCACAGAAGCTTAACCTAACTCTAAGCCCAGAACATCTAGCCCTAAGCACCTAAATTTTACAAATGCATAAAAATTAAAGATATCCTCTTAGATAATCAGTGGATCACAGGAAAAAAGAAAGAAATTAGCAGTTCCCAGAATTAAATGATAATGCCAGTATAACATATCAGAATCTATGGGACAGAATAAAAGCAGACCTAGCAGGGAAATTTATTGCTGTGAATGTCCACATCAGAAAAAGAAGGCCTAAATAAACAACCTAATAATACACTGCAAGCTCTTAGAAAAACAGGAACAATCCAAATCCAAAGCTAGTACAGGGAAGGAAATTATAAAGATCAGAGCAGAGATTAATGAAATTGAGACTAAAAAAGTAATACAAAGAATCAATGAATTGAAGGTCTGGGTCTTTGAAAGAGCAAACAAAATAGACAATCTTACCAAAAAAGAAAGCCTTTGAAAAGACCCAAATTAATGCAATTAGAAATGAAAAAAGCAAAATCACAAAGGACACTGCCAAAATCTAAAAGATTATTAGTAGCTACTTTGAAAACCTGTACATAAATGGGAGGATTCAGAAGAAATGGATAGATCGATTGATCGATCGATCTATCTATCTATCTGTATTAATTGCCAAACTATGCTAATCCAATCAGCGGATTTATTTAGTAGTGTACAACTTTAATCCCAGTATCACACACCCGAGATCCAACCAGCTTGGAAAAGCTCCATCTATAAGCACATGAAGTTTGGGGGGACATTTAAATACAAGCCTTAACATGATACTCTACATAAAAGAACAAAAAATCCACTTAAAAGATTCATAAAATCAACCAAATCCAGTAGCATAAAAGGATACAAAATCAACATATAAAAATCAATACACCAGTGATGAATCACTAAGAAAGAAAGTAGGAAAACAATGCCATTCATGATAGTATCCAAAAAATGGCATATTATAATTGACAATGTGAAATAGGAAGAAAAGGGCTAAAGGTGTAGGGAAAGTAGGAAGGGTAGGGGAAAGGAAATAGGGAAAAGAAAAAATATGAGAAAAATGAAAAAATGGAAATAAAGTATTTGTAAATAGGGAAGGGAGGAGGGAGTAAAGGGAGGGCAGGCATAAGGGGAAAAAAGAAGAAAACCAAGACGTGTCATGTCAAGGTACAAGATCCCAATGATGAATGTAACTGTACTGTATAGATAAAATGTAACAATAAACTCAATGAGAAAAAAACTGCATATTTAAGAATTAATCTAACTAAGGTAATACAAAGCCTCTACAATGAAAATTATAGTAGTCTGAAAAGGGTTTCTAGAAATTACAGGCTTTTGTCCCCTTCAGATAGCAGGACATAGTGAGATTTTGTGACCCTTCTATCAATTTATAGAGAAACCCAAAGCCAGATACCCATATTGTAACCTGAGAACCTTATTCCCAGACACATTCCAGAAGCTCAAACAAGTGCTTCTAAGTGCCTGCCTATAGGACACTGTCTCAGTTTGTATGTTAATAAAAGGTGAGACATAGCTTTGGGAGTGTTTCTGTAAGATCAGGGACCTGCTCAACAGTCTGTAGGGTATTTAAATCATAAATTAGATATTATAGATTCAGAGTAATTCATTAAAAGGGTAAGCCCTAAACAATATGGTTAGAACACTTGCGTTCTCTTTCAAGAGGCAAAAAAGCAGCCATTTGGTTTCTTCGATTATTGGTTTGATTTTCTGCTTGGCAGTGCAAATCAATCATAGCTTTTACCTCTAAAGATGTGTTTTGCTAAAGATTACAGATCTACTCTGGAAAAGCTCCTGATCTTAATTAATTGTCTTTGTACAACTGAGATGGTCACCCTTCTGTCCCTTCTTCATTGTCCTACAGTTCTCAAAAGTATTTGGTTCAAGGCACTTCCCTCCTCAGTGGCTGCTGTATTTTAAGACAAAGTTTCCAAAATGGTGAGTTTCCCCTCCCTAGAATCCTTCCAGAGTAAAGGTGACCTTCACTTATTTGTGGGCCATGTGGAAAACTGGTCTAAGTTTAATCAAAACTATCAAAAAGTAGATGTAAAAGTTTTAGTCCAAATCTACCTGTCTTTCAGCCCTCAGGCAAAATTAGAGAATGGTAAAAACAGCTAACCCAGCTCTAGCCACTTCCTTGCACCTCTGGTCTGTCACCATTGGCACTGGATAAGATAAAGTCTAAGGGACACCTTAGATTGGGCACAGAACAAGCGAGATAGGAATGCCTTCTTTCCCTTTGTTTCTTTTCAAAATGGAAAAAATTGTCATAAGTAGAAATCTGCAGCACAGCAGGTTGGAGCCTTGGCAGGCCTACTTCCCTTACTGTGTGGAATTCACACTTCACTCCTAAAAGTGTGATCTGGTCTCTTTCTGCATGTGAACCTGGCCTGAGTGCACCCCACCCCAAGAGATAGTTAAAATTACCTTTAATAATCTGTCCCTTTAGAGGGAACAGTTACCTATGGCTATCAAACAACTATGGCTATCAAAGTAACAATAAAAAGCCTATATAGCTGGTATTCCAATCCAATAAGTTGTCAGCCTAGGGCCCATCTTAAAATTGGCCTTTGTTTTTACAGGTATAAAATATTTTTATTCTTTTCTATTCTTATTACAAAGGATTTATGTTACTTGACCTGCAAAAAGTTCTGACTAGTCTCATTTATAACAAACCTACAAATTATAAAAGGGTTGCTATTATTCAACTTGACCAAATACATCTGAGTGCACTCTGGTTTACAAGCAAGTCATCTTGTGTGTGTGTGTGTGTGTGTGTGTGTGTGTGTGTCTAATTTGTTACAATATAAACAGTTATTTTGTTCAATGACTTTTTTCTTCTTTTTGGCCTTTTGAATTTTTTTAAAGATGATTGCCTGTAACTCATTGGTTTATAGATAAATGTCACTAAAGACATGCCTTTCCCAGGATGCCAGATGATCCAAATGATGTCAAAACTGGTCTATAAATACAGCATATATTGTTGTCTATATATTATAATAACATGGGAAACTTCATTCGTCAAAATTAATGTGTTAATTGCTACAGTCTGGCTCTCACAGGTCATTCAAATATTTATTAAGATAATTAAAGACCCTTGGGCTTAGAAAAACTACTGCACAGGACTCCCCTTGGTAAATAAAGGAGAAGCTGCCTAGAAAAAATTTATGCCAGCCTTTTTTCACAAAGGGGACCCCAATAATTTCCATAGCCTAGTGGGAGATATATTGTGATAGGTGTACTATTGGTCATAGCCAAATAGCTTTCTGTGAGAAAACAGTAAGGTTTTACTAAAAATGCTCTTGGTACAAAACTAACGAACAAAGGATTTCATATAACTGTGATACTTATTGTTATATCATGGTATATACATTCATGCCTTCTGAGTGCACAAGTATTCTAGGATATTGTTTATGGTAATGATCTTTTTTTTTTTTTGACTCAAGTATTTGCCTTTCTCTTGCACTCCAGCTACTTGTGATAAGAGGCACATGTCAAGCCAGCAACCAGTCAAATAATAGTTTCCTTACAAACTTATGTTGAAGTATATGCCATATGTGTCACCAGACTTAGGATGCTCAGATGCCACACAATGTCACACACTAAAATGAGTGGACTTCTAAATAGGCCAATATGTATGTTAAAATTTAATTTCTTTGTCATTAAATGTCTTGTGATTACATGGAAGTGTTTGACTAAAAGACTATTCCATATTAAGATGGATATGTGTTACAAAGATAATGTCATCAGGATTGTCATCCTAAAATATACGATTCTTGATCTTAAGTTTCTCTGTATAATGCATAACTATTGTTTGTTAACATTCTTCAGGGATTCTACTATTAAAACACATGGTTGGTAAGAAATAACAGCTCTCTAACCATGCTTCATATTTCAAAAGTGCTTAATGTCCAGACAAAATTATAATAGTTAAGCTCACTACTCCTACTGCACTACTAATGTCACTGATCTTTTCTGGTGTTCAACAACTAAAATGTGGAAATCAAAACTAGAAAAGTAACTGGACTATGAGGACAGCCAATATTTTGGCCCTGGCCCCTCAAGGTTCACAAAGAATCCAGGACAGAGTGAATCTTTTCTACAGGATCCTACATCTTGGTAAGTCACTCAATCTCCTAAGCAGGGAGATTGCTGGACACCAGAGGACAAACATACCATGTGCCAAAGGAGGGTCACCAAGTGGAAAAAGACTCCCACACTTTCACCAAAAGCAACGTGGCCAAGCAAGGCCATGACCCATCCAGATAGCTGACACTGACAGAGGAGCAGAGAGGCTCCATGCATGATTTCAAAGTAATGCCAGAGGGGACTTAACTAATGTTGATAGACAGCAAAGAGCTTCATATTGATTAATGCTTTAACTTGGTTTTAAATACCCAGCAGAAAAGAATAACCAAAAGAGGTATAAAAATAATACCACAGTAATAAACCTAGATATTTTTTAAAAGGGCTCTAATTACTGGCCCCTTCTGCCAATCCAGCTATTCCAGTAGCTGACCACAGGCATAGATAATTAGGAAAAACTATGGTAGAATCTATAAGAGCTCAGAGTTTTAAATTTCTTAGCTAAATTTGTCCTTCAAATTGTCTCTATCTTACAGCTAAGACTGGAGAGACCTATGACAAAATATCAGACTTATATATAACCTCCATCAATAAAAAAGTCTAAGAGCTAACACATTACAATCACTCACTCTTTCATTTTCTTTCCCCAACCTGTCTTTCCATTCTAGTGTTCATGCTCAGATTATACATACTCTAATTTCTTAAAATTTTGTTTATTCTTACCTAGTGGCTGCCAGACTCCAAGCAGTCATACCAATAACAAATGTGCTAAACTTCTTTTACCAGATTCACCTTGTAAACAGCTCATAACTAACTGCTAAATTACAATACTACTTCTATCAGAAACTGAAGTCCCTTGGACCTTCTCCTCTTTGTGGGAGGCTATTGCTGATTCCTCCTGGTGAAAATGCTTGCTGGCTATATTCATAGCAATCCTGCTGACCTTATTATTTGGCCCCTGTAACCTTAACTGTTTCTTTGGCTTTGTCTCCTCCAAACTCAAAGCTATACACCTACCCAAGATGACAATGCCTGGTACCTATCAAGGGCCTTTAAATAGACCCTCTATAGAGTAACTCTGACTGCTGATCACAACTATGACCCTCTTCATCTGGAAGTAACCAGAAACATCTTCACCCTTTGTCCCTTCATAGCAGTTAGGGGTAGTTATTCAGAGGGGGGGAATATTGTAGATAGGTAAATTACTTAGACATCTTGTAGGCAGTTAGACAGGGCCAGCCCACAAGGAATCAACATGATGGACAGTCAAGGAGCCAACATATAGGACAATCAAGACACATTCACTGAAGGCCAGCATTGTAAAAGAAGACTCACATAGGATAAATAGCAGTGATTGATATTCTAAATAGGTAACAATCACCTGGGAAGGGGACTAAGATCTTTGAAGAAAGATCCCTGACCCACCCCTTAGCATTGAAAATCTTTGCTAGGGCTGGGGATTTGGCTCAGTGGTTCCAGCACCTGCCTTGCAAGCACAAGGACCAGAGTTCGATCCCCAGTACCAACAAAGTAAAATAAAATAAATAAAATCTTTGCTAATTCCTTGTACACTTGCTTTGTGACTTGTTTTCCCACTGGCTCTCCATTTAACCAATATTACTTAAGAGATTATATTTGTCATAATCTTATTGGTCACAGTTTTGTCCAATTTTGATTTCTCATTGGATCAATATTACCTAAGCAACTGTACTTGTAATCTTACTAGTTGACTGCGGTTTTGGCCCACCTTGAACCTGCCTCACCTATTGGCTTTGTCCCATAAAATACCTTTGAGACGTTGGGTGATGAGCAACCCATTTGCCAGTCTCCCTTCTGTCTCTCTTAGACAGAAGCTATCTTTCTCTAAATAAAATTTTCCTACGCCTTTAAAAAAAACCCAGAATCTTCTGAAAGATAAAATAGTAAAAATCTTGAAGTCATAGGTGTTGACAAGGACTTCCCGAATAGAACTCCAATTGCATGAGAAATAATACCAAGAACAACAAAAGGGATCATATGAAATTTTAAAAATTTCTACACAGCAAAGAAAACAATAAACAGAATGAAGACACAATCTACAGAATGGAAAAAAATTTCCCAGCTATTCCTTACAGAGGACAAATATCAATATAAAGAATGCAAAAAATTAGACCTCCCCCCAAAATGAAAGACCCAATCAAAAAATGAGTAACTGAGATATACAAATGTTTTCAGAAAAAAAAGTACAAATGGCCAATAAATACATGAAAAGTGTTCAAAATATCTGACCATTGCAGAAATGCAAATTAAAACACTAAGAGTCCACTTTACTCCAGAAAAAAACATCATCAAGAAATAACAAATGATGGCAAGATAGTGGGGAATAAGGAATCCTACACTGTTGGTAGGCATGTAAATGGGAGTCAGCATGGAGATTTTTCAAAAAACTAAAACTAGGCATTTCATTTGACCCAGAGATTCCCCTTCTAGGTATCATCCTAGAAGAGTTAAAGACATCATATTACAGTGATACTTGCATGCCTGTGTTTATAGTCCAATAGCTACATCTTGAAATAGACCCCTAAGCATATCAAAAGTTGAACAGATCAAGAAAATGTGGTACTGATACACAGTGGAATGATATTCTGCCATAAAGAAGGATGAACTTGAGTCATTTGTAAAAAATTGGATGTATTTTGACACCATGATGTTCAGTGAAATAAATCAGATACATAAGCTTAAATATCACATGGTTTCCCTTGTAGGAGAAACCCAAAATATAAATAAAGAGCAAAATAAAAGATAATAGAAGTAGGAAGATAAATCTTTTGCAAATGGGACGGGTACCAAGAAATGGAAGGAGGAGAGGGGGATGAGAGGAAGAGGGGAAACCAAGGGGATGAAAAAATAATTAAGATCTGTTATGTATAAGTACTAATTCTTCACAAGGAATGTGATCATTATATATTGAAAATATTTACTAATAAGGAATAAAATTTAAGGAAAATTGTCACAGGGTAGAGTTTCTTAGGATTTTAAAAAAAAAAAAACATGAACATATCTCCTTAGGGGTTGTGGTAATTAACTGTTGTGTCAAGTTGCGTAAGAAATGCCCAAATGATTGGCTTAGCTGAGTTCTGAGTGTGGCTGAATGGATTTACTGAAGATGAAAGGTTCACCATGGCTGTAAGTGGCACCAATAGGCCTGTAACCTGAACCAAAGAAAAAAAAGGGAAAGAAGGAGAAAGGCAGAGGCGCTGCAGTCTTCACCTTTGCTTTGGACATCCATCTCCTGGCTTCCAGAGAAGACCCTCTATCCTTCCATCACAGAATCTTTGGCTTCCTGATACATACTTGCATGGAGCTCTACAGTGAGCCCCAGGCTTGACTTTTATCTGGACCTTTGAAATCACCGGTGTCCAGACAGCCCTTTTGCCCTCTTCTACACCTGACTCTAAAGGGAGCAATTGTAAGCCTACTTTATAAATTCATATTTTTATATATTAAATTGGTGAGCACTGACTGATACAGATTTTGCTACCAGTAGTGGGGTCTTGGCTGTGATGGTAACTGGCCATGACACCTTTGGAACTTACTTGTGGGAAGAGTTTGGAAAGTTTTGGAGATGCCAGCTAGAGAAACAGCCCTACTGAGCTTGATAGGAGATTCTGGTCAGAGCTCAGAAGACCAGAATGCTGATAAGTTCAGCCAGCAGAGACAAAGCTTGGGAGATTTCAGTTGAGAACAAGGGCTGGCAGTTGGACTCTAAGCTATATGTGTTAATGCTTTGGCAGAAAAATTGCTCATGTCCAGAGTCATTGCAAGAGACTAAAATTAAGGGCAACCTAATTAATCCGGTAAGAAGAAGTTTCAAGCAGTCTAATGTTTAGGTAGTGGCATGGCTACTATCAGGGGCTTTTAGCCAGCTTTACCTTCAGAATCAAGAGCAACTGGCCTAGCAGAATGATTTTAAAAGTTTTGATCTTGGCCAGAAAGAAGCAAGACTGCAAAGATTGAACAGAAGAGAACTTGGTTGCTGAAAGAAATGGCAATTTTTTAAAAATGTACTTTGGAACAAGACAATATAAAGATGGCCTGAGGGCAAGAAGCACCAGGACTCTATCATTTACAGACTCAAAGTTCAAAGGTGAAAACCTGTTCAGAAGAGAGCCCCAGGGTGTCAGAACAGTGGTGACCTAAAGAGTTTTTTCCTTGGTATTGGGTTCATGATGTTCACCCATCTAGGCAACCCCTCCTACAGCCAAGACAGAAGGAAGCCTGGCTGCTATTCCAGTTGATGGCAGACCTTAGCATCATCCACACGGTACTGGTTTTAGGCATATGCAGAATATGAGTCGTGGAGTCAGGAAGACTTCCACTCAGATTTCAAAGGAAGGCCTGGGAGGCTGGGCAGTGTGTCCCTGAGAAGGTAGTGTGTGAAGTGGTGAGTGTGAAGCCAAAAGTGCACTGCAGACCCCAGAAAGTCAAAGCCAAGAATGTGGATTACCTGAAGAAAGCCACAGGAGTGAGCAAAGCCATCCCAAGAAAGGCCACGAGGGCTATAACCACTGGCAGTGCCATAGGAGGCCCCCCCAATCCCTTTGGAGTTCACGTCATGCCACAGATTGTACCAGGTGCTAGGCATGGAACTATGGGGTTTACTGTTTGCCCTGATGGATTTTGTTCTTATTTTGGTCCCATTCCTTTCTATCCCCTTATTTGTACCTACTGGAATGGGAATGTTTACCTTGCATCATTGCATATTGGGAGTATTTAACTTTTTTCATTTTTATAGGGGCTTACAGCTAAGAGTATACCTTAGAACTCAGAGGAAACTTTGAACTTGGACTTTTCAGAAATGCTAAAACTGCTAGGACTTTGGCAACTCTTAGAGATGGACTAAATGCATTTTGCATATAGGGATGCATGAGTCTTTTAAGGGCCAGGGACGGAATGTTATGGCATATATCTAGATGTCCCCCAAAGCCACCTGTGTTCACAGGCTTTTGGGAAATGACTGGATCGTGATTGTGTGATAATGGATTATGGTTGTGTGATACTGGATTAGTCAATTGATTGGCTTAACATAGTTCGGGGTATGTATAATGAATTTATTGAAGAGGGAAGACCCACCATGGGTGTGGGTGGTACCAACCTATTGGTTTGTAGTCTAGATTAAATAAAAAGAGCAAAAAGGGCCAGGGATTCAACTCAGAGGCACTGCTCCTACCTTACAAGTGCAAGGTCCTGAATTCAATCCCTTCTACAAAAAAGGTGGGGGGGATTAGGGAAGAAGAAGGGAGTTAGGCTGCTTCCTGCCTGCCATGTCATGGGCTGTTTCTCCTCTGCCATGCCCTTCTGCAATTGCACTATGCTTTGCAGCTGGCCAACTGCAGAGTGCCACCTCCAGTACTCTGTGAGCTAGAGTAAGTTTCCTCCTTTATCTTGTGGGTGTCGGGTATTTTGTCTCAGCAACAAGTAACTAAGATATGGGTCATTTTTAAAATAAGTCTGAGAAACATTTCATTAATACTTAGTTAAAGCTGAGGGGAAGAATCTTTTTTTTGTTTTTTTTTTTTTTCAATCTCCCAGAAAGTCTGACCATCCAGTTCTGACTGTTCTTTGACTAATGAGAACCAGCCAATAGGGTACTTTTGCTTCGTGTTAGGCTAAAAGGTCTTGTTGGTTCTTTCTCTAGATCCTACGCAAAGTTAAGACAAGCGATTTCTAATCTTTTTGTTAATCTCCAAAGTTTAAGATGCAAAATAAGATACGTAGCATGGTGAGGCAGCCTTCTGATGACAAAGTAGCACAGAGACAAGATGCTTTAGACAACATATGTAAACCTCTTGAGACTATGCTTCAATATGTACAGACATTTTCACTTATTCTTTCCCTCATGTAACAGGGTAAACCTTAACCCAGTCCTGTCTCTTCTCTGGTTTTATTCTCTCCTCTCCTGGCCTCTCTGGCCTTCATCACCTCAGTCAACACACACAATCAGTACAATGCCAAATGAATAAACAACTAGCATTAGCAAAATTCAAATGACGGGAAAAAAGCATTATAGACAGCTAAGTTAAGTTGAAATATTATAGGCAGTGAGATAGGGCTGGGCCCTTGAAAGAGTCAGTACAAACAATTAAAAAAATTACAACTGTAACCAAGGTACATCAATTAGAGGCCAGACCTCAAGATAAAGACAAAATGACCAGGCCTACATACTTCCACAAGGGATGAGATAAACGGTAATACTTACTCTAATGACGTCTAGATACCTCAGTCACCTCTGTTGATGACCAAGACCCTTAGACCAATGATCTTCCTGAAAAGTTCTTTGTTTTTTCCATATACACTGCTATGAGACTTGCTTCCCATTGTATCACTATTATCTAAACTTTAACCAACATTGTACCCAGATGATTGTGCTTTATAAAACTTCCCCTGAAAAGCAGGGTCCCTCAACTACCCATTTGGGACCTCTCTCACCTCAGAGCTAAAATCTCTCCTCCCAGCAAATATTTCCTGCTCTTAACCTCCACTGTTTCTAGAATTCACTCTTCAATTTTAAAGAACACAAATTCAGAGTATCTGACATCTAACAGGTTGGGAGTTATAATATTTCCCCTATATTATTTGGAGTTCTGGTATTCCTATATCAAAAGGAGAACCTTGAAGAATTCCCTTCTCATTCACCCCTAAGAAGTATTTTGAAATATTCCGAGAAGCCTCTAAACATATCCTGCCTAGAACATATTCTGAGGGCTAAAGACAGTACATAGTGGGTGTATGGAATGTTTTATGTTCTGTTTCATAAATATTTTCCATCTGAATCAGATTATAAATTTCCCTTTTGATTCATCGATAATGACCTGAGAGAGAATGAACTGCTATTTGCATTTTAGTAGCAACCTCATGACATATCAGGGATCCCTTTCGTTATATGTGATATATTATATACAGTTTCTGGTTTCTTTGTGTGTGTGTGTGTGTGTGTGTGTGTAGTCATAGTATAAAAGGTTCTTAGGAAGCTATTTCTTACTTGTACAGCTCCACAAGCTCCAGAGCTTCTGAGTTCCATTTGGTCCTTTAAGGGTGGCACTGGTTAGATGAAACTAGGTGTGTCACATGAAAGGGGATAATCCATTCAGGGTACACAATCACCACAGAAGGGAGGCTGGGTGTTTTCCCTATTTCCCTACTTCTATCATCAAATTATTCCATATCTTTCTGCTTCTTGTAGACTAAAATATGGAAAAATTATGAATTAAGGAAAAGGAGACTTTGAGTTTCAAAGTTAAAAAAAAAGAGCAAAGAAACAAACTCTTCAGGTGATTCTGACGCACATAATATTTGAGAACCACTGATTTAGACACACAGAGGTAAATATTATAAGAAATAACATAAGAAAATAAAGAGTACCTATAGGAAGCAGGACCAGGAGGTGGAGGGCTGGAGCCAGGGAGCGCTGTTCTTTAGATAAAAGCTTTTCATTGTTTTTGATGTTATAACTATGTGTTCAATTATTTTGAAAAATTAGAAAAAATTTTTAAAATAAACAAATTTGTGAAGCACATATGTGGCAGAAGCCTGGTCTGGACTCGTAAGAGGGAAACAGGAAGCTGGTGGTGAAAATATAAGAGCCAAGGCTCAGCGCAGTTGCTGCTAAGTAAATCCCGAGTCCTTGGGGACGTCCCTGCTCTCCTGAAGGCTCATCTGCTTCCTTCTCTGTCCCTACTCCCTAGCTGCAGACCCTCCCTCAGGGAGATAGGCCAGGAGTCCAGCCCAAATAAAGGAACTGTTTGGCTTGAAATTGCTAGCCTTCCTGTCACTTTCCCACCCATTCAAAAGCAAAGTCTTTCCACCCCTATCCCCACCCGCCCACCGCCACCCTTCCTGGTCTTCCTTCCTCTTTCCCCTTCCTCCCCCTCCCACCCAGCTCACGAATCAATGCCTGTTGTCTCCAGCTGACCTATAGATGCTGTGGCGAACCCTCTCACCGGTCCAGGATGCCCTTCTCCACCCTCTCCAGGACGCACCAGCTGCACGCAGAGCTCGTATTCAGTCCGAGGTTCCAGATAGTTGAGTGTAACAATCTCATTTGTCACTGAAAAGACAGAATCCCGAAAACTTCAGTTTGCATTCTGTCACATTCTTTAAACTGGGATAGTTGTTATTGCAATGTAAAGTGAATTTCGATTTTTAAAAATTCAGTGTCTTAGTGAAATAGAAAATTCAATCTTCAAGGCCTCACTCTTTCTAATACAGAGAATTGGCCTTTTGAAAGCATATTTTCAGGTGACACTGCATACACTAAATAGATGTATCTCAGAAACACTTATATATTTCTACTCTGGAGCTTTTGTTTTTCATTTGTAAAATAATACCTCAAAAATCTTTGTCTATATGCAATACCAGATTTACAGAGGAAAACTCAATTGAAATAATTTTATTTTTACTGTTTTCAAGTACATAATACTAATCACAGTTGAGCTATCAAGACTTATATTTGCTTAACATGACCAGACAACTGACTTTTAACAGCTATATCATTACAATGAAGGGTTCTGAAGTCCCTTGAAAATAGAACAGATGATAAACGTTTTTCTCCTTAGCTATTTGCTTTAGCAAAGCTCTCCAGAGACATTACAAAGATACTCTTGCTTTATGATAAATTCTTAATTGGTAAGAAAAAGTGGCCCATATTTAACAGTTCTTAGAAGGTTATATTGTGGATGTCTACTTGAAAAAAGGTGGTGGACTGTTACTACCATATGACAGAAAAAGATTTAGTCACTGACACTAGAAGGAGCAATACAGAAAGTTGGCTTCACCTTCCTGAGATTCCAGATTTTTATTAGGTCTGGAATAGAATGTGAAAAGCATAGTGACAAATAATACAGTGACTTAATTTGGTGCACCCAGATCAGCAGCATCATTGAGCTGATGAAAACCCTGCTTTTCTTCTGTTTTATGGTTATCTCAATTATCAGGGGATAGCGGGCCCTCTGGGGGAAATCATAGGCATAGTAAGATGAAAGTATTGCAGGAAGGATGTATGTTACATACAAGTTTGATGGGGCAAGTCTGCCTGCAAGATAGCCCATTTAAAGCAGCATGGTCAACTGATAATGCAGTCTCCTTTATTAAAATTATGATTTTATATCATTACGTGACAGAGCTGTAGTGTGTGTTTGAAAATAAGAGTAACTGTTCTCGTGAACTTATGACATTTTTTGTCCCATATTGCTCCATTATTATTTTTTTCTTTCAGGAAGCTGGGGAAAGAACATGTTGCTCTCTTGCCCACTCTCCCTTCTCTGCCCACCGCAGTGATCTCTGCCACAGCCTAAAATTTTCAGGTTCAAATTCTTCTAAAAAGTCTTTGTGTTAGGAGCCCGCGGGATAGAGTAAGACATGAAATAAGAAAAAGAATAAACAACCTCCACACAGCAGAAATAGTCACTCCTAGGATTTGAACATTCTCTCCACCTTTCCGTCAGGCCCTGGGCTTTCCTGTTATAATTTGTGTTATAAATATGTATCGTTCATGATGTCCAGGCAAGACAGACTAAAGACAAGATTGGAGATCCAGAGAAGCATGGAAGGGGAACACCAAAGTACACAGTAACCCATGATGCAGTATGATACTGGGTCCCATAATTCCGTATACGATGACTTTCCCAAAGTCAGTCACACAACTCAGAGGGCTCCCAGTCCTCTCTCTCAAACATTCTGAAATGGAATTCTCTACTACAGCCCCCTCTGAGGGTAGAGGGTTGAGATGGAGAAAAGGAAGCTTCAATGTTTGGGGACAATCTTTTTCCTGGTGTCATATCCCCAGCTGGGGCCTCTCCTGCCAAACCTTACCTTGAACGTGTCGCCAGCCCTCATGGTGATTAACAGGTTTGTATAGAAGTTTCTTGGATTTGATTGGTCCGTCCCCCAAGTAAGGCTCCGAGCTGATGTTGATGACAGCAAAGTTGTGTCCAATGTCAATCACATTCGGGGCATTCCGGGGCTTTGGAAGAACTAAATACAATTTCAGCAATCAGATCAGTCCTGAGGCTTTGGAATGTTGCTCTTAAGCAGGGGTAGATGATGAACGCTGTACATCTCCACAAAGTCCTCTTCGAGTCCTCTTCTCAGGTTCAGGGCAATCACCTGCTTTCTGAGCACTCTGCTCTGCTCCTCCCACCCAGTAGCTACCACATCTTTCCTTCAAACACTCTGTCCTCTACCCTTTGGTAAATCTCACAACTTGTAGGATTAAAATCTGAACCTATACCATTCCTTCCTAGGCCTTGCAGGATCACTTTCTGCCCACTTCCTACTATCCTCTCTCTTCACCCAAGACTTTTTTTAGTCCCACTAAGCTTTCTGTTCATCCAAGTAACGAAGCCCCAGACTCCTACCTCTTATATTCATTGTCAATGTTGTTCTCCTGCAAGGAATGCTCCACATCCCGTCATTCTCCCACTCACTGGACATTCAGCGCTTAACTCTGATGTGGCTTCACCCCAGGGATTATCCCAGGACCTCAGTTAGGTTTGTATGTCACCTGCTTTTAGAGAACTTCTATTTTTCTTCATTTTAATTTCCTCTGCTTTTCTTTGTAAATTGGTGTGAATATTCGATATTGGCCTTCTCACTAAACCATATATTTGTCACCTACCACAACCACATTTATTATTTTATACTTGCACAGGTCAGACAAAGGCTGGGCTGACATCAGGTTTCTGCAAAGTTCCTTTCTGGAAGCCATGAAGGAGAGTTTTGTGGTAGTATCTATAAGCCCTGCTCTGTCTTCTACAGACCTGCATTCCTCTTCCTGCCCCTTTAAAGCCAACAATCTCAGGTCTCTGACCCTTCTTCCACTGTAACACCCCTTTCTGACAATGGGCAGGAAAGTTCTCTGCCATGAAGTACTCATGATTAGTGCAGTTGCACTAAATAGACTGTGTTCCCCATCTCAGTGGAGGTGACAGAACCTCCAAGAACCCAAAAACTGGGTTTTGGAGAAATTAAAATCTTAGATATTACAATAGTTTATCGTAGTCCAAAGGGACACAGTACATAAACAGATTATAGTACATCTCTGATACTGAATTTTATGGTGATGTGGGAGAATGCTGGAGTAAAATTTCTAAAATAGCTCTTCAGCAAGATAATAAAAAGGTACTATAGCACTGTACTAGACTCTACATGACATGAAGACAAAGACCAGGCTGTGTAGATCTGTTCACCAGCCCAGGATCTATCAGGTGCTGAATAGATGTTTGTCAGGTGAATTTCCAGTGAGCTCCATAGCTCCATTACAAATAGATTTTCTTGGGCTGTAGGTGTAGCTCAGTGGTAATTATAGCATATGTGAGGCTCTGAGTTCAATCATCAGCACCACACACACACACAAAAAAAAACCCTTCCTAGAAATACATGGCTGTTTGAGGGGTTTGTTGTTGTTTTTGCCACCCCAAGAGTATATATGATATGATGTGGAACCTTTCAAATATCAAGAGACATTTCAATGTTCGGTGATTTTTCCTTTTCCTCACTGTCTCAATACTTGGACTTATTGTTAAGATTTAAATATGCGGTGTCCCCAGCCTCATGTGTTGAGAGCTTGGTCCCCAGTGCAGCTGTGCTCAGAGGTGGAATGCAGAGATGACTGGATGACTAAGTCACAAACCTATCAATGGGTCAAACCCATTGAATTCATAGCTGACCGGCTCATTAGAAGGTGGGGCCCTGTTGCAGGAACTAGGTCCCTGACGAGTGTGACTTTGAAGGATATATCATGTCCCTGTACCCTTTCTCTTTGGCCCCTTCCTAGTCTCTCTGCTTCCTGGCTCCATGAGGTACAAAGCTCTCCTCTACCATTCCCTTTCACCGTGATGTTTCTACCTCGCCACAGACCTACAAGCAAGACAGCTGACCATGCAACTTCTGAAACTATGAGCCAAACTTGAGGAATGATCAAACAATATGGTGAATAAATAAAAATGTTTAAAATTTTATTACAGAAAAAGACAATGCCATTCATCCTTCTCAGAATAATCCTGCTGGCTTTGAACACACTCATCTAGTTGTTCTTGCCACTTTCTGAACCATTTGCATGAGTCCCTTTTCATGTCTTTTTACTGTTGCCTTGATATCCTGAATAAATTCAAAATGTTCACGGCAACTTCTGCCGAAAAAAAAATTACAGTATGTCCTCACCTACCTTATTCACTGCATCTGATACTGTGTGGCTTCTGGCTTTTCCCCAAAGTCAAAATGATCTTTCATGAAAGGTAAAAGCAATTCAGGACATTGAGGCAGCCACAAAAAATAAATAAATAAAGACATTATGTCTTGTACTATAAGTACTTTGAAGATAACAATACACGGTGCAATAACTTTTGTTATTCTTTTATTATTTGCTTATAATTTATTTTATGAAAAAATAAAACAGGACTTCCAGAACTGCTTTGGATAGTGCTAATATTTATGGGCAGGTGTGGTTGAAGTGAAGGGGAGTATTTTGAGGGGAATTAATGGCATTGTGTCTTTTATTGTATAAGTATTTTTCAATTTAAAACATCTATATTTTCTGATATCAAGTAAGTGCCTTTTTGTTTTTGTACCAGGGATCAAACTCAGGACCTTGCTCTTGCAAGGCAGGCAGCACAACCACTGAGCTAAATCCCTGGCCCTAAATACCTCTTCCTTTTAAGTTACGTTTCTCAGGTATTTTGTCATAGCAATAGAAAACTAATATACTAACCATCCTTAGAAAGAGCCTTGAAATCTTTTCTGAAATTATGTCCTCAGGAAGGATTGACTCCCCATTTTAAAGTCAGTCACCTCTACGGCTCTGTCCCAGCATTTTATGACCCTATTTCTGCTTTATTTTTCTCCACGGCACTGAGCAATTTAACAAACTATACATATTACTTGTTCCCTCACTGCTTATCTCCCCAGAGGAAGGTATGCTCCCTGACAGGAAAGCTTTTCTTTTTTCCCTTTTTCTATTCACAAATGTACTCCCACTGCGTAGAGCAGGCATTGTATTGGTCAGCTTCCCATTGCTGAGACAAAAATACATGAAACACATAACTTAAAGGAGAAATGGGTCACAGTTTCCAAGGTTTCAATGAAAGGCATAAAGAGGAAAGCTGCTAAACTCACAGCACCAGGAAGCAGAGCACAGAGAAAGAGCTGGAGCAGAAAGAGCCACCACATACAGTCCCCAAGGTCACACTCCATGACCCTCCCAGATACACCCAGAAGTGTGCAGTTACTCATCTCCTAGGCCTCTCCAGAACAAACAGCAGCTGGGGCACACATGCTGTAGGTTCACCACCACCGTCCTGGTTTCTCTCAGGCCAGTCTAGCTGATGATAAAAACCCATCAGATGGACTGAAACATAATAGGCCTTCAGTAAAGTGTACTGACCAGGTAAATGAAGCCAGCAAAATTCCTCCTCAAGAGTATCCCTTGAAGAGAAACAGCTCAAACTGATGTTAAATTAGGTAAGAGTGGCTGTGCACGTGCTTATTTAGAAGACAGGGCAGGGCTGTAAATTCACCTAAGGCTTATTTGTGTGATCAAAGAAGACCACTACTTTGTTTAAAGCAGTTGATGCAGTTATAATAACCACCCGCCAGCCTGAAATACCTCTACAAGAATGAAAAAACTTTCAGAAGTTTTCTCTTCATAATCTACCATTTTATTTTTGCTTTTTCATCCTTTTTATTGATAAAAATACAAAACTCTTGGGTATTTGGCTCAAGGAACTTCATCTGTGTAAATACCCGTGTAATTACCACCCAGATTATGAGAAAGATCATTTCCAGCCCACTTGGAGGCAAGCTCACATCGCTTTCCAGCCAATATTTTCCACCCAGAGGGGACTACTCTTCTGAGGAGAAGAGTACATATCACTCAGGATATGTACTGCCTGTGCCTTAACTTTATATAAATCCAATTACATAGCATGTGCTTTCCTTTGTTCAGTATTATAACTAAGATCCATCCATCTTGTTGCAGGAATTCTTTTATTGAAGTTTAATATTCCATTGTATGGGACCAGGGATTTAGCTCAGTGGTGCCACCTGCCTCCCAAGTAAGTGCAAGGGCCTGAGTTCAAGCTCTGACACACACACACACACAGAAATTCCATTGTATGATTTCTGTGGGCTGAATTATGTCCTCCCCAATTCACATGTTACTGTTTTAACACCCAAGACCTCAAAATGGAAAATTCCTTGCAGGCAAGGTCTTTAAAAGGTTAAGTTAAAATGGGGCCATTAGCACAGGTCCTACTCCAACATCACCAGTGTTCTTGTAAGTTTTAATTAAGACACACACATACAGAAGAAAGACATTGTGAATACGTGAGAAGATGACCATCTATAAGCCAAGGAGAAAAGCCTTAGAAGAAATTCTGCTGGTACCTTCATCTACTTCTAGGCTATAGAACTGTAATAAAATTCATTTCCATTGTGTAAGTCACCTACCCTGTGGTACTTTTTTATAACAGCCCTAGCAAACAAATACATATGAATACTGTATGTCTCAATTCGCTAACCCTTCCCGTGTCCATAGAGAGTTGGATTTAATTTTAGCTGAGGTTTACTATAAATAAAGCCATTCCGAACATCCGTGAAGATATCCTTTCTGAACCTATCCCCTCATTTCTCTGAAGCAGATACCTAGGAGAATTGTTGGGTCATGGGGTAGGTATCACAATTTGCTTGAGTATGCCCTGTATTGCCAGTTTTCTAGTTACTTGTCTTAATTGGTACTATGATAGTAAAGCCTAGAATCTATTTTTTAACGATACTGTAGTTAAAGACACTCATTTCTGCCAGGCGTGGTGGTACATGCCTATAATCCCAGCACTCGGGAGGCTGAGGCAGGAGGATTGCTGTGTGTTTGAGACCAGCCTGGGCTACATAGTGAGTTTCAGGTCACA
>NW_022900948.1:5782781-5851543 GCF_012274545.1 Fukomys damarensis | reverse complement strand
TGTTTTGTCTCAAAAAAACAAAACAATCCCCCCCCCAAAGACATTCATTCCTCTGAAGCTTATTTCTATTTTATGGCAATCATCAATGTGACAGCAAAGGGACATCAATGAGTTAGGACTGGAAATGCTTTCATACATTAATCTTTTGTTCTCTTTCACCACACACACACACACACACACACACACACACACACACACACACAAAATTAGAACCAGGAACTGTCTTGTACGTTCGCAACATAGTTTGGTTTTGACTTATTGTTTTTTTCCCATGGGCACCAAACATTCCAAGAAGATTAAAAATAAGATAATTTGTCTTCTCTATATATCATTTCTGTTTTTCCAAGAATGTGTAAAATGTAAGGAATTACTCTGATCGTGTGAATGTTCCACTGAACAAAACACATTTGATCTTTTTCCTAGTAACAAGGATCCCGGTTTATAAGGATGATTTACATCAGTTCTCAGTGTAGTGAATCCAAGTCTATGAGGTTGCATTTATGCTATTACTGTTACTGGTCTTTTAAGAAAGCTATATTATGAGTATTTATGTCCTTTTACTTATAGAAATTACCTCTGAGATCCCCCAAAGATTCACAAAAAATACAAAGCAACTGTGGTCATCTAGTTTCTTCACACAAGAGTCTCAGAAGCAAAACACTCTTGAACACATGCTGCTGGTTTTGGAGTTAGGAGACCCAGATTTAAAACTAAGACTTTTTTATTCATCAGTGGTCCGCTGTTCTAGTTTAGATTTAAAATGTCCCCCACAATTTTCATGTGTGTGACAGGTGATTGGATGGTGTACACCATTCTTATCAGTAGAATCATCCATTGATGAATTGGTAGCCACCTGGGCTGTTGGGAGGTGGGGCCTGATTGGAGGTGAATCACCAGGGTGTGACATAAAAGGATACATTCTTGTCCCTAGCTCTTCCTTATGCTCTCTGCTCCCTGGCTGCCATGGATTGGGCACCTCTTCTTCTACCTTGCCCCTCTGCCATCCTGTTCCTCCCTGGGAGCCAACATGCCATAGACTGAACCAAAGAGCAAAAATAAACCTTTCCTCCTTTAAGTTATGGATTTTAGGTATTTTTTTCCCAGTGACAAGAGAGTGACTAAGACAGATACTTTATACGAGTTAACTAAACCTTCTGTGTCTATTTCTTCACTGGCAAAATAGAGATTAAAACATCTATTACCCAGGTTTCTTGCAAAGATTAAATAAAGTGAAGTACATGATGTCCTTAGCCCAGTGCCTTTTCCAGAGTACAAAAAGGGAACTATGAGATATTTTTGTCTCAGTGGGTATACTAGCCATTTTTACTTGAATTCACCTCCAATTTATTTCCTCCCCTCAATCTACACATTTTCATGTTCCCTCAGATTTACTCAATTTTTGTAACATTAACTCATAATGGGAAAAATACCCACTACCCTGAATATGTGAAAAACAATTCATTTAACTATCCATCATAGGGAGAGCAGGGACAAGGGGAAAAAATGAGAATCAAGACCCATTATGTAAAGGTACAGAATCCCAGTGATGAATGTAACTATTGTATGCCTAGATTGTACCAATAAACTCAATAAAAAGAAAAAAAATAACTATATATCATAGCTTCATTTTAACTATATATCATATTAAGTGAGTAATCTCCAAATCAGAGGTTCTCCAAATCATTCTCTGTAATGCATAGAAAGTCACAATAATAATGATGCTAACCTTTCTATGAAAAGCAGTTACTACCAGACACGTTGTGGCAGAGACTATTTAAAATATCTTATGTATTTAATAAATCCTCTCATTAACCCTAAGAGGTAGATAAAATAAAGTCCATTTACAGGAAATGAATGGTTCAAGGAGGTAACATTCATTTGCTCAAGGCCACATACAAGATTACAAAATACTAAGGACAAAAACCTATGGAATGCTGTGTGACTCCAAAGATCATACTAATTTTTCCACTTTACTTTCATGCTTATTTTAAGAAAAAATAATTATTACCTTGGAAAATATCTCAAAAGTATGTTGGGGGTCAGCTAGTATTTCTGTCTTGAAACACACATTTCCCTATGAACATAAACACAGTACATGAAGAACACAAGCTCTCCCCCGAAAATGAAGCTTACCTTTAACAGAAATGTTGAAAGGCTTTTCCACCATTCCAGCCACTGTGTTCACACTGCAGACCCAGACTCCTGAGTCAAAGGGGCGGAGCTGCTGGATGGTGAATATGGCTACTGAGAAATCATCTGTATGGTTAAAGTCGTTTGGCTGGAATGGTCAAATATGAAAAAAAAAATTAAAACTTCTAGAGAAGCATAAGCACAAAGGTCCATAACACTGACCCCATCCCATTGTTTAGTAAGAAATTTTCTAGGAGAGATTAAGAAGCTAAATGCAATGCTAATGTAATTATTGGCTTGTTCCCAAAGCTATTGTAGTAACCGTGAAAGTTTATATTGGACTGATGCCCTCTCAGATCCTGCTGTTATATTTGTGTTTTGGAGTGTGGAGTAAACACAAGTAAGGAATCCAATTCTTTTAAAAGTGCTCCTGATAATGTTTGTTCCTTTCCGGTCAGGAAACATGTCAGGGTGGGAGGACAAAGTGGCTTCCTATGTATTTGAAGGGCTGTCAGGAATGGCGTGATGGGAAAAGTCAAGGCTCTGAAGACACTTGTGTCCAACTCTTCAGTTTCATAACCTCACCCAGCCAGTTTCCACTTCTATCAAAAAACGTGATGGGTAATGGTAGGACGTTATGGATACAGCTGCAAGATGACTGCTGCCTAAGTTGCTCCAGCAATTATCTCCTCACGTGAATAAATTTGAAGAGCTATTTACCCACCAGACTATGTTCACAGGAGCCAAGGAAACCAGGTAAGAGACCATGGTGCCTGGTTTTAGTATAAAAATGAAAAAAGACATAGTGAAGAAGGCAGGGAGGAAAGAGTTATTCACATCACTTCTCTGGCTCCAAGCAATGTGGAGATACCTCCCACTTAGAAGACAGAGAAAATTACCTTATACTTAAAACCCAGTACCAGACCTGTCACAGTCAAATGCAATGTCAGGCTGGATCCCATGGTCCCAGTCCTTGGGCCAGTACCTATAGATTAAATTGCTGGATGCTTCTCACCAGGCAGCCAAGAGACCTCCTCCACCACCCCTTCCTCAGCTTCAGCAGCACAGCAAGAGGCAAAGCAGGAAAGTAAATATTGCATGTTGGACACAGTGCCAAGCCCACAGTGAGACCCGGCATTAGATAAATCACCAACCCCACTGTTCCCAGGCCAGAGTTCAGAGATACAGCCTCTAGGCCTGCCCTGGTATCAAACTAAATCTTACACCTCCAAGGGATAAACTTGTCCTTCATCCTACATCATTGCTAGCCACAGCGTGGTCCTGGCACAAAACCCTGAGACTGTAGGTACTTGAAGCTGTCAGACTCAGGTGTGATCCAGTTTACCGTCATCTTGGCTCACCAAGGGTTTGCCTCTATCATCCCTCCTGCAACCTCAGTGAACATACCAAGAAGACTCCTTCCACTGGGGATAGGGCAAGAAAGTGAGCACAGAACTGTCTTGGAACTCAGTGCTGATAAAACCAAACACTGAGACATACCTATACAGAATGCTAGGTGGAGACCCATGACCACAGTTAATTGGACGTTTATTCTGGCTACTATCACCTACAGCTGATTACAATAGTCTCAAGCCATGAGTTTATCTTAGCAGCTGTTTCACAGCAGTGTGGACCATGATCCTACACTTGTGCTGTATTCATCTCTGCAGGCTATAGGCTCAGAGTATAGCCCAGCTTTGCCATACTAGTGGCTATGAGAGTGCCCACCACATTTCTTCCAGGGAGTACAACATAGAGTAACTGCCAGAGAGGAAAAAAGAGGTGGGAACCAAGTCCGTATATAGAAACCTATAGCCTGTCACTCCATGATGGGGCCCAGAAACAGGCAGAATCCTGTGATGCCTAATAGAAAGTAACTATGGATAAAGTAGCTGGACCTATTTGGCCCCAGGTAGAAACTTGTAAAGAAGACTGTACATGATGTATCTTGATTTCTCTTTTTTATCCCATTTACTTCCCCTCCCTTCAACCACTCTTCCCCTCCTTATTTACAGAAGCCTTTGTTTCCACTTTTTTTTCCTTTTCTCATTTTTTCTTTTTCCTTCCTACTTTTCCCCTCCCCCTGCCCCTTAGTTCCCCTTTCCTTTTGAACAATTTTTTCCCAAGGAAGACTACCCTTTTTAGGTACTCCCTCAGATCATTTTGAACAATACCCCAAACTGCAGATTTGGACCAAACCCAGGATTGGGATGCTTTCTAGTGCTAACACAGTGACAGCACCCCAATAGCAGGCTAACAGCAATGCTGGATGTAGGGTGCCAGCTAGTGCTAAAACAGCAGAAATGTCCCAAGGTTCCGAGGAAATACACTGCTTTGAATTTCTGGAAGGACAGGCATTTAACTAGATTGCAAGGATTGGAAAAATTACCTAATCCTTGAATATGCAGGTGATCAGAATTTTCAGGGTCTGAAGACCTCACATAAGAAATAAAATTAGAAATTCAAAAAACAATCATAGCAATAAATTTTTGTGAGTTGTCAGGCTGCTTGAAGGAAACTGAGGGAGCTTCCAAAAAACACAGAAAGTATTCACTACTCCAATAGCAAAACTTAAAAAAAATGAAATAACTGGAAAAAGAAAAACAGAAATCATTAAACTGACAAGTGCACTAAGCAAAATTTAAAATGAAGAATGTATCAGTAGCAGAATAGATCAATGGAAGAAAGAACTAGTGATCTCTGACACAGGTTTGAAAATTCAGACAAAGAAGAAAAAAGGGGATGCCATGAAAAAGCTTACAGAAACTTCGGAACAACCAAGAGTGAATATTTTGGTTTTGGGGGCTCATGAGAAACTCATATTATTCAAAGGGCTAAAAACTGAAAATTTCCCAGTCTTAGAGAAGGATAACACTATTCAGGTAAAGGAAGGTCACGGACCACCAGTCAGATTTAAGTCAACCAATTCCATCCCTAGACATAATAAAATCAAGCTTTCAAGAGTGAAAGATAAAGAGAAGATTAAGAAACACACAAGGGTGTCCAAGTTTACCTCACAACTTACTTAACAAAAACCTCACAGGCCATGTTTACATCAGATAAAACAGACTTTAAAGCAGTAAAATAAGACATACAATAATAAAGGGGTTAATTCAGCAAGAGGGAATTATACTTGTAAGTATGAGTGTGTATACTCCATATTGGAACACAATATAGAAAGCAAAAATTAATAAAACTGAAGGGTGAGGTGAGCCCTGATCTAATTAACAGAAGACTTTCAGCAATGGACAGCTAACCCAGACCACCCTCCCCTCAACAAACATCGGTGAAGAAACAGCAGAGTTCAACTACACTTTAGATCCAATCGATCTGATGGACACCAGTAGAACATTCCACAGAACAGACATAAAATACCCATTGCTCCCAACACATCATGGAACATTTGCCAGAGTAATCGTGAACTAGGTCACAAAATCAATCTCAACACATTTTTAAAAATTAAAATATACAAGTATCATTTCCAACGACAATGCAATAATGTAGGAATCATTGGCAAGAAACACTGGAAACTCTATAAATACATGGAAATGGAGCAACTTACCCCTAAAAACTCAGAGGTCAAGGAAGAAATTATAAAGTAAATTAAAATTTTTCTGGAAACAACATTTCAAAATTATAGGATAAAGCAGTATTAAGAGGGAAGTTCATAGTAATTAATGCCTACAACAAAAAGTAAAAAGGTAAACAACCTATCACTTATGTGAAATAATTAGGAAAATAAGTACAAACTAAATCCAAAATTAGTATAAGGAAAGAAATAATAAAGACGAGTCAGATAAAGCAGATACTGAAAACTAAGATCGGTGAAATGGAGACCTGCTTCTTTGAAAAATATTTTTAAATGATAACTCTTAAGGTAGACTAAGAAAAAAAGACTCAAATAAATCAAATCAGAGATGAAAAAAAGCAAACATTGCAAGTGTCATCACATAATTACCCCAAAAAAGAACATTAGAGATTATTATGAACACCTAAACACCCACAGATTTGATAACCTAGAAGAAGTGAACATGTACCTTACCAATATTAAATCATGAAATATAAAACCTGAACAGAAATAGACACATGAGGGTCAGGGATTTAGCTCAATGGCGCTACCACCTGCCTCACAAGCACAAGGTCCTGAGTTCAATCCCAATACCAAAAACAAAAAAAACAAAAAGATAGACACATGAAACCTGAGGTAACTTCTGCACAACAAAGGAAACAATCATCAGAATGAAGAGATAATTTACAAAATAGGAGAAAATATGAATGAACCATACATCTGAGGTGTTAATAATGTGCAATAGACATTTCTCAAAGGACACCACAGGCATGGCCAACAAGTATATGAAAAGTGTTCAACAACATTAATCACCAAAGAAATATAAACCAAAATCACAGTGAAATATAACCTCACTCTTGTTAGAATATTTATTTTCATAACAAGCAAGAGCTGGCAAGGATGTGGAGAAAAGGAAACTCTTGAACACTGGTGGGTATGTAAATTAGTATAATCATTGTGGGAAAATAGCACATAGTTTTCTTAACAACAAAAACTACCATATGATCCTGGAAGCCCATTACTAGGTATATATCAAAAGAAATACAGTCAGGATGTCAAAGAGACAGCTACAATCCTGTATTTATTGGAGCACTGCTCACAATAGCCACAAAATACAACCAGTGTCCATCATCTGAAGAATGAAGAAACTATGGTATGCATACACAATGGACTACTATTTAGCTATTTAAAAAATAGCAGGAGTCTTGTTCTTTGTAACAATCTGGATGGAAATAGAGCTCATGAGATTAAACAAAGTTAATGCATGCACAAAAAAGCCAAGTACTACATGCTCTCTCTCATATGTAGAATATATAATAGCTTATCTCATGAAAGTTGAAAGTAGAACAATACCAGAGGCTGCAAAGAGTAGAGAGTTGGAAGGAATGAGGATAGTTAATTAACAGGTAATACATTATAATCAGAAAAAAAAAATAAAAGCACAGTAAAGTGACTACAGATAATTACAGTATTCTATATATTTTTTAAGACTACAGAAAAGGATTTTGATTGTTTTCACCATAAAGAAATAAGAAATGTCTGAGGAGATAGGTATGTTTACCCTGACTTGAACATTATAAAATATGTACAGGCTGTGGACTTAGCTCAGTGGTTCCACTTCCTTGAAAACACAAGGTCCCGAGTTCAATCCCCAGTACCAGGAAAAAAAAAAAGTGTACATGAGTCAAAGAATCACATGGAACCCCATCCATATACATAATTTTATGGATCAGTTAAAATTTTTAAATGAAGACACTGATACCTCTCATCAAAATGTGAATCTGAACGCTTTGCTCACATCTCTCCCTGTGTGCTTATTTCTGCCCCTCTGCTGCCAGCATAGTGAGTCCTGATACACAGTGCCTAGAGGTGTTGTAATGATTCCAAGTCCAAGATGCATCTTTCCTATTAATTACAACAAAAAGATACTTAAATGTGGTCTAACTCACTACCTCTAGTTTTTATGGTACACTGTCACCCCTTGGCATCTATAAAGCTTGGATGCTGTGCAATAGAGTATGAACCATGTGCACAATATGCCCAAGTACTGTAGAAATACATCAATAATTTAGTGGGAATGTGCCTTCTTGCTAATATTTTAATAGCAAAGATAACTCTGACACATAGCTTGGTGTACTCTGTTGCTTTATGTCTCATTTTAAACTGAGCATTAAGGAAATGCAGTATTGTAATTGTAACTTTGCCAATACTTCAATCTAGAGGCTTGTTGCCATTTTTATCTTCAGTGAAATTGTTGTCCCCAAGAAAGGCAGGATTACAATTTTTTTCTAACAGATTGAGTTGGTGTAGTGTGTTCTTAGTTATCAAAAGTATTCTTGTAGCTTTGGGATTTTGAATTGATGAATATTCATGACGTGTAGAAAAGCATGACACACACACACTGTACAAACTCAATCACAAAATGACACGTCATATATGTACACACAGAACCTAAAAGAACACATCCAGCTAAGCTGCTCATGATTGAGAATGACTTTGTTCTTTGCTTCTTGTGTTTTTGTTTCCTGTAATACATATATTAACTTTTAAAAAATAAAAATTATTTTTAAAACCCCCCAAAAAATTTTTAATGAAAGTAAATGCTTCAAAAGAAGTTAAGAATAGTGTGGTTGACCCTTAGTAGGTAGTAGTCATTACTTTCACTAATCCATGAAAAACCTAACAAGATTTTTGAAAACTGTCATTTGGCTTCTTCTACCTAATGCATCAAGTGAACTGGGAACACTTGTAGACACCAGTACATATTCTAAATATCCTGCCATAAAAGGTCACTCAAGCTATCTTTGTTCAATTTGATTTTCAGCCATCTAGGAGAAAAAAGTAAGATAGCTATGTATTTCAAAATCTAGAGACAAGAAAGTACATGAACTTCCTTAGGATCACTTGTAATGTGGAAAATTTTAGAGTGGCCCCTCTCTCTGCTGTATTTGGAATAGCTGGGAGAGAAAAGGGAAGCACACTGGAAACATAGTTTATTGCTGCCTAGCAAAAAAGAACTTCTGTGATGTGACCCTAATTAGTGGTGAGAACCAGCTCTGGGAGCAAATTGAAGATGAACAGGAAGCTGAAGAAATGCACTCAGATCAAAGGGATTCTGTGGCTTCTGAGCTGGAGATGCAGGGAGCAGATGCAAGACCATGCTGAACTCTCCTCTCCTGTCTGTACTCCCCTTAATGCTGCTCCAAAGAGCATGAGAGGAGTAGACCAGTTATTAAAAATTCGATGTTCTGGTAGCATGTGAGTGCCCTGCTGGTTCATGGGTTTCATTCCCCTCCTTACTCTTCCTGAGGGGGAGTAAGAGACATGAAGACATTGAGATGGCAGCGCTTTGCAGTCTGACCTGAGCACACAGTTCAGCACATGCACCTGGCCTGTTCTGCAGGATGAGAGCCAAGGATGACTCCACCAGCTCTGCTGGGCTGGCATATTGCCAGCCTTCACTCCAGCCTTGGCCATGCAGAGGAAATTACACTGCAGCGAATCTGTTCTACAGTCCCTGGAAAATGGCACTTTTGCAAAGCTAACAATGATCGCTTCTCACCTTTTGGCTAAGAATAAGTGCAAAGCTAACAAGGCACTAGCCAATGAGAATATAAAGTCCTAGGGCTGGGGATTTAGCTCAGTGGTGCTCATGCCTGCCTGGCAAATGCAAGATCCTGAGTTCAATCCCCAGTACAAGAAGGCGAAGGAGAAGGAGAAGGAGATAGGAAGGCAGATTAAGAATGGCTCTTACTTGGAGCACTGTCCCGTCTGGCTTCACCAGGGCCATTTCTTCATTAGTAGGTAGTGGCCATCCAGAGGCTTTACAGATGGGGTTAAATTTGCCAATGTTTACTTCTATGTGATCTGGCAAATCTTTTATCTCTGGAGTCATCCTTGGCCTGCCTGAATGAAGAAAACATCACCATAAAATCTAATCATCATTACAGCAGCAATAATAAAAACAGCTACTTTAGCAAGTCATGAGTAATACAAGAACTTGGGAAATATTTTTGTCTTATCACACAATAAACTTATGACATAGATGCTACTGTGGTCTCTACTTTATAGATAAGGAGACTGAGGCTGGGAGCCTAGAGTCCAGCTTGGGTCTTTATGAATCCAGAGTCTGCACTCCTCCCAGCAGACCTAAAGGAAGAGTCTCAGTTTTAAAAATTAGGGGCTAGGGATTTAGCTCAGTGGTATTGCACCTGCCTCGCAACCACAAGGTCCTGAGTTCAATCCATGGTACTGAAAACAATAATAACTATAATTGTTATCATCATCATCATCATCATAGTCACATTATCACCTAGATCTTTTGGTTCAGTTCCCATCTAGCTTTTTCTAAGAGTATTGTCACAAAAACGAAACAGTGTTCCTAGTCCCTGAGCTTTCAGAGAACACAGCCTCCTCACTAGAGGCCAAACACACTTGACCACACAATCTTGGAATTTCAGCCTCCAAAATTATGAGCTAAAAAATTTCTTTACAAAGCACACAGCCTCAGGTATTTTGTCATAGCAATGCAAAACAGACTGAAGCAATGGTCCAAAAGTGTCCAATATTTTGTGAAATGTATAGGCAGCAGATATACCCCGAGAGCAGCAGTAACTACATGCTTTTGCATACTGGTAGTGGGGAAAAGTAAGATAAGATAAATATATCAATACTGATATTTGATACAGATATCCTCAGGCCTAAAATAAAATGCATAAAAGGTTATGGAGTGGCAGGGGAAGGCCTGATGATTACAAAAATTATTCCTTGAGATATCTATAAACATGGGGAGAAAATTTACCAAAATGTTCAGCCCTCATAGCTATTCATATAGGAACTGAAAAAAGTGCTTTGTCAATTTTAAATCATGTATTTCCTTAACTGTTGCCTTGTATTTTCTGAAGCTGGATGGAGATGAAGGTGAGACTGGAATAGTGGAAAGGGAACCCTGAAAAGCTCAGATGTAGAAAGACTGTGTGCTAGCTAGATTCTCCCAGTCAGAATGTATACCTTTTGCAGCCCTGGTTTTAGAAAAGGAAAGGAGGGGTAAAGTACAATTTCAAATCCTTAAATTGATTAGTTTCCCATTTTCAATCTACTACTCCATCTCCTGTAACCCCAAGGCATTTCCTTCCCTTCCTAGCCACTTCCTAATTCCTGCACTCTAATCAAGTCCATACTAGGGAAAAGAAGAGAAATCATAGAGCTAAAAAGCTCAAGGTCTTTAAGAAAACAGTTTTTGATAACCCCTACTGGTACACATACATATTTGTTCTGATTTCAAAAACAGAGAAGGAACTATAGCTGCCTTACTCTGATTGTAGATTTCACTAAATATATTTCTTCCTATAACATTTATATTCATGATTTTAAATGTTTATGCTTAAAACTTGAAAATTAATAAAAACATGCTTTTTTAATATACTTCCTTAAAAACTACAATTTTAGACATGGATTAGCAAATTCTCCTGTAAAGAGAGAAAATATTTTCAACTTTGCAAGCCATGTTCTCTCTGGTAACTGTGCAGTTCTGCCCTTGTAGCACAAGAGCAAAGTCTATATATTGTGTGCACCTGTGCTCCAGTAAATCTTGTTTTATAATAAGAGATAGTGGGCAATAAAAAATAAAATATTGATAGATATTACTACCATGTAAATAAACCTCAAAAAAAAGATGGTACAGTGAGAGAAGCAAGTGACCATAAATTATCTCATTTACAGTATATTTATAGTATAAAAACCTCAAAAATAGGCAAATCCACACAGACAGAAAATAAATTAATAGTTTTCTGTAATAGGTACAATGTTTCTTTTGGTATAATGGAAATATCCTCAAATTAGAGTATGGTAATGATTGCACAATTATGTAAACAAACTAAAAATTATTGATTTATGCATTATAAAAGGGTGAATAATTATGCTATAAAAGTCTATCTCAAAGCTGTTTCTTTAGAAAAGAGAGTGGGTTGGATGTGGACTCTGAGTTTTGAAACAAAATTATTTAAAATTATGAGTATAATCTTGTCTATTTCTCTTATTCTCTTTTTGAAATATCTTTTGTCCAAATTTCTCCAGAGTAACTCTTTCCCAACTAAGGGTAAGGCTGTTCTTAGAAAAGGGAGAGAGTGGAGGTAGTGAGAACTCTTTCCTAGCCAGTCGTCCCTTCATGTGCGACAAGTACAGAGCACGAGGTTTACTCCTGGGGGAAAGAGAAATGAAGGCTGGGATGAAGGTCTACTACAGAAAAGGACTAGGATGCTGTCTTTAGGAGAAGGGATAAATTCTTCCCAAATCCTGAAGGGGAACACGATGGCTTGAGGATTTTAGGATACTGTGGGAAAAAAATCACATCAGTAAAGCCTGCCCAGGCATGCTGAGCATGACCTTGATTACAGTGTTACCTTGCTTTACCTTCTCTCTCACACTGGAGGCCTTGCCATCCTTGAGAGCAGAGACATCCTTGGAACCGATCGCAAATCTCACCATTGGTGCAACGGCACTTGAGTTTACAATCTGGTCCATAATAACCAGGGTGACATTCTGTAAACAAAGACATCAGAAACTGGCATTAATAGAGGGAAGGGAAAAAACTAAGACTATGAATGGTAAGTTTTATTTTTGCTTCAAAGCTATCAACTTTGTTGATTCATATAAAGAAGCATGTGATTTATCTGACTGACTATAGACTTAAAGGATTGGGGAATTCTGCTTCCAAAGAATTGGATAAGTTCCCATTAGACTAGCCTTCTTATAGGTGCAACTATATTCAGAAAATAACTTCCTGAAAATTAGAGGAAAGAGGGCAAGCAGCTTCTAGAAGGAAATTGAAATTTGAAAGATTGGAATGGTGTGTTTCTCATTTTTCAGCTTTTCACTTAATTCTTGGGTACAATTGCCACCATGTGGGGATCCTAGAAAACCAGTAGTCTTGCTTGCCTGATCAATCAGAGGACACAACTGGGGCAAACAAAGTCACTGGAAAGTGAAAGAAAACTCAAAAACAGAGTCAGAGAGAGAAAGACTCAAATTTTTGACTGACCCTTGAAACACACATACTCAATGAAGATTGAAAACAGCCCCGCTAAAGATAAAACAATTGAACTGTGTTTGACCTGATGATGCATTTGACCTGATGGAGTCAGAGATTGGGGTAAATGAGTCTGAGGGAACTTATGAGTATCATAATGTCTAATACACGTGTATTCAGAGGCTCAAGAAGGAGCAGAGAAAAGACTAACAAATATTTGACAAAATAATGATTTAGGTTCTTCCAATTTGTTGACATTTACACATTTAATAATTCAGTAAACTCCAATGATAAATTTAGAGAACATTATGCCAGGACATCATAGTCAAACTACTAAAAACTAAAAATAATTTAATTTTTTGGAAGCTTGTTTAATTCATAGCAGCATATTTCAGTCATACCTTGCGCTTCTGTACTCCACACGCTCCTGTGAGGGCAAAGTAGAGCCGCCCTTCCCCTCAGAGGCTTACTGAACTTCTGAGACATTTCTTAAAATGTGGTAAATGATGAATGGATTCTGTGGACTGTCCTTATTACTTTGGTCAATTGGAACATTACTAGAAGGCTTTTTAACCAAAACTGAAGCAAAAGCTTGTGCATTAGGGCTCTGATGTTTTGCTTCAATTGTATAACTAATTCACCCAGTCAAAAGTAGACTTGATTTTTAGTATTAATCACAACAAAGTGATTCAAGGCAATCCCTATCAAAATGCTAATGGTGAACTATTCACAGAAATGGAAAAAATAACCAAAAAGGGTCCAGAATAATCAAATAAATATTGAGCAAGAAGAACAAAGTTGAAGACCTCACACTACCTGATTTCAAAATATCCTACAAATCCATAGCAACCAAAACATTATAGCATTAGCATTAAAAACCAATATATAAACTAATGGAACGGAGTCCAGAAATAAATCTGCATATCCACTGTCAATTGATTCAATGAAGGTACCAAGAACACACAATGTAGAAAGGGTAATCACTCTGGTAAACAAAGCTAGGAAAACTGGACAACCAAGAGAAAAAGAATGAAATTAAAATTAGAGTGTCATCTCACATCATACACAAAAACCATCTCAAAACAGATTAAAAACTTATACATAAGACCTAAAAATGTAGACCTAGTACAAGAACAACTTAAAATGCAAAATAGATAACAGAAAACAGGGAGCTAGCACTTTTGCAAATAAGAAAGAAACAAAGAGATGGAAGAGGGAAAGAAAAAGAAAATAAAAATAATTAAGATGTGTTATGTAAATCTAGGAACTCCCCATGAGGAATATAATTATGTTCATATTACTAATACAAACATATTATTAATAAAAAAACTAAGCACAGACAAAAAGAGAAAATATGATACACAACAGAGTACTATTTGGTCATCAAAAGAAATCTACCAGGTGACATTAACATTGTTGACATCTGTCATTTTTGATGAAATGATTGAATCTCAAGAATATTATCTAAGTGAAATAAGTACAAAAGGGCAGATATTTTATGATCTCACTTGAGCAGAACTCATAGGAGGAGAGAATAGTGGGTTGCCAGAGACTGAAGGGTGAGGGAATTGAGGAGATGTTGGTCAAAGTGTACTATATTTCAGTTATGCATTTTGAGTGATCTCTGGAGATGCACTGCATGGTAACTATAATTAATATTACTGTATTATAGACTGGGTATAGTGGTATACAGCTGTAATCCCAGCACTCAGGAAGCTGAGGCAGGAGGATCACCATAGGTTCAAGGCCAGCCTGGGCTACATAGTGAGTGCAAAGCCTGCTTAAACTACAAAAAAAAAAAAAAAAAATAAAGAGTAAATAAATAATAATACTGTATTGTATACCAGAAAGTTACAAAGAGAAATCTTAAACACAAACACACACACACACACACACACACACATACACACACACAAAGATATGTGAGAAAATAGATGCTAATTAGCTTGATGGTGGTACTGTAATCATGTATTGCTTGAATAAAATCCACACTGATAATATCTTAACTTTTTCATTTTCAAACTTTGAATCCTGTCTGGAATTCAAAAACTCTAAAAACTCTGACTTTTATGGTCCATTGAAAAGTAAATCTTCCGTGATCTTCCTACTCAAACCATGGCATGAAAATTGAGAATGGCAGCTTGCTGGAAATGCAGAATCAGGCCCAGCACAGACCAGCAAGTCAGAATGTGCTGTAAGAAGATGGCTAGCAGACAGGCGCAGAAACCCTTTCTGAAAGGCCTGGCAACTTGGTGTGAAAGTGTCATGTCCTCAGGTGAAAGCATGGAAAACACTGCAGCCTGCAGCAGGCAGGGGACTGAGCACCCAGGAGTATCCACTGTATGAGTCCCCCAAACAGCATCCTCTCTCACACCAGCTGCCCACTGGGGGGACAACGGATACCTACCTTCACTGCACTGGAGCCCCATCCAGCCCGTGGCACAGGAACACCCATAAGGGTCTGGGAGACAGAACACATAAGACTTGCATCCCTTTGGTCCAATACACCTTTCTTTACAAGTTCTGCCAAATGTGTGCAGCTCACAAGCTTTGGGAGGAAAAAAAAAAAAGAGTCAAACTGCAACCCCCTGAAATGTGTGGCTTTTCTTTTAAAGAATCCCTCTTAAACTGGTGAAAGACTAATCACGGTGGTGGCACAGGCAGGCAGAGAACGTCGTTATGGTCCATTTTGCAGGAAATGATAACATCAGGGCTATTGCTCATAGCTTTGCAGGTTGTGCACTGCACAAACCTAGAGAGTGATGTTCACATTGGTGACATCATAGAGTAGCATGTAAAAGTCCTTTACGCAAGGCAACTTTGTCTAATTCACACAAAGGTACCATATAGCCTAATAGAGGCCACTTAGCTCCCATTCTCATCTATGATCAGATTTAAAATTCTAAGTTCAGTAATTTTAAATCCGCAGCTCACTCATTAAGTATTCATTACTCACCCTTCTCACACGTCTTTCCCATAAACCCCGGAGGGCAAATGCATTCCCCAGTATCTTCATGGCAGACACCATTGTTCATACAAGCAGTGCACAGACGATTGCAGTCAGGTCCCCACTTCTGAGCTTCACATCCTTTTGTTAAAGAAAATAAGGTGGTGATGAGTAATCACACGCACACAACAAACTTTTATCGAGCACTTATTTTGTGCCCGTCATTTTAGTACACACTAAATGAGAATGAAGATAAAATGCAGTCTTTGGCGAACTTTCCAAAGTGGCAATTAAACACAGTGTGTTGGAGAGGCTCAGAGGGAAGTCACCTGACAATCACACCCAGATTCAGAAAAGTAACCTGAAAAATGAACTTTTTAGATTTAACCAAATATCTAGGTTGTTTAAAAGAAGTAGGGATCTGCATCATACCATACAACCTTTACCTAGCAAATACGCCATCTTAGGAGTGATTATGACAGCATGAGGGAAGGAGACCAGCGCAGCAGGGGCCTGGGATAGGGACCCCACATAATCTCCCTCCTCCTGGAAGAGGAAACCCAGTGTGGAGGTCAACTGCAGTCTGGGCCCCGAGAAAGCCAGGAATACAAACAGGCAACCCTCCCCGCACACTGTCCTCCTAAACACCAGGGGACACTGTCCCTGTGACATCTTACCCATCGCCCATCGCCCACTGCCTAGTGTCAACAAGGGAAGCCCTCAACTGTAGGCAGAAAAAGGCTGAACACTGCAAACTGTAGGTGGCACTGTGATCACCCACAGGGACCTGCTGGTGTCATCTCCAGAGATATGGGGAAGGAGAGGAGAATAAAGGAAGCCAGACTAGAATGGGCACTTGCCTATTGCTTCCCTGAACTCTAGAAAGATCTGACACTACCTGAAATCCTGCCACTGTCCACTGCCCTGCCTGGGCAAAGAAGGCCTTCTGCTGAGCCTGGGGACAACAATAAGTTTCACCTGTTGTGGAACTCTTGCGTCAGGGAGCAGAGACAGAAAAAGGACTGAGCCCAAAGAAACAGAATCACCTGAGATGAAGGACTTCTGGCGATATAGTAGGCAGAAGGGCCGTGGGCAGAGAGAGCACAGAGAGGACTTCAGGATTTTTCTTGAAGCAAGGGGAAAGGCAGTAGGAGATCACTGGTGGAAGAAAACTGAGTATTGGGCAAACTGTATCACAACCTACTCTGCCCAAATTAATTGAGGTGGTCGAATCATGGGTCAGAGACAAAGGTCTGCAGTTGGCTATGCCCAAAGCATGGCTTGCACCCAAGAGACAGGTCTAGAGAGGCTGCCAACCCTCACCACTTCCAGGCAGGCAGTTAAGCAGTGCACAGTGGGGAAACTGGCATGGCTTTGTGAAAGCAGACTATGGGAATTGTGTGTATATTCTGGCTATATAATGTAATGAGGGGTTTGTCTGATTCTTTGCTTGTTTGTTCTAGGTTCTCTTTGGATTGGATTTTTCTTTTCTTTGGCTTTCCTTCTTTGTCAATGTTATATTTTACTGTACTTTTTAAAAGTTTTTTCCCTTTATTATGCTGTCTCTTTCTTTTTCCTTTCTTTAATCTCCTTTCCTCTTGTTCTTTTTCCTTTGTTCTTTCCATTTTCCCTATCCTTCTATCTTCCTTTCCCTCCACCACTGTATCTAGATATCTAATCTGAATGATACCATTGATAGCCACATCAGAGCACACTTAACAGAATTGTACTTAGAACTCCCAAACAAGACTAACTACAAATATATTAACAAGGTCCAATACCTCACAGCTTCCTTCAATCTTAATTATACTTCCTCCTCTTTACATCCCTCCTCCCACCTCCACAAATACTATCTTAAACCCCTCAAAATACCTCTAACTGGGCTGGGGGCTTAGCTCAGTGGTGTCACCACCTGCCTCACAAGCATAAGGTCCTGAGATCGATCCCCAGTATCACGACAAAAAACAAACAAACAAAAATCTCTGACAGATTCTGACCTCCTATTTGTTTTCACTTACTGATATTTCCTGTCTCCCTCCCCTCTTACTTAGTTTCTTCCTTTCTCCTTCTTCTTTCTTTCCCTCCTCATCACAGACTGACTGATAATAGCATATAGCATATAGAATAAGGGCTAAATGATAAAAACAAGTTTTACTGCTCTTGATCAATATATGGTTGGCTCTGTGGATGCTGTTATAATCAGTACACATATTTCTTGTTTAATGAACTTCCTGTTTAATGACTGTTAGGGACTTATGACCAAGGTACTCTCTTCAGACTTATGAGTTTCCACTCAGCTTTACTGACCCATATTCAGACTTAAAACACAGAAATATGAGCAGCAGTGCAGACTTATGGTGGCTTCTTCTACAGTACAGTAGTGTAATTTTTGCTGATTGCATTGTATGTACAATATTATAGTTTTATATTCTGTTCTACACCACATTACTTCATGAGTTATTCAAATAAAAACAAAGTCATCAAGTTGGAGTTCCCTTTGACCATTTCTTTGTTTTGAATATTATAATGTATATACTATATACAATTCCTCCTTTGGCGACCAATAAATGTAATGACCTGGTCATTAAACAAGGAATGTCTGTAGTAATTCTCTCCTTACAACACAGTGACTAGTTCCAACACAATCTGAATAGAATCTGGGTATGGTGGTATGACCCTATAATCCCACCACTCAAGATTCTGAGGCAGGAAGACTGCTGCAAGTTCAAAGCCAGCCTGAACTAAATACCAAGACTATGTCTGTAAAAAAAAGAAAAGAAAATAAAAAGAAAGTAAACTGGGCGGGTTGAAGTGGTAAACAATACTTGTTAGCAAATAAAGCCAAGATCACAACAGGAAAATAGAAGTTAACTAAAGAGATGTTCATGCATCAAGAAAAATTCTTCACTCTATTTGACCTTAATTCTCAGTACAAAAGGGGGAACATGCAAAAACAAGGCCACAAAATGCTTCCAAAGACTCCCAACACTCCCAAAACAGATACAAGGGGCACTAATGGAGAGGAAATAAAAAACTAAATAGCTGAGCTGTACAAAACTATTAAAAAGGAAGCAAAGAAACTAAGGTAGTCAAAGGTATCAAGAACAGATAGTGGAATTAACAAATTGACCAATGTGATTAAAGTGTGCCCCAAAATGAGAAAAGCTAATAAGAACCATTCAAAACATGAACAATAAATTTATCAAACAAATAGAGGCTATGAAAAGGTGCCAAACAGAAATTCCAGAGATAAAGAATTCTATTGAGTACATGAAGAACACAAGTGGACAATGTGAGGGGAGAGTGTCATGCCTTGAGGAAAGAGCAAAAGCACAAGACAACATATTCAGAGTTACCCTTAAAAACAACAAGAGTGGAAGAAAAACTGATGCAACATGCACTAGATGACACAAAAAAGACTTAAGACTAATTGGAGTTCAAGAAAAATCAAAGGACAGCATACATGGGGTAAAAAAAAAAAAAAATCTGTTTACAGAGAACCTTCCAAGCATGGGGAAAGAACTCAACACACATGTAAGTGAGGCTTACAGAACCCCAACTGATTATAACAAGAGAAGAAGTTCCTCATGACACATTGCAGTCAAAATCCCAGAAGTCCCTCAATTAGGACAGAATCATAACAGTTGTCAGACAAAAAGGAAAACAATCACTTATAAAAGTAAACACATTAGAAGTGGAGCAGACATCTTGACACAAAATTTAAATGTCAAGAGAAAATGGTGTGATGTGTTTCAAGCCCTACAAGTAAACAACATTCAATCCAGACTAACATTTCCTATAAAATTCTCTCCAAAAATCAGTGGAGAGGGTCCAGGGATTTAGCTCAGTGTTTCTGCTGCTTGCCTCATAAGGGCAAAGTCCTGAGTTTGATCTCCGATACAAAAAAAAAAAAAAAAAGACATCCTAGAGAGAGACAATTAAGACAACAAAGCCTAAAAATCTGATGGATCAATGCATCAAGCAGGGGAAGCAGTTAAGCAAAAAGAGAAAAAAGAACCAACAACAGAAAAATAAAGTGTTAACAGGAATTTTCAATACCTTTCAGTAATAACGTTCTATGTAAACAGCCTCAATAAAAAAATTAAAAAACAAAAATTGCAGACTGGATCAAAAAGCAAAACTCAACAGTTTACTGCATTCAAGAGATACATCTAAAAATCAACAATGAAATAATAGAACTGAACCAAGCTTTGGAACACATGGACTTAATAGATGTTTATAGAGTATTCCACCCCCAAAAACCAGAATATACATTCTTTTCGGCTGCACATGGATCATTCTCCAAAATAGACCACATACTGGCTCACAGAACAGGTCTAAATAAATGCAAAAAAATTGAAGTCATCCCCTGTTTATTATCAGATCATAGTGCAATCAAACTAGACATCAATAGTACAAGAAACTATAGAAACTTCACAAGCACATGGAAACTGAACAACACTCTCCTAAACAATCAATGGATTACAGAGGAAATTAAAGAAGAAATTAGACAGTTTTTACAAATAAATGAGAATGCCAATACAACATACAGGAATCTTTGGGACACAATGAAAGCAGTTCTACGTGGAAAATTCATAACATTGAATGCCCACACTAGGAAAACAGAGCGGGCTCAAATAAACAACTTAACGATGAAACTTAGACTCCTAGAAAAACAAGAGCAAGAAAAACCCAAAGCTCGAACAAGAGAGGAAATTATAAAGATCCGAGCAGAAATCAATGCAATTGAAATTAAGAAAACGATACAAAAAATAAATGAAACAAAGAGCTGGTTTTTTGAAAGAATAAATAAAATTGACAAACCCTTAGCTAATCTTATCAAAAAAAGGAAAGAAAAGGCTCAGATCCATGCAATTAGGAATGAAAAAGGCGAAGTCACAACAGATCCGAAAGAAATCCAGAGGATCATGAACACCTACTTTGAGAACCTGTACTCTAATAAAATGGAAAACACAGAAGAAATGGACAGATTTCTAGATACTTATGAATTACCAAAGTTGAACGAAGAAGATAAAAACATTTTAAACACCCCAATCACAATCAGTGAAATTGAAAATGTAATTAAAAACTTACCAACAAAGAAAAGCCCAGGCCCTGATGGATTCACTGCTGAATTTTACAAGACATTTAGAGAAGAACTACTACCATTACTCTTCAAACTTTTCAATGAAATTGAAAGAGAAGCTATACTTCCAAATTCATTCCTGGAAGCAAGTATCACTCTGATTCCCAAACCAGAGAAAGATACAACCAAAAAGGAGAACTACAGACCAATCTCCTTAATGAATATAGATGCAAAAATCCTTAATAAGATACTAGCAAACAGAATACAGAGGATTATTAAGAAGATCATCCATCATGACCAAGTCGGATTTATTCCAGAGATGCAAGGGTGGTTCAACATACGAAAGTCAGTGAATGTAATACATTATATTAACAAAGTCAAGGACAAAAACCATATGATCCTCTCAATAGATGCAGAAAAAGCATTTGATAAAATTCAACACCCATTCATGATAAAAACCCTGCAAAAAATTGGAATAGATGGTCTATACCTCAATTTAATAAAGGCTATTTATGAAAAACCATCAGCCAACATCATATTGAATGGCCAAAAACTGAAAACCTTCATGTTAAAATCAGGAACAAGACAAGGATGCCCACTATCGCCACTTCTCTTCAATATAGTTCTGGAAACATTAGCCACAGCAATTAGACAAGAGAAAGAAATTAAAGCAATAAAGATAGGAAAGGAAGAAGTTAAACTATCATTATTTGCTGATGATATGATACTCTACATTGAAGATCCAAAAAACTCCACCAAAAAACTTCTAGACTTAATTGACAGATTCAGTAAAGTATCTGGATACAAGGTGAATACCCAAAAATCAATAGCCTTTCTATACACAAATAACAGACAGACAGAAAGAGAAATAAGGGAAAAAATTCCTTTTACAATAGCATCCAAAAAAATGAAGTATCTAGGAATCAATCTAACAAAAGAAACAAAAGATCTCTACACTGAAAACTACAGCACTCTGAAAAAAGAAATCGAAGAGGATATAAAAAAATGGAAAGATATCCCCTGCTCCTGGGTAGGAAGAATCAACATAGTGAAAATGGCCATACTACCGAAACTGCTATATACATTCAATGCAATGCCAATTGAAATTCCAACACTATATTTCACAGAACTAGAAAAAAGAATCCAAAAATTCATTTGGAACCACAAGAGACCTAGAATAGCAAAAGCCATTATAGGCAACAGTCACATGGCACCAGGTGTAACAATTCCCAATTTGAAACTATACTACAAAGCCACTGTGATAAAATCAGCATGGTACTGGCAAAGAAATAGGCCTGAGGATCAATGGAACAGACTGGAAGACACAAAAACAAATGCAGATGTACTCAGCTACCTCATCTTCGACAAAGGAGCTCACCATCCTCAGTGGAGGAAAGATAGCCTCTTTAATAAATGGTGTTGGAAAAACTGGATATCAACCTGTCACAGATTAAAATTAGACCCTTATCTTTCGCCATGCACTAAATTAAAATCCAAATGGATTAAAGATCTAAATATTAAAACAGAAACATTAAACTTGCTGGAAAGTAAGTTAGGCAGAACTCTGGAAGACATTGGTATAGGAAAAGACTTTATGAACAAATCCTCAGTAGCACGGGAACTAGCAGAAAGAATCAACAACTGGGATCTCATCTTACTAAAAAGCTTCTGTACTTCAAAAGAAACCATTAGCAGAACTAAGAGACAATCTACAATGTGGGAAAAAATTTTTACCAGCTGTACCTCAGACAAAGGACTATTATCAAGGATATATAAAGAACTCAAAACAATCAGTCCCCCCAAATATAAAGACCCGATCCAAAAATGGGCATCCGAAATGAACAGACATTTCTCATACAAAGAAGTGAAAGCAGCAAGAAAATATATGAAAAAATGTTCCACATCACTGGTCATTCGAGAGATGCAGATGAAAACAACACTGAGATTCCACCTCACCCCACAAAGAATGGCTGCTATCAAGAAATCACACAATAACAAATGTTGGCGGGGTTGTGGGGAGAAAGGAACCCTCCTCCATTGTTGGTGGGAGTGCAGACTAGTGCAACCACTATGGAAATCAATATGGAGATACCTCAAAGAGCTTGGACTGGAGGTTCCATTTGACCCAGCCATCCCTCTGTTGGGTATCTTTCCAAGAGAACTAAAAGAATCATATCACAGAGAAGTATGTGCACCCATGTTTATAGCGGCACAGTTTGTAATAGCTAAATCTTGGAAACAACCTATTTGCCCATCCGTTGGAAACTGGATAAAGAAGATGTGGTTTTTCTATAAAATGGAATATTACTCAGCCATAAAGAGCGAGAGAATAGATTCATTCATAGGAAAATGGATACATATTGAAGATATACTCCTAAGTGAAATAAATAAGTCCCACATGTGTAAATACCAAATAGTTTCCCTGGTGTGAATATTCTGCAACAATGCATAAGATTCTAATAAGATTACTGACATTTAGAAATGGGAGGAAAGGAGCTAAAGGTGTAGGGAAGGTGTGATACGTAGGGGAAGAACAAAAAGGGAAAAGAAAAAAATGTGAGAGAATGAAAAGATGAAAATAAAGTGTTTGTAGATGGGGAGGGGAGGAGGGGGTGAAGGGAGGGCAGAGGTAAGGGGAAAAAATGAGAATCAAGACTTGCCATGTAAAGGTACATGATCCCAACAATGAATGTAACTGTACTGTATCCCTAAATGTACCAATAAACTCAATTAAAAAAAAAAGAGATACATCTAATCCAAACAGTAATTCATACATTAAAAATCAAGAGATAGAGGTTCCCTTACCTCCAGCACCCCAGGCCTTCATTGGAGCAGACCAGTGAGGACCACCCAACCTGGCTGTGCTGGTACGTGAATCCACACTACAGAGGCATAGGTGGTCATAAAGGCCATTTTACTGAGTTCCAGAAGATAGAAAGGAAGTGAACAACTGCAATAAAGGCACATCAGACCTCTGTAGTTGGTAAGTTGGAGGGATCACCACCTTCATCAAAACTCAGACTATCTTCAGGGGAAGGGAAGTGGGAACCTGCAGTAGAACCTTGCAGAGTTCAACCCTGCAGGAGGTTAGGGTGCTCACCTTCAGCCTTGCAGCCATAATTCAGCCTGAATCTCAGGGATCTGTCATTGGCTTGCTGAGATGAAATGACTTAGTTCTGCACATTGCTGCCCACATTGACTATTGTTACAGCAGAGATATACCCTGAAAGAGGCTCTTCAAACTTTTTTCTTTATTTTCCTCTTATTTTCCATTTTAATTTTAAAATTTTTATTATTTCCCATTCTGCAAATTCTTCCTTTTTTCTTTCTTTTTCCCCCTCAGTCTCTTGCTCCCACATGATGTTTCATCTGCCTTTAGTTCCTATTCCTGCCCTAATTCAGATTTCTTCTTTCTTTTCTTCTCTTCTCTCTTTTTCCTTCACTCAAATATCATCAGTTTCAAAAGAAAATGGGTACAATTTATAGCTTCCCTATTACTGTTAAGTTCTTCTATTCTTGTCTTTATTCTGCACTATGTCTTTCACTCTTGTCTTCAAGTTTCCTAGAGTTTGTGTGATCATCCTGTATCCTCTGGCTTCACTTGGAAACATTTCCTATACTTTTACCTATCTTTTACCTCTCCTCCCAACTACTTCTTAGTCCCCATCCTGAAGGGTAAAGTTACTATATTGAAGAATTTATTCACTATAAGCATATTTTGGGCTGGTCCTCAATTTTGATTTAAGTCACATGGTTAGAGGTGACAGATTAATGACTACCACAAATGGTCAATTTCTAAGCTATACTTGATGCTTTTGAATTGCTGATTGTATCAATTGGGCTAAAGGGTTATGATTGATTTAATCAGTTGTCCTTTTTGATGTTATGAAAATGAGAGTATCTATGAGTCATTAGAGACTCAAAACCTAAAGAGCAGCTATAGCAGGAAGATCAAAGTATTAACCCAAGAATTAAACCAAGGACAGCCCAACAACAAAAATACAAACGAGAAAACACTTAAGCAAGGGACAAATATAGACTTCAGGTTCACCAATGGCAAATTCTAGGAGAAATGAGGTGGAAAAGTCTGACAATTAACCACCAGGATACCCTGACTTCATAGCACAGGAAGTAACAAAACAGATAAATCAGGCTCTAGAAAAATTCAAAAGAGAAATAATTTCCCAGATAACTACAGACATGGTGAGCACAATGAAAGACATGATTAGAGACTCTAGAACAGAAACAGACAAAAAAATAGAGCTCAGGACCATTATAGAAGCCATGAATGCCTAGCACAGGAAAGAAATGGAAACCATGAATGCCCAACACAGGAAAGAAATGGAATCCATGAAACAGATTCAAACAGTTATCCAGGAGATTAAAAACTCTAATGAAAGTATTTGCAGCAGAATGAATGACTGTGAAGATAGAATTTCAGATCTAGAAGATAGGACTATAGTCAGTGACCATGAAAAGAGAAATCTCTTAAAAACAGTAAGAGATCATGAGAAATTGATCCAACAACTCCTAGATAATGCAAAGAAGAATGACATAAGACTGATAGGAATCCATGAAGTAGCAGGAGAAAGTGCAAGAGACTTAAAAAAAAAATCTGTTCACAGAATTAATGGCAAAAAACTTCCCAAACAGAGGGGGAAGAATTTCACATGCAGAAAAGTGAGGCACACAGGATTCCAATTAGCCATGATTAAAAAATAATCTACAACTAGATATATAATAGGCAAGATCCTGGAAACCCAACAAAAGAACAAAATATTGAAAGCAGTTAGAGAAAAGAAACAAATCTCATGCAAAGGAAAGCCCATCACAATCACAGCAGACTTTTCAACACAAATCCTCAGGTCAAGGAGAGCCTGGAGTGAGGTATTTCAAGCCCTAGGAAAAAAACCTCCAACCTAGACTGATGTATCCTGCCAAGCTTTCTTTTAACATGGCTGGGGAAATAAGATACTTCCATGACAAAGAACACATGAGAAACTTCGTGAATATCAAAACAGCACTACAAACCATTTTAAACAATATCCTAGAAAAAGACAATGAAGGTCACAAATCCATGAGGCCCAACAGAGCAAATCAATTAGGCAAAGCGAGAAACTAAAGGAAGAGGAGGAAAAATTAAAAAGAGGCAGCAACAGAACAATAACATGACAAGGATAAGTCAGTACATATCAGTTATAACCATCAATGTCAGTGGCCTCAATTCACCAATAAAGAGAAAGAGCATGGCAGAATGAATTAAGAAGCAAAATCCAACAATATGTTGTATATGAGAAACATACCTAGTTTAAAAAGAAACTCATAGACTGAAAATAAAAGGATGGAAAACAGTTCTCCATGTGATAGGAGCCCAGAAAAAAAGCAGCATTAGCTATCTTATTTGCAGACAAAGTAAATTTCAAGCCAAAACTGATTAAGAGAGACAACGAAGGTCACTACATACTTGTAAAGGGAACAATTCAAGAGGAAGAGATGACAATCATAAATATATATGCACCAAATATTAATGCCCCCAATTATATAAAACAAATATTAAGGAACATGAAAAATCAAATAAGCACTAATACAATTGTAGTGGGCAACATAAATACCCCACTATTACAAATACACAGATCATCTAGACAGAAAATCAACAACAAACTGCTAGAACTGAACCAAGCTTTTGGATAAATGGATTTAATAGATGTCTACAGAGTGTTCCACTCTACAAAATCAGAATATACATTCTTTTCAGCTACACATGGGTCATTCTCCAAAACAGACCACATACTAGATCATAGAACATGTTTAAATAAATCTAAAGGAATCAAACTTATCCCATGTATATTATCAGACCATAGTACAATTAAGCTGGGAATAAATAGCATAAGAAACTGTAAGAACTTCACAAACTCATGGAAATTGAACAACACTCTTCTGAATAATCAATGGGTCACAGAGGATATTAAAGAAGAAATTAGTCAGTTTTTACAAATAAATGATAATACCAATGCAACATACAGGAATCTGTGGGACACAATGAAAGCAGTTCTATGTGGAAAATTCATAGCAGTGAATGCCCACACTAGGAAAACAGAGAGAGCTCAAATAAACAACCTAATGATGAATCTTAGGCTCCTAGAAAAAGAGCAATTAAAAACCCAAAGCTTATACAAGGGAGGAAATTATAAAGATCAGATCAGAAATCAATGCAATGGAAACTAAGAGCAAAAAAATCAATGAATCAACAAGTTGGTTTTTTTTGAAAGAATAAATAAAATCAATAAACCCTTATCCAACCTTATCAAAAAAAAAAGGAAATAAAAGGCTCAGATCCATGCAATTAGGAATGAAAAAGGTGAAATTCCAACAGATTCAACAGAAATCCAGAGGAACATCAATACTTACTTCTACAACCTGTACTCTAATAAAATGGAAAACACAGAAGAAATGAACAGATTTCTTGATACTATGAATTAACAAAGTTGAATGAAGAAGATAAAAGAATTCTAAACACCCCAATTACAATCAGTGAAACTGAAAATGTAACTAAAAGTTTACCAGCTAAGAAAAACCCCCTGCTGAATTCTACAAGACATTTAGAGAAGAATTACTGCCACTAATCTTTAAACTTTTCAGTGAAATTGAAAGGAAGCAATACTTTTATATTCATTCCTGCAAGCATTACTTTGATTCCAAAACCAGGGAAAGACCCAATCAAAAAAGAGAACTACAGGCCAATCTCCTTAATGAACACAGATGCAAAAATCCTCAATAAGATACTGGCAAACAGAATACAGAGGATCATCAAGAAGATCATATACCCTAAGTAAGTTGGATTTATTCCAGGTATGAAAGGATGGTTCAACATATGTAAATCAATAAACGTAATACTCTATATTAACAGAGTCAAGGACATAAACCATATGATCCTTTCAATACATGCAGAATAAGCATTTGACAAAATACAATACCCATTCATGATATTTTTAAAAACCTGCAGAAAATTGGAATAGATGGTCTTTATCTCAACTTGATAAAGGCTGTCTATGCAAAACCAATAGCCAACATCTTATTAAATGGCCAAAAACTGAAAACCTTCACCCTAAAATCAGGAACAAGACAAGAATGCCCACTATCACCACCCCTGTTCAATATAGTTCTGGAAACATTAGCCACAGCAATTAGAAAAGAGAAAGATTAAAGCAATAAAGATAGGAAAGGAAGAAGTTAAACTGTCACTATTTGCTGATGATATGATACTCTACATAGAAGACCCAAAACGCCTTGCCAAAAGACTTCTAGACTTAATTGGCACTTTCAGCAGAGTAGCTGGATACAAGGTCAACATTCAAAAATCAGTAGCCTTCTTGTACAAAAATAATAGACTCATTGACAGTGAAATTAGGTAAATGATTCCTTTTACAATAGCACTCAAAAAATGAAGTATCTAGGAATCAATCTAATGAAGGAAGCAAAAGACCTCTACACTAAAATCTATAGCACCCTGAAGAAAGAGATCAAAGAAGATATAAGAAAATGGAAAGATATCCCCTGATCCATGGTACGAAGAATGAACATAGTGAAAATGGCCATACTTCCAAAATTGCTATAAAGATTCAATGCAATCCTGATTGAAATTCCAACAGTATATTTCACAGAACTAGAGAAAATAATCCAAAAATTCATTTGGAACTAGAAGAGACCTAGAATATCAAAAGCAATTCTAGGCAACAGAGACATGATGAGGGGTATCAGAATCCCCAACTTAAAACTATACTACAAAGCCACGGTGATAAAAATAGCATGATACTGACAAACAAAAAGACCCAAGGATCGGTGCAATAGATCAGAAGATACAGAAACAACTCCAGGTACTCAGCTACCTCATCTTTGACAAAGGATCCAACCATCCTCAGTGGAGGAAAGATAGCCTCTTTAATAAATGGTGTTGGAAAAACTGGATTTCAACCTGCCAAAGATTAAAACTAGATCCTTATCTTTCACCATGCACTAAATCAAAATCCAAGTGGATTAAAGATCTAAATATTAAAACAGAAACACTAAACTTGATGGAAGATAAGTTAGGCAGAACTCTTGAAGACATTGGCATAGGAGAGAACTTTATGAACAAATTCTGAGTTGCATGGGAGCTAGCACAAAGAATCAACAACTGGGATCTCATTAAAAGTTTCTGCACTGCAAAAGAAACCACCAACAGAGCTAAGAGACAACCTACAATGTGGGAAAAAATTTTACCAGCTGCTCCTCAGAAAAAGGACTGTTATCTATAATATATAAAGAACTCAAAAAAATCAGGCTCCCCAAATATAAAGACCTGATTCAAAAATGCGCATCTGAAATGAACAGACATTTTTTTCAAAATAAAAGCAGCAAATAAATATATGAAAATATGTTCCACATCACTGGTCATTTGAGAGATGCAAATGAAAACAACACTGAAATTCTACCCCACCCCACAAAGAATGGCTGTTATCAAGAAATCAACCAATAACAAATGTTGGAGAAGTTGTGAGGAGAAAGGAACACTTCTCCATTGTTGGTGCGAGTGCAGAATGGTGCAACCACTCTGGAAATCAATATGGCGATACCTCATAGAACTAGGAGTAGAGGTTCCATTTGACCCAGCTATGTCTTTGCTGGGTATCTTTCCAAAAGAATTAAAAGAATCATACTACAGTGATACATGGGCACCCATGTTTATAGTGGCACATTTTGTAATAGCTAAAACTTGTACACAGCCCAATTGCACATCACGTGGAGACTGGATAAAGAAGATGTGGTTTTTCTATAAAATGGAGTACTAGTCAGACATAAAAAATGAGAAACTAGTGTTGTTCATAAGATAATAGTTGCATAATCCATAGTTTCTCTGGTGTGAAAAACTAAAAGTGTAAATAAGATCCAAATTGTATAACTGATAATGTGAATTAGAAAGAAAAGCACTAAAGGCGTAGGGGAAGTGGGAAGGGTAGGGGAAAGGAAATAAGGGAAAAGAAAAAATATGAGAAAAGGAAAAATTGGAAACAAAGTCTTTGTAAAGAGGGGAGGGTGGACAGGGTGAAGGGAGGGTAGAGGTTATGGGGAAGAAGTGAGAACCAAGACCTGTCATGTAAAGGTACAAGATCCCAATGATGAATGTAACTGTACTGTATACCTAAAAAGTATCAATAAACTCAATGAGAAAAGGAAATAAATAAAATAAAATTTAAAAATAAAAATCAAGGGATAGAAAACAATATTTTCATACACCAAGACCCTGAAAGCAAGCAGGGGACTACAATCTTATTCTCTAAGTAGAATTCAAGCTAAGACTGATCAGAAGTGGCAAAGAAAGTCACTACATATTAGGTATTGGGACAATTTAACAGGATGATAACAATTATAAATATTTATACACCAAATACGAAGTACCCAACTTCATAAAATGAACACTGATGGACACAAAGATCAAATAAACACAAACACAGTCATAGAAGGGACCTCAACACAGCGCTTTTACAAATAGATCAACTAGACAAAAAAATCAACAAGTCAGAACTGAGCCATACCTTCAAACAAATGGATTTAATAGATTTAATCCACAGAGTGTTCTACCATACTACAATAGAATATACATTTTTCTCAGCAGCACATAGAACTTCTCCAAAATAGGCCACATACTATCTCATAAAGCTTGCAAAATTCAAAAGAATTTTAAAAATCATCCTATGTATACTGTCAAATCATAGTGTACTAAAACTAGAAATCAATCATGAAAAAGGAACCACAGAAATTTTACAGACATCTCATTGTTAAATACTACACTTCTGAATAATGAATAGCTTGCAGTAAAAAAATCAAGGAAGAAATTAAACAATTTCTAGAATTAAAAGATAATGCCAGTACAACATACTAAAACTTAAAGGACCCTGTGAAAGAAGTCCTCAGAGTGAAATTAATATTCTGAACACTCACATTAGGAAAACAGCAAGCTCAAATAAATAAACTAATGATATACCTCAAGGTCCTAGAAAAACAAGACTCATCCAAATCCAAAGCTAGTATAGAATTTATAAAGATCAGAGGAAAAATTAATGAAATTGAGACAAAAAAATACAAAGAATCAATGAACTGAGTATTGAAAGAATAAACAAATTCTTAGCCAAACTTATCAAAAGAAGGAAAGACCCATATCCATGCAATTAGAAACTCCCCAAATCTAGAAGAGCATTAGTAACTACTATGAAAAATTATACTCCATATCACAGAATATAGAAGAAATGGACAGATTCCTAGAAACATAAATTACCAAAAGTGAACTAAGAAGGTATAAAAACTCTAAACAATTTGATACCCAAAAACAGGCAATGAAATTGGCCAGTAAATTTAAAAACTTACACTTAAGAAAAGCCCAGTGTCCAATCTGCCATGGGCCAACCCCAAAGATGGCCCTTTCTCCTTCGTAGATTAGACCCTGGATGGCACAGCCCAGGGGGACAGTTTACCTGGTATCCTTCCCTGTTCCCTTCCTGCACATGCTCTGATCATGAAATAATCACACTAAGTTCTGCCCAGGCCACGTAGGCCATGGAGCACTATTTGCCCGCCTTCTCTCCCTCTTTGTCTTCCACTATCAATAAAGAGCGTGGGGTGCTCCAGGCAGCCATTAGCTCCCAACAAATTATAGGTCCCCATTTTTAAGCATGATCTTAGTATGTGTCCTTCTTTCTTGGTTTTTTCCTCTTTTCTTCATCTCCCACCACTCTCCCCGGCTTTGGACTCTATGCTGTATGGGTTGCAGCACCAATTAATTTAACACTGAATTCTACAGGAACTTCAAGGAATATATAATATCATTACTCCTCAAAATCTTTAGTAAAATTGAAAGGACAAGATACCACTAAACTGATTCCTAAAAACTAGAATTACCTGATTACAAAATCAGACAAGGATCCAACCCAAAAAGAAGACAACAGGCCAATCTCTTTAATTAACATAGATGTGGGTATCAATGTAATAAATCATCAAAAGTATCACACATCATGACCAAGCAGGATTCACCCCAGGGATGCAGAGATGTTTCAGCATATGCAAATTAACAAAGTAATACATCACATAAAGAGAAGCAAGGACAAAACTCACAGGATATCTCAACAGATGTAGAAAAAGTCTAACGTTCACTCATGATAAAAAAAAAAATGACAAACATAGGCACAGAAGAACCTTATCTCAATTTGACATTTATGATAAACCAATCACCAACATCACAGTAAGTGGGTAAAAGCTGAAAACTTTCCCTCTAAAATCAGAAAGAAGTCAAGGATAGCCACTATTATCATGGTTGTTCAAATTTAGTACTCAAAACATTAGTCAAAGCAATCAGTCAAGACAAAGAATAAAAGGCACATGTATAGGAAAGGAAAAAGTCAAATTATCTTTGCTTGTAGATAACATGATCCTTTACATGGAAGATCCAAGAAATTCCATCAAAAGAGTTGTATACTTAATAACCTAATTCAGTAGCATAGCAGGATATAAAGTCAACACTCAAAGATCAACAGCATTCCTATACTCTAATAATGAACTCAACAAGAAAAAAATTAAGAAAACCATACTTTTCACAACAGCATAAGAAAAAATAAATACTTCAGAATTAACCTAACCAAGGAAGTGAAATACCTCTACAGTAAAAACTGTGGTACTCTGCAAAAGAGACCAAAGAGGCTATCAGAAAATATGTAAATCCCCTTTTCCCATATAGTAAGAACAAATACTGTCAATATAACCACATTTTCAAAGCATACCAATCAAAATACTAATAGCATTCCCCACAAAATTATAGAAAATAACTCCAAAATTCATATGGAACTAGAAAATACACAGAATAGCAAAAGCAATCCTGGGCAGAAGGCATCACAATTCTAGATTTCAAATTATGTTACAAAGCTAGCATGATAAAAAAACAGCATGGTATTTGCATAAAAACAGACGTGTAGATCAATGAAACATAATAGGGAACCAAAAATACATTCACATTCAGCCACCTGTTCTATAACAAAGGGGCCAAAAACATACACTGGAGTACAGTCAGCCTGTTTAGCAATTGAGGCTGCCAAAACTGGCTGTCCATGTGCAGCAGGCTGAATCTATACCAATATTTCTCACCATGTACTAAACTAAATCAAAATGGATCAAAGATCTAAATATTAAAACAGAAACAATCTACTGGAAGATAAAATAGGGAACATTCTTGAAGCCATAAATCTTGAGGCTAGGACTTTGAACAGAACTCAATTTTCCAACAAAACATCAATAATCAATAAATGGGATTATAGCAAATTAAGAAACTTCTACACAGGAAAAAAAAAAAACCCCAACAGAGTGAAGAGGCAACCTACAGAATGGGAAAAAAAATTTATAGCTACTCCTCTGACAGAATTTATAAAGAATTCAAAAAAGTCAGACCATCTAAAATAAAAGACCCAATCAAAAAATGGTCGATTGAAATGAAGACAGTACTCAGAAGTATAAACAGCCAATAAACACATGAAAAAATGTCCACTTTTCTTGCTGTTAAAGAAACACAAATCAAATCAATACCTTGATTCCACGTTATTTCAGAAAGAATGGCTATCATGCAAAATCAAGCAACAAATGCTGATGGAGCTGTGAGGGGAAATGCGCCCTTCTACATTCCTGATGGGAAGGTAAACAGCACAGCCACTGTGGAAAGCAGTATGGAGATTCCTCAAAAAACTAACTCTAGAACTTCCATTCCACCCAGCTTTTAGGCATCTTCCCAAAAGAATTAAAGACATAGCCGTATACTTCATAATAGCTAGCCCTTGAAAGTGGCCTGTATGTCCATCAACAAATTAATTGATAAAGAAAAATACATTTCTACACAATGGAGTACTGCCTTGCCATAAAGAAGGATAAATGTGAGTCATCTGTAGGAAAATGGATGCAGCTGGAGACCATATATTAAGTGAAATAAATCAGACACACAAACTTAAATATTACTTGACTTCTAAGAGAAATCCAAAGTATAAATAATTTTTTTAAAAAACTACAGATAGACAACTGGAAATAGGGAGATAGACCCTTTGCATATGGGAAGGGGATTTAGATATGGTGCAAGGTGGTAGGGAGGAGAGGGGAAGGGGAATAAAAAGTATTAACATATGTTCAGTACATGTACCTACTCCTTAAAATGAATGCAAGAATTATATACTCAAAACATGTACTAATAAAAATTATTTGCCCTCTAAATGCTAATTACCTAATATTGAAGACAGATCTGTAAACAGTAAATAATGGTAGAAACAGAGACAAAGGACTACTGAATCCTGCCTTGCAAATAGAAGCAGGTACAAGAGAAGGCTTCCCAGAGCAGGTGGGATATGAGTTGAGTCTGGTGTACCATGTGAGGTGTAGAGAAGATAATGCTGGAGAATGGGTTCCCGGCAAAGGCAAGGAATAGGAAGAGATCCTGGTATGTTCAGAGCTGTATGTATGGTTAGAGACTGGAGCAATGGTCCTGCAAGAGTCCCTGGCCAAGAGCATCTCCATAACCTGCAAATTTGATAGAAATGCAAATGTTAAACACTCCCCCCTCCCCACCCCCACACACACACAACCAACTGAAAGAGAAACTCTGGGGATGACCCAATAGTTTATGCCTAACAATCCCTCGCAGCAATTCTGACACTTGCTACAGTCTGAGATTCTCTGGCCTAGAGAGAGTATGTAAGGAGGAATAAGGCTCAACAGGGAAGGAACAGCCAGTCGCATCCACCTATTTTTCTTTTAGCTGGAAAGCATATAGGAAACATTTCAAGATACATAAAATCAACAGCACAAGGATGGTAAAAATTTTCTGCATTCATCTTTTCAGGTTACTTCTCTCCAACACTTTGTTAATTAGGTGCAACAGTACCTGCTAATGTAAGCAAAAACCAGGGTGGTTTGGATGGCCTTTTGTGGTCAGAAACAGAGTTTTCATTTCTCATCTGAAGGGCACTACTGCCTTCGTCCCTGAGAATTTGTCTCACAGTGATAAGCTTGGACCTGAGCCTACTGCTGATGTAACCTCATAATCTCTTTGGAAAGAGCTCCTAGTTATCAATATCTCATTTAAAATAATCTAGAAAACTGTCAACCCAGACCATTTCTTATGGCCTTTTACTTAATAGAGAAAGCAACAAAATGTCTAAAAACTAATGTTTATATTCCTTACTACATAAAGGGGGAAAGCCTCACCATAATCAGTGATACCTTGAGAGCCAGACTACTGGCTATTTACCCATGTAAAAATAATGGCAAATAGTGGAGATAAAAATGGGTCTTTAGTTACAGGAAACTGTGTTCTCCAGCCCTGGGTCGACCTGAACGCCTGTCCCAGTTTAACAACCCACCCCACCACGCCCAACCCCAGGAAGGAGGAAACAGTAAAGTTCTGAGGGATCACAGGGTGATCGCTTGGGAATGGAGAATTAAGGAAGAATTTGTTGATACTCTACAAGTTTGGGCAGCTATTGTTTTCTTTAAAAGCGTTGTAATTCTGTATTTTAAAAAGCCACTTATTTGTGGTGCACAAAAACTTACATTGTGACAAATCTTTTTGTCAGGGAACAAATTTAAACTTTTTTAAAAATTCTACAAAGGTAACTGATGGGATTTTTAACAAACTCTTTAAGCCCTATTTCCAAGCTTCAATTCATTCTGGAGAAATAATCTACAGCTATGAGAAATGGACAAATGACTTCAGTTTATGTCATTTCTTTTTTTAATCTCATTTCTTACTAAACATCAAAGAAATCTTTTGGGAGGAAACTTTCTTATATAATGATTATGATCCAACTCAAACTTTAGAATGATTCACATGGTTTCATAAAAATACTCCTTACAGGGAAGGGAAATGAATGTATACTCCAAGCAACAAGAAAAGAAAATTTGGAGTTCAAAATATGTTTCAAGTCTTTTACTTCGTCTTCAAAGTTCAGGTGAGTTTTAAATTATAATATCTTCTAAATCATGTTTGTTTGATCATTTTAAAAAGCTTTAGGTCTTATCTACTGTGATACTGTGACATAATAAGAAATACATATTTGGTCTCTGCTTCTGTCTGGTTCCTGCCACACAGCTCATAAAACCCCAGGAATCTTCAAAGTGAAGTTATCTTTTTGTGTTAATAAGATGACTGTGGTTGGGAGCTCCAAAATAGTTTTAGACTAACAGCTGGCCACCAGAAGGGCCAAGACATAATTGGAGAGTTGAAACATCGTCTCTATCCAACCATCTCTGGAGGAGCTAAAGGCTGCAGAGTGAGTTGATCACACCTATGTAATGGAGAGCTGAAAAAACACTAAAGGACAGGGTTCAGAGAGCTTCCAAACACAGAGGGAAGGGTGCCTGGAGCATGTATGGAAACTCTATACGTACTTGCCTTGGGCATTTCTTCTCTATGGCTGTTCATCTGTAGCCTTTGTAATGTCTTCTATGACACTGGTGACTAGGCATTTCCCTAGTTCTGTAAGCTATCCTACCAAATTAAACCAAGTAGAGGGTCTTAGGAAGCTCTGATTTATAGCTTGCTGCCAGTCAGAAGCACAGGTCATTGCCTGGGGCTTGCAACTGGCACCTGAAGTGGGGCATCATTTAGGACTCAGTTCTTCATCTGTGGGTCTGGCACTGTCTCTAGAGGGAGTCGGAATGGTTTTAAGTTGTGGTATACTCAGCTCATGTCCACTGCAGAATTGTTTGGTGTGGAGAGAAAAACCCCACGATCTAGTATTGGATGTGTTGTTGTGTTCAGTGAAAGTGGAGAGTAGAAAAGCCACAGGTTTTTTCTATTCTTAAAGAACTGATGCTTCTCATGTCATTAGATAATTTATCCCAGAGCCAGAGTCCCTTGGTACACTTATATCAGACTAGAAATTATCCAAATGCTACCAAATTGTTTCCTTGTCATGAAGACTCGCCTGTGTGGTGAAATAAAACTGGAATTCAAGAGACCCAGGTTAACAGATATATCATGTTGAGCTAATGAGATGCCAGCTATTGGAACCCAAATGGTGCAATTTTATTATAGTATTGTTGTATGTTGTAGTGTTTAAAAGAATGAATAGTATTATACAAACACTGTCCTGACACTGAAATGAGAAAAGTCAAAGGCAGCAGTCTTCTGGGAAGAAACAGATGCTGGGTACATCAACAGATTCCCCTTGATTCAAATTCACATAGTCCTGCCTACAAAATACCTTGCTATATTTTTTTACACTCATACAGGTAGCTTAGCATGAGTCATAAACTAAATGAATCACACTTTTCATATTACAATATCTACTTAATTATATCCGTACCTGCTCTGACTGGAAATAACTCAAGGGATACTGCTTTATTGTTCCTTTTCAGTTTTTATTTTTTATTAGTACATGTTTGTAACACATAATGATTATATGCTTCATGGGGAGTTGGGACATGTACATAACACATCTGAATTCTTTTTCACACCATACCTCTCCCCTCAACCCTCCCTCCATCTCTTGTTCCCCTTTCCGTTTGCAAAAGACCTATGTCCTTTTTTTCTTATTATCTATCTTTTATTTTGCCCTTTACTTATATGTTGGATTTCTCATATAAGAGCATCCATGTGATATTTAAGCATATGCATTTGATTTATTTCACTTAACATTATGGTCTCAAGGTGCATCCATTTTCCTACAGTGACTCAAATTTTTTTTCTTCTTACTTGTCACATTCCTTTCTCAGTACCAACACAGTGCTTAGCAGAGTTCTGATAGATATGTTTTGCTGAATGAATGAATATAATGCAAAGCAAAATACCTTGTCTTCTTGAATTAAAGATGTCAACATGGTATCTCTGTGACAGTACACAGCGATATAGGTTGGCGAACCTATGGCTCACATGTTGTTACTGAAAGCTCCAAAGGTTCACCATCACTGGTATAGAGGAATGACAGAGCAGCTCACACATGTAGACCTGAAGGCCTAAATATTTAATCACAGATATCCTAACAGAAATGGATATAATTCAGGGAAAATCTTTTATGTTCTACAGATTAACTTCTTATAAAAATTACTGTCACTACAAAATTATAATGGGGGTTTTCACTAGTTCTATCTCTTATATTTTTCAAATCTAAAAATAAAAATCACGTGTAGGGAAGGTGTGATGTGTAGGGGAAGAACAAAAAGGGAAAAGAAAAAAATGTGAGAGAATGAAAAGATGAAAATAAAGTGTTTGTAGATGGGGAGGGGAGGAGGGGGTGAAGGGAGGGCAGAGGTAAGGGGAAAAAATGAGAATCAAGACTTGCCATGTAAAGGTACATGATCCCAACAATGAATGTAACTGTACTGTATCCCTAAATATACATATTGAAGATATACTCCTAAGTGAAATAAATAAGTCACACATGTGTAAATACCAAATAGTTTCCCTGGTGTGAATATTCTGCAACAATGCATAAGATTCTAATAAGATTACTGACATTTAGAAATTTGAAGAAAGGAGCTAAAGGTGTAGGGAAGGTGTGATGTGTAGGGGAAGAACAAAAAGGGAAAAGAAAAAAATGTGAGAGAATGAAAAGATGAAAATAAAGTGTTTGTAGATGGGGAGGGGAGGAGGGGGTGAAGGGAGGGCAGAGGTAAGGGGAAAAAATGAGAATCAAGACTTGCCATGTAAAGGTACATGATCCCAACAATGAATGTAACTGTACTGTATCCCTAAAATGTACCAATAAACTCAATAAAATTAAAAAAAAAATCACATTTGAGAGTTAAATGACTTGGAAAGCATGGGATTTACAGGAAAGATTAGCTTGACCCAGGAGGCCCAATTCACCCCCTTTTAGCAGTCAATTTTCAGATGTTCACTGTGATTCCCCTTTTGTATGGGAACTTTGTATGATTCCCTTTTTATATGTCCCTAAATGTAGTACATGACTCTAATTTTCCCTATAGCTCATTAGTCTGGACTCTGAATTTACCTATAGCTAGTAGAGATCTGACATTTTAGGCCAACTTGATTCTTTCTGTTATGAATTCAACACCCAGAAGTAAATATTGTGGCAGCTAAGTTATGGTAATGACAGCATCTTCAAAGAAAACCTACCCCTCAGTCTCCCACTACTGACCCCTAGATCTTCCCCTGAGCCTGTCTTTTCTGGAACCTGTTTCTTAGCTTTTGTTAAGTATCTTTAACATCCTTCTAATCAGTCCTTAAGTTGTGCTTAAGTAGCCAGGCAGTTTCTATTTCTTGAAATTAAAACTTGTAACTATATCAGCATAGATTGTAGCTTCTCAGTCACTTACTCCGGACAATCAGCCTGGTGAAGGCTGAGGTGAAGAGGTTTCCTCCTATGTACCTGGCCGAATACACTCCAGCATCCTGGGGCTGAGCATGCGGCAGGCGCACTTCTAAAATATCAGGTACCTCATGCCGGGGCACTGAATGAATGAAGGAACCTGGTGAGAGGCAAGAGTGGAAAACAACAGGTTTAAACATTCTGATTTCCTTGTTTGTTTTCACAAATAAATCACCTCACATTTTACTGAAAACTTCTTTCTCTGTGACAGGTTTGGAATGCATTACCCGAGTCCCCTGGTTAATAGGAGAAGGTATATGAATAAAGTCTAACATTCTCCCAACTACATTTATTTCTAAATTCCTTTATTTTATATAACAATCTACAGAAGAACAGAATTTGGGACACCTCTTATGATAGGCTTTTATTATAAGTGCATATAATGTATACATTCACAAATGCATAGTGTGTTTGAATTCCTTCTTTGATTTACTTAAGTAATCAAACACATTGCCTAAGAAGGCTCCTATCTGAAACAATTTCATAAGCTTGCATCGTAGCAGCTGTATTTCAAACGTCTTCCCCTGAAACTCTAATTAATGATCTAATATGTTAAGTGTTCTCTGATGTCTCACACCATGGCACAGAAAGGAAATAGAACATATACTCACCATTTTTGTAAATCACCGCGTCCTCTTCTTTAATTACCACCTTTTTGAAAGATATAATCACATTATCTCCCTTGTCCACCGTCATCGTTAAAGTAGCTGGCAGGAAGGAAGCTTTTAAAAGAGACAACAAACACCAAAAATGATGTCACACATTTTCCTCAGGAGCAATTTAATATTGAGCATCAAAAGATGAGACCCGGCACTTTCCAAGTGTCAGCTGCTTTTTATGATATCAAAGATAATGGTGCTAATAAGATTTTTTTTCTTTCTTAAGGTTCTATAGTCTATTAAAAATCTGATGAAAGGTATGGTCATTTTCTCTTTAAGATATAAATATATGCACCCATTATAATATACACTATTTCTATGCAGATGATTGAGGAGGTGAGAACATTGTGTTGTTCAACATCTACGATCAAAATAAATCCTGATAATTAACTATGTGCCATCCTTCTCTGATCTCTACCAAGTTTGCTCAAAGTACAAAAGAACATGAATGCAATATGAGTTTCTTCAAAGTGAAAAAGAGAAGAACGTTTGTCCTTTCGTGCGGAGATTACTGTTGCTCAAAATCATTCTACTTGCTTTAGAGCCCCAAGTACTTCCCAAATAGTATGAGCACAGTGCTGGACTTATCAATGGTATAAAGCCTGGAATACTGAAGAAAAAAGATAACGAAGGAACCTAGCGTCTTACCTTTTACCCTTTCATTACATGGTATGAACTGATATAGTTGTGGGAATGGACAGAGGGGGGAGGAGATAGGGAGTTACCCTACGTTTATTAGGATTTTTAGGTTACAGGTCAAGGTGCTGACAACTGCTGTTTCTATGTCAGACTTGGAATACAACACTATCCTGGTTTACTGGAGAAAAATCTAACATTCTCCCAGTTACATCCGTTTCTGAATTCCTTTATATCCCAGTCTGAAAAGAAACTCTCTGTGGAATGAGAAAAGATAGACTTTGGGCTTTTTAAAGTTAAGTCTATGTTAAAATACAAGAGTCATCACTAAAAGTAGTAAAATATAAACAAAATTTAAAATATAATATTTAATAGTAAAAACATACTACTTAAAGAAAAACAAGATATGTAACTTCCCTAAACGCAAAGAGAAAGATAGCATGGAAATAAGCAAAACGCTAAACTAAGAACAAATAAGGTCACAGAAAAATCATAACATGACATAAAAGGGGAAGGGGAATGGGGGAGGGGAGGGGAACAGAAAGAAGGGAATGGAATTGATATGAGAAAGTGAAAAAATAGAAGCAAAGTCTTTTTGGGTTGAAGGGAGGGCAGGGGAATGGGAAAAAATAAAAACCAAGATGGATTATGTAAAGATGCAAATTTCCAAAGATGAATGTCATTATACGGTACACCTTAAATTACCAAGAAAATTAATTTTTTTTAAAAGTTTCGTGCTGAGAACCTTGTGGTGGATTTGAGGATCCTTTGCCTTTGCTCTCAGTTCATCATCTGTGGCTTTCAGACTGGAGCTTGAGGTGACCCCGTGCTGTGCGCATCACGGCTTCAGCGGCTGCCCTGTGAGGGTGATGCCTCTGAACCACACCCAGAAGGCCTCAGCTTTCGGCCTGTCTGCTTGTTTTCCTCTGCTGTGCAGCTCCTCCTCACACTGACAGGTGCTCCATTCACCATCCTACCGTGTGAAATTCTACTCTCTGCAGTGGGCTGCTGGGCTCTTGTGAGAATGTTTTCTGGCCATTTCGTGCCATAGTTCTTTTCTCTGTGGTTTGTTTATATTTGCTGCCCTCTTGTGCAATGATTGTTCAGTTGACCATGAGACTTCCCACTCAGCATTGTATTCTGAAAAGGAACTGAGGTTCTTCAGTTCCTCAGCTCCAGGGTAGCCCCTCCAACTCTGTCACTCTTCGTTATTTCAGACATTGTATCTTTTAAACCTCCCTGTTTTCTTAGGGGCACCACCACACCAGAGTTCTACTGCTTTCCAGCCTGTTACCTCCTGCATTCTCATCTCTAGGCTGATATCCTCTGCTGAGTAGTAATGAAGGATATCTAACCTTCACGTTCTACTCTGGGCTTCCCGATGACACAGGGGCCAGGTTTGTACTCAGTACACATATATCCATGTCCTGTGGCTTGACTGTATCATAAAAACAATAATCACATTTTAAGTGTTTACTATGTACCAAGCACTTCATACAAATTTAATTTTCCTAATACCTCTATGAGGTATATACCATCATTATCCTAATTTTACAAATGAGGAAACTAAAAGGTGCAGGGAGAGTTTAAGCAACCTGTTCAAGATCACACAGCAACTACCTGGGAAAGCCAGGATCTAAGTCAGAGAGCCTAGCTCTGGGTTGTATAATGTTAGCTCTCAAAGGGCTTAGATTATGTAACATTAGCACCCAAAACGTTATTAAATTAGATTATGTAATGCTAGCACGCAAAATCCTTTAAAGTCCAAGCACTACATTTTGTAAGTGAGATTACTGAGGCCTAAATTAGAAGATTATTTGATTAAAATCATCTGGATGGCCTAAGAACTTAAGAACACAATCTACTTATTCCTTGAAGAATAGAGAAAAAAGTAAATGGCTCTAAGAGCTATAAACAAAGATGCTTCTCACGAATAAAAAATGTAGTTTTGTGGCCATTATTATTTTGTATAATTTTCACAAAAGCCTAGTGACAGGATATTCAGTTTGTTTGCATGGGAGATGGAATTAGGCGTGACTGTGGCTCTTACCTAAGGCCTCCTGTCAGTGACTGAGAAAGGAAGTTGAGACACAGCCTCAAGCCTGCCCTGCTCATCAGTAACATCAGCTCTCCACACTTTCCTTTTCCAGATCTGCATCCTTAGCCACTCGTGTCCAAGTCTCAAGTCTTCTCCCTTCCTTTCTACTCCTCTCCTATATGCCTCACCAGGCCCTGCTCACTCATCAGTCTCCACGCAGATGTCTCAAAGAGCCTTACTCGGCCCCTACTCTCCAGGTAAGGTCTCATAGCCACTCTCCAGATACCCTTCCCTTCCTGGCGCAGCCTTGCACACGGTACATGTCCTCTCCCAGAATAAACAGTCCATGAGGGAAGAACCTCCCTTTGAAAGGCACGACAGGGCAGTGGTTAGAGCCAGGGCTTTGGGATCAGCCCCAAGTTCACTTTCCAGATCCAGCACTTACTAGCTAGTGAATGCGCTAAGTTACACAGTGATGGGCCTCATCTAGTAATGAGGTCTCGGTAGTCTCCATCTGACGCACAAAAGTTGGTAGACCAAATTTAATGCAATATATATGAAGCTGCCAAAGGAATGTCAGGAACATCATAAATACTCAAGAAATGTTAATATTATTGCATCCCCAATATATGGCACAAATGGAAGCTTAGGAACAATTGTGGGGAAAAAGAATGAATCTCATTTCAAAATTTCTTAGTTTCTTTATGCTTTTAATACGTTTGCTTGAGTTATTTAGATACAGGTGGCTCCCCTCTCTCAACTTGGCAAGTCATTTTAGTTTGATGTTCCTAATGCCAACCTATTTCTCAAATAAAAACAGGAAGAAAAAACTATGTTTCTTCTGACAGATCATTCTGAAACAGATTTTTGGATCTGACAATATTTCAAACTTTATAACTCCCTAGCTACTCATGAAATCACCAGTGAGGTTTGAATAAACTGCTGCTGACTGTTTTGGATAATACCATTGATAAAAAGAGTTTGGCTATTCAGGCTATGCGAGCCAATTTAAGATGTGTTTTGGCACATCTCAAGTGGACTTTCCATTCCCTCCCCAGTTATACTAGTCAGCAGCAAGCAGGAATATACTGCTGTTCATCCTATCCTGCTATGTGGCTGGGCAGGCATGGCTAAGCTCCAATGATGTTACTAAGGGATTGATAATTGCACAAAGACATAGTTGTGGATGTTTTTCTGATTTACCATAATGGATGTCACTTTCTCCATACCATAATTCCCCCTATGGTCAATGAGAAAAGAGAACTAGTTTGTCAGTCTAAGATGCTGCTGTTGTTAAAATACGGGGGAAAACATGCTATTTTTCTTTTTTGTATAAACCTCTACAATTATTTTAATATGTGATCTTTTAAAATTCTCCAATTAGGTAAGGATATTCATAGTGCCTCTAAATTACTACTTCAAGACACTATAATAATGGTAGTTCATGAACATAATAGTAGTTGTTGGCTCACTATCTGTGAACAAGATAATGTTAGTAATCTGTAAGTGCTTCATTTGATGTTTGAATGTATGTGATAAAATCTTGATTCCCATTCTTTCTCAAGCGAGGAAAACCTATGATTTCAATTACGTAAGTAACTTGCCCTGAGCCATACCACTCAGTGTAAAGCAAGGCTCTAACCTGCGTCTGGCTGAGTTCCGCTCCCAGGTCTACTCAGGTTACTTTTGAACATTTCAGATAGAATTATTGTAGCTTATAAAACATTGCTCAAAATCAGAGTGAACTGTTAACACTGAGAATGATATGCCAAGTGCAATGCAGGCACTAATGGAAGATCATCAAATTCCATTTACAAACTATTAGTATTAATATGTGTCTTTACTGTGCAATATCCCACTTTATACAAGCTTTTAAGAGCACATCTGTATAAATGATGGCATGTATGGGAACTGGCTTCATACATATTATTTAAAACAACAGAATTTTTACGTATTATCCTCATTTCATAAACAGTAATAAATGGAACAAATCAAAGCTAAATAAGGCTACACAGCAGGTGAGCAGTGGAGAAAAAAATTCAAACTTAGGTAAGTATGAATCTAAAAGCTGCCCTGCCTCCACTTACCGCTCACTACTCTCCCTTGCCTCCACTGCCTGAATTTAAGATCTTTACCTGGGATCGAACTCAGGACCTTGTGCTTGTGAGGCAGGCAGCAAAACCACTGAGCTAAATCCCTGGCAGTACCTGTGGTGACTTAGCTCTCTGTTTGGAGGGGTTGTCATAGCTGTTTTGTTACCAATGTCCGGTTCGATATGCTCCACATTTAATAATTTACAGATTGCCAAAGACAATCTGAGTTCAGCCACAGTAAGGTGATGGCACATCACACTTCATTCCTGTGAAAGCTCTGGGCTGCCAATCCAAAGGTGTCTGCATTTGGAATGTGAAAACTCAGCAGCACATTATTCCTTACCCGAGTCAAACCCAAATGACACGTGAAAGATAATAGCACGCTCTTGCAGCCATGATAGCTTTGGCACACTTCACATCCCCTTGTTCCGCCTCTCTTTCCTCACTGGAGAGCTGAATTCCTGGGAATTTCTGTCGTGTCCTTTTCCCACCTGCCCACATGTCATTTAAAGGTAAACATTATAGTTCTGCTAGGAAAATTCTTTCCTTCATTTATAACGAACAGCTATCACTTTTGACGTTAAAATGAACTCTGTACACTTAAATCTTTTTACTTACTACCATTAGCAAATTTGAAGAAATGTTTTCAGGTGAGCCTCAAGCTTGCTCCTCAGAGTCTGGTCCACGATGTTACAGTGATGTCCTGTTCCCAGGGAATTTCACAGAAACACAGAATCTCAGATCTTTTCCTAACAACAACTCCACTGAGTCGGAGTCTGCATTTTAACAAGCCCCACAGGTGATTTATAAATATGTTCAACTTTGAGGAAAAAAACCTGCAGATTTATATAGAAACTGCCAAATCAGAAATGTGCATAGGTTTATTACTTACCTGGATCAGTTTTATAATTAAAATCTAACCTGTAAATAACTAAGCCCCCGTGATTATACAAAACTAATTTGAGAAAGACTCCTTTAATAACTTGGCATAGTAGCACCTACATGTTAGTCCCCATACTCTGGGAGGCTGAAGTGGGAAGATCCCAAATTGGAGCCTACCCTGGACACCTTAATGACTTAGGAAGACTATCTCTGAATGAGAAATGAAAAAGGGCTGGGATAAGCTCAGTGCAAAGGCCCTGGGTTCAATCATAATACCAAAAACAAAAAATACTTTATTTTAGGTATGAGCAGCCCAACAAAGGTGGCTAATCATAAAGGGCCAAAGTATTCCAGTGGGAACAAAATGGTAGCAGGCAGAGAATGCCCCATTTCTTCATCCCTCACTGTATCCTTGCTTTTTAGCCACTGAAGTTCATAATTACCTCTGGCTCTAACTCTGGTCTCAGCTATTTGACTTGGTTTAGGTGATAAAATGAGGTAATAATGTGTAAACAGCGAGATCATTCCCAAACATCCAGGAATTCTGAACCTTCTTCCCATCAAAACCACTGGAAGTCTACCTTCCTGCCCAGCCCCGGGAGCCTTAAAACCCAATCATTAAATAACACGTGCAACAATATCTTCTCCAACTGCCATCAGATTAGTGGAGTGGCTCAAAGATTTAGCTTGGGATCCAATTTTGGTTTGGAATAAAGGTTCCATCACATTACTGCCTTGTGGCATGGTAGCAAGAAGTAATCTCCCTTTAGAGGAGGCTCTCAAAATCCTTCAGAATTCTGGTGTTTTCTGACAGGGTCCTCACCTGCTAAAATTAAATCCTGGTCTCTCTCCCAGAAGGGTAGCCTTCAGAGAGTATCCCATTCCTTACCCCTCCTCAATTCCTGCTCTTTGTCACTTGTGGTAGCCTCTCTTACTCAGCCTCTCTGGCTCAGTTAGTTGACTTGAACTGGGCAATAAAATGAGGCATAACTGATAATGTGCAATTCTGAGTCTAGGTTTTAAAAGCCTCAGGTTTTCATTTGCTCTCTTGCCTTCTATACCATCTCCATGAGAACACACCTAGTTTAGCCTGATATAGGATAATAGATACATAGAACCGAGCCAAGTTTCCAAGCCAAGCCAGCCTGACAGGCCCACAGATACACAGTACCACATATGTAGGAAAATCCACCCAACATCAAATAGCCATCTAGTCAGTCCAGCTGACTTAAACATGCAAGCTGTAAATGCTTATTACGTGCCAGTGTGAATTGTGGTTGTGTTACAGGCATGGCCGTACCCATAGTTAACTGAGACACCAAGTAACCAACTAAAGTGAATTTCTGACAGATGTTTCTCTTTTAAAATTTTTTTCTACTATAATTTTTCTCTTGATAATGTTAACTTCTGTCAAAAACATTTAGGAACAAACAAAACAAAATAGCAAATGAGAAATCTCAAAATAGCCTGTATGATGTGGCAATGGAGAGTCGTTTTCACTGTTGTGATTTCTATATTACATGTATGTAGCATGGTCGTATCTTTGTTAAGTTTCGTGAAGCTGTTAGTAGAACATATCATATGCTCTGTTTACATCGTGAAGTAGGGACAGTATCTAGGGAAGGAACTGGACTAAGTGATCTCTTTTATTTCTAATATTGTCTGAAACAGAGACAGAGATGCTTAGAAAGAGATAGACACAGCCTGCACGCTCTACACTGAGGCAGTTCATGCAGAATCTGCAGAAAAAGCTACCAAAATGGTGTGCGCGCACCTGTTGGGGGGGCGGTGTTCACCTGGCCTAAGGAACCTTGCCGGATTCGGGGGCATATTACCTTGTTGACGCATTTTCATGGTCCGTATCCTTATTGCCTGTCCTCGAACTCGTCCTTCACAGAAATAAGCACCATTGATCTTACTAGCCTTTTCTCTCTTCCAAACGACTTTTTTAGCCCATTCTCTGGTCGTGTCTTGTGTAACTTCTAAGGGATCTTGGTGCTGGTTCATTAAGGCTTCAAAGTCTCTTCCTATGATGATGGGCTCATGAGGTTGCCATCCGGAGGCAATGCAGGTAAGAGATGTCTCAGCATCAGATACGAGAGGTAGGGAATTGATCAAGATCAAGTCCATAGCACCTTTCACTGTTCCTAAAGGAAAGAGAGCACAATACATAACAAATACTGCTAAACTGGTCTTATCCAAAACCTTGTGTGAAAATAGTTCTGTAAGCCGTCTCTCTAAAATACTCTTCTGATCATGCACCTATCTTCTCTTGAACAAGATTTAAAATGCTTTACCAAGACATCAAGACCTTTCATCACCTAAATCCCGTTAGTGTCCCCTGCCCCACTACACACCCTGTCTGCAATGGAACCCAAATCTGAACCCCAACCCCTAACTTCTAACTATAACCATGTCATTCCCCCAAAGGCATTGTGTACTACGTATCTATATGCCACACTGCCTGAGACATAGGTGGGCACTCAGTAAATGTTTGTTTAGCTGAGATAAATTAGTGACAATGGCACTGTCATTATTATTCACAATAATTATCATTATTGGTCATTATTTATTAATAGATGCTAGCATAGTACTACCAAAATAAATTATTCTAAAGAATCACACCAATTACATATAGCAATTTATAGAACACCATTTTCAAATGACTTCCTAGTTCTGCTTTAAATTCCTCAAGATAAGAGAGCAACAATTGAGTGAAGTCCGCATTTCCCTGTAAGCCTCATTTGTTTCTTCTTTAAAATGGTGTTAATAAGATGCATCTTTCAGAATTCTTGTGAAGAACAAATACGCAGACACATAACTTGCCAAGTGCTATTACTTATCAAGTGCCAATGACCATGATTAATTTCCCTTTGTTGTGTCTCCTAAACACCTAGCCCCAGACCTCCTGACTCCCCAGATGTGACAACCAAACCTTTACCATTTACTTTATAAAGGATGAAGCACAGTTAAAAAGAAAACTCATCTTGCCTTCTTAATATTTCTCTTCCCTCCCTACCCCCATATCTAGTTTTTTCTCCTTCTTCTTTTCATTGTCCTCTTGACTAACATGAGAAAATGGAATCTTCCTATTCTCTTCTCTCCTTAAATGTGGCTCTATCGGGAACAGAAAATGTTTTCTACCTCTAGTGATGGCCGACTCTGAAGTCTGTGTAAAGTGATCAAGAGACCTGAATGATCAGGCACATTCGGGACAGGGACCCAACTAGAGTCTCAAAGACCTTTGTGTACACGTATGTAAAGTGACTGAGGTACACCGTATGCTGGTGATCATGAACCTTTTAGAGCTTTCGATGATACAAACAGCCCACCTCAGCACACATGCCACAGGTTCACCCCACTGCAATTTGTTATCTCATTTAACACCCACTAATTCTCCCAACAACCCTTAGAGATGTGCACCATTATCTCAACTGTAAATATGAAGAGATGACGTCTCAAAACTTGAGTAGTTTGTTTAATCGTTCATAGCTACTGAAGGCAGCGCTGGTATCAAATACTCAGCCTTTGAATAAACCATTCTACTGCCTACTTCCAAGTGTTTGTACTTGCCATTCCCTTAGCTTGGATTGCTTTTCAACACTTTCGGCACGTCTAAATTCTGCCCAGCCTTTGGGCACCAGCTTAAGTGTCACTTTCTCACAGAGGGCTTCTCTGCTAGCCTTGTCTACTGCACCTACACAATCTCATCTCACTAACTTCTACTTCCGTTCGTTTTCTTCATAAAGAGTACTACAATTTGACTGTTTTATGGACTCTCACTTCCCTTGGTAAGTAAGTTCCATGAGGATAAGGACTAAAATTATTTCGTGTAAAAATAGAAATTTAAGAATTGAGATTTATATGGGGTTTTTTGTTTGTTTTTATTTTTGGTTTTGAGACAGGGTCTTGTACTAGTTCAGGCTGGCCTCGAACTCACTGTGTAACCAGGATGACCTCCAACTCATAGCAATCCTGTTAACTCAGCCTCTCAGGTGACAGGATTACAAGCGTGTGCCACCAAATCCTGCCTGATTTCAGTATACAAAAGACGTAAATATTAGTTGGTTCGGTGGATGGATGGACAAATTTTATTCTAGATCTGCCCAGTCAAACTTAATCTACTTATCTGTATCTACTTCTAAGATAATGAAGTTAAAAATGAAAGTGCTCACAGGAACTAGCAGAAAGAATCAACAACTGGGATCTCATCTTATTAAAAAGCTTCTGCACTGCAAAATAAACCATCAACAGAACTAAGAGACAACCTACAATATGGGAAAAAAATTTTACCAGCTGCTCCTCAGACAAAGGAAGGACTATTATCTAGAATATATAGAGAACTCAAAACAATCAGCCACCCCCAAATATAAAGACCCAATTCAAAAATGGGCATCTGAAATGAACAGACATTTCAAAGAAGTAAGAGCAGCAAGTAAATATATGAAAAAATGTTCCACATCACTGGTCATTCAAGAGATGCAGATGAAAACAACACTGAGATTCTACCTCACCCCACAAAGAATGGCTGCTATCAAGAAATCAATCAATAACAAATGGTGGTGGGGTGATGGGAAGAAAGGAACCCTTCTCCATTGTTGGTGGGAGTGCAGACTGCTACATTCACTATGGAAATCAATATGGTGATACCTCAGAGAGCTGGGACTACAGGTTTTATTTAACCCAGCCATCCCTCTGATGGGTATCTTTCCAAAAGAATTAAAAGGATCATATCACAGTGACATATGCGCACCTATGTTTATAGCGGCATAGTTTGTAATAGGTAAAATTTGGAAACAGCCCATTTGCCCATCAGTTGGAAACTGGAAAAAGAAGATGTGGTTTTTCTATAAAATGGAATACTACTCAGCCACAAAGAATGAGAAATTAGATTCATTCATAGGAAAATGGATACATATTGAGGATATAATCCTAAGTGAAATAAATAAGTCACACATGTATAAATACCGAATAGTTTCTCTGGTGTGAAAAACTATAATAGTACATAAGATCTTAATGAGATAATTGACCATGTGAAATAGGAAGAAAAGGGCTAAAGGTGTAGGGAAAATGGGAAGGGTAGGGGAAAGGTAATAAGGGAAAAAAAATATGACAAAATGAAAAAATTGAAATAAAGTGTTTGTAAATGGGGAGGGGAGGAGGAGGGGCTGAAGGGAGGGTAGGGACAAGGGAAAAAAAATGAGAACCAAGACCTGTCATGTAAAGGTACAAGATCCCAATAATGAATGTAATTGTACTGTATACCTAAAATGTAGGAATAAACTCAATAAAAGAAAAAAAGTGAAAGTGCTCTCCTGAGTCCATAACTTCTTTGTCCACATTTAACAGACCATCTTGATAGTTACTAAGTTTATAGGAGACAAAAACAAAAGCTACCATTTTTACCAAATGCCATAGAAAAGTAATTAGTGATTGCTGAGCTTTTGGTATTGATTAGTATTCACTCATCAGAAATTGTGTGAGCACCTGCATATGTCAGTATTGAAATCCTTATACAATTTGCTTTGAAAGTCAAGTTAATGAGAAGAAGTTTTATTTCTATTTTATATGTGGGAGGGAGAATTTCCCCCTAGAATGGGTTTCTCCTCAAAGCATCCTCTTATTTCTCGTTTCATTGGTACCCTTCAATATCTCAGGAAAGAGGACAGAGGTTAGGATAATAAAAGTGGTGCAAGGTAAGATGAGCTGGGAAACTTAACAGCAATATTACAGCTTCCAAAAATAACACCAGTGCACACCTTCCTCTCCACATGCAAGTCCAGCCCTGCCCCAGAATGACCACCTCAGCTCCTGCTCTCCCCACTCCAAGTGCATTCCAGAGTGTCATCGAAGGAAGGAAGCACTGTCACTCTTCCACTCCAGTTCCATCCAGCACCATTTTTAGGTCCAGTTCAGAGATTTGCCCAAACCATGGCATCTGCTCTAAACTCACGGTACTGGCACTAACAGTACCTTATTTAATGTCTTTAGGAAATAATAGAAAAAAACAGCTGATTTGAAAAAAAGTCATACTGAAACTATAAATCGTTTCTAGGTATAGATTTAATTTCCTTTTCTTCTTGTTCTTCCCCACTATCTCCCTTTCCTCTCAGTGATAGAAGGGGAAATTGCGCACTCTGGGTGTCTAGATGTGACATTTTGCCACCTAATTCAGCCTGCTGGTTATAGGAAACCTTCTTGTGTCTGTGAGTCTGTCCTCGGTAGCATCACTTACAATGGAAGGACTGTCTTTGTGGGCTTTGACTGTGAGGAGGAATCCCTACTCAGTTCTTCTCAGTTTTCTTAAAATAAGAATCTAATGTTTGTATTTGCTTGTATCTGTCTAAAAAATTTCTAGAAGATGACAAAAAAAAAAGTAAGGACAAGAATTACCTAGTGGGGAGAACTGGGTAGTAAGGAGAAAATGATGACAGGAAGACTTTTCACTGGCTTTTGAACAACTTGAATATTACCTACACATAAAGATTAAATGCAAAAAAGTCAATGTTCCTCTTCCCTTAAAAGGGGGCAGTTGGAAGGGAGTTAAGAGCCAGAAAATGCATTTCTCTTTAGGTCTCATCACTTATGCCTATACCCACTCCAGATCTTGGATTGTATCCAAATAGTGCATTTTCTTTCTCTATTCTTTAGACTAATAATAGGGAATGTGATGCCATTCTGTAACATTGGAAAAAAGGTTAAAATAAAATTTAATAAAAGGCAGAAGGAGGGGGTAAATTTAGCTTTTTGAGAGAGATGAAAACAGAGGCTCCATGGCCAATGCATGAAACTCTGGCCTATGGGTTCTTGAAAGCATTTGATGACACCATGGAGAAGCTAAGCTCAGCAGCATGGTTGGTGCCACCCAAGGAGTCGGCATTTGGGGATGTATTTTTGAAAGTAATCGTCAAAAGACACATTCCATCTGGGCTCATGCCAACCTCATTTCCCGAGCTTATCCACTTTCCTACATTACGGCACTACCCTCTCCAGGCATGTTGGAATTGACTTTTTTCATCACTTCCACAGCCTTAGGGGCTCTGATCAAATTCATTAATTAGTTCAACTCACATTTCTATCATCAAAGCAAAGAGCATTTTAAAAGGAAAATGCATATTGAATTTTACACACCATATATATATATATATGGGTAAATACTATTTTGGGGTTCTAGAAGTATAGAGCACTTGCTTAACATGCCCAAGGCCTTGAGCTCAATCCCAAGAACCACACAAAAAAGTGAAATACAGGCCACGCGTGGTGGCCCGTGCCTGTAATCCCTGCACTCGGGAGGCTGAGGCAGGAAGATTGCTGTGAGTTCGAGACCAGCCTGAACTAATTGGCCACGCGTGGTGGCCCGTGCCTGTAATCCCTGCACTCGGGAGGCTGAGGCAGGAAGATTGCTGTGAGTTCGAGACCAGCCTGAACTAATAGTGAGTTCCAGGTCAGTGTGAACTATATTGTGAGACCCTGTCTCAAAAAAAAAAAAAAAAGTGAAATACGATACTATTTTTCCATAGCAAACTTCAACACTTTACAGCCTTTACATGAAAGTATTTTTGTCTGGAAGAAAATACTTGCCATATAGCATGGCATCTGCCAAGTTAACAAATAATCAAGCATCACAACTGAAGCATAGCAAAGCTCTAAAATGTTTTGCTCACTGAATTTTCTCTGTGAAATACTGAATATTATTTAATCTTTCACAATAACATTTTGTCACTAAATCACATTGTGATGAACTCGAAATGTTTAACTCTTGTTTTGGCATTGTTTTGCTCGTATGCAATACTGTTTTGAGTAATGCGCTATTGGCTAAAATATGGAAATGTTTTTTCTTTTTAAAACAGACATAGAAATTGTTTTGGACCTGAATCAATACCCACATCATAGAACCAAACTGATTTAGAAATTACAGATAGAGCTGTGCTTTTCAGATTGCCTTTCAAGGAATATTCTTTTCTCACTCTCTGGCAGGTATTCTTGACATTTCTGGAAATAGGAGAGGTAAAACCCCCAGAATGGCTTTCAGATCTGCATCCACACACAGGTACAGGAGAGGTGCTCAACTTCCAATTTTTTATTTTTTTAACATTTGGGCTCCACACCAGATTTCATTTAAGGGGGTGGTTTTGCTTAAGTAAAAACATATAAAACCTCAAAGGTCATCAATTTTAACTCATTTTTCTAACAGCTGAAAAAAAGCGAAAGTTTAAACAGAACACCAAAGAAAATCCCTTCCGTGTCAGCCCGACACACTTGCTCCATTAGTGTTCTCCCCGCCCCCACTCAAGTTCAGCACAGCTGCAGGTCGTCAAGTTCTTATGAACCCCGTTCCCTGTTCCTGAGGCACTGGCAAGCTTCGAGGAAACCGCCTGTTAAATCACTGCATAATGAGCTAAGTCCCTTGCGCTTCTTATTACTTCAGAATTGTACTTGGTGGAATTTCACTAACATGTGTTTAGAATAATGCATTGTGTCTTTACAACCATATGGCTCTTGGAAGTTTGTTATTAGCTATCTTTAATCTTTTTTAAGTGTTCATGGTCGCCTCAGTGTTGTAACAGATGTGGCTAACTACAGTTCTGAAAATTGCAGATGAGATGACAATTAGTACTACTTTAGCCAAAAATACTTCAGAAGCCAGAGGATTGGCAATAAAATGAAAAGGCCTTAGCCAAAAGCATCCCTGGAATAAGGCTACGCAAGGTAATTTGTGGAATTGTTTGAATTTTTATTGCTTTTTAAAACAGTCAAAAAAGGAAGAATCTGTTCAAAAATACGCTTATCGTTTCTTTGATACGTCCATTCATTCGCTTTACTACACAAATGCATTGAGTATCCATCCATGTACTGGACACTACCCTAGGGCCTGGAGAGGCAGCAAGGAATCAAGCGATGTGATCTCAACCAACCCTCATCGCTTACAAGCTAATGTGAGGCAGACAGAAAACTAATTACACAAATAAACATAACATGGGCACTATGATAGGCACTGTGAAAGAGAATTACAAGAGGCTGTGAGATAGCATCGTGCTAAACAGACAATTTGGGCTGGGGGAAGGTTTGTGAACATCAAGTCTAACAGAGTACTGCAGTTAACTAAGGCAAGTTAGAGAGAGGAGATTAAAACCGATTTCCTCAAGAGGGTAACTACTGAGCAGGCTTTCAAAGAATGAATTAACATTCGATGGGTTCACTTCTGCAATCTTCTTAAATCTATCCTTAAACTATCTTGGCATTTGTTTCTGTTTGTTAGGTCCTAACACCTACTGGTGACATTTCTCTATCAACCCTGTTAAAGTATTTTGAATATCTTTCTGCCTTGTCTTCTCTGAGGTTCCCGGGCACGTTTCCACACTTGAATTTCTTTCTGTTGTTTTGCTCCGTGATCCTTTTGTGTAAATGTAGTAAGTTTCTTAGTCATAACTTTATCCTTCAGGCTCCTTCCAAGATGTTGGGCAATTAAGCAGATAACAAAATGCACAAGACTATAAATAACTAAAGGAAATTACTAACTTTTTCACTGTACAGGTGGGAGTTTAGAGCTCAGCATCCTGGATGTGACTGAGCTGTGTCTCTAACAACAAACTATTCTCACTCAGGAGCTGTGCCAAGCCAGTTTTCCCCGAGGGCATGCCTGCTTCCCATCCCTGCTTCCCAGAAAAATGGGGTACTTGTCTGTCTGCTGAAGGGAATGGCATCCTGTCCTGCCCTCAGTTGCCAGAAATTTTCCATCCAGACTAAATACCACAGATCCTAGTTAGAATCAGGATGAGCAAACGAGTGGGAAGCTTTTGTATTTCCAGGGACAGTCACACAGTAAGACTTTATTGCACATGTAACACACATGTACTTTTTACATGCAAACTCCATTATGAGAGGTACTGAGGGTGGAGGAAGTGTGGTACTGTCACATGCTTGTTTAAACTGCAAAGGACTTTAGAGATTGCCTGGTCAAGTCTCACTGTATAAAGGGCAATAGAAAAGGGTAACTTCCAGAAAAGGGAACTTTACAGAAAAGGGACTGGTTGGTTGTCAGCTCTTGAGTTCTGATTTCTCTCCAAGGCCCTTTCTTTCACTCTACAGTCAAATCCTCAGTGTGAGGGGATGTGGGATGTTTACAAATCTGGCAGGATGGACTTGCAGAATGCAGAAGCTTCATAAAACCAGGACAAGAAAGGAAAGACATGGAGGAGAGGCAGGCAAAACGTTAGAAAGGAATAGGACAAAAGGCCAGAAATACCCAAAGGGAACAGAAATACCCACGGTGAGTTTTGCCCTCCTCACAGATTCCTCTAAGCCTGATACTAATAGTCTTTCCTATTCACTTTATCCGGATAGAGGATCTCTTTATGTTCATCCAGCTCCGGAGAATGTAACTGGTGTAGGAAGACTCTGTCTTTGGATCCACACCACCTTTTCTTTCTGAGCTTTTCTCCCAGTTCAGTCACTTACCACATTCACCTTAACCTTATGCTGTGCGAAGAGTGCATCTCCGCACCCATACGGGCACATCTCGATCCTGCATGGTGGCCCTGAACAACATGTGTGAGCAGCACTCTGTTCTCCAGCTCCCAACAGGGAAGGCCATTTGACTGACTTCACAAAAGGGGAAAGAGTAAATCGAGAACTGCTCAAAATGACAACCCACTGAGAACTACTAGAACAGCAACCAAAGAAATGAGGCTGCAATGGAAGAAATTCAGGATCATAACTGTTGCTAAAATGAGATTGTCAAAAGATGTCTTGCCTTCCTAGCAGGCCTAAGATTTTACCATGTAGGGAAGGAAGCTAATATTATTTTATTATATAGTATATGATAAGCACTATACTAGATGTTTCACAAATATTGGCCACTTGAATTCTCACATATTGTCAGGCATGGTGGTGCACGCCTGTAACCCCAGCACTCATGAGGCTGAGGCAGGAGGATCGCTGTGAGTCTGAGACCAGCCTGGGCTACACAATGAGTCCAAGGCCTACTTAATATTTTCCTATTGAACCAAGAAACAGGGATATTCATAATATCTACTGCTAACTGATAAATAGGAATATTTATATTGTTCACATGGAATATAATTTTTAGAATATCTTTATAGGACATGTTTGCAATTTCTTCAGTAATCATAACGTTACATAAAAGCAAATCCTAATTTGTCGGTTTTATTATATATTGGATACAATTCTGTGCTACACATAATGACGCATGTAATCCTTTCAGAAAACAAGTACTAGGACTAGCCCCATGTTAGAGAATAGGAGTCTAAGGCAAAAAGAGGCTAAGTACTTGGTCATACCAATGATTAATGGTACAATCAAGATTCAAATTCGGGTAAACTAGCTTCAAGTCATTTGTTTACCACATTCATATTATACCAACTCACAGCAAAAAGTATCTTTCAACAGTCCAGTGAAGAAAAGTTCATCTTTTTAAGAAATAGTATTGGAAAACTTGGCCATTCCTATGCAAAAAGTACTAAACTTCCCACCTAACACAAAACTAACCAAAAATAATTATATAAAATGTAAAAATAAATTTTATAGGAGAAAATCTTCATGATTCTGGAGTTAGGCAGAGAATGAGTTGTTTGTTATGATGCCAAAAAGTATGATCCTTAAAGAAACAAACTGAAAAATCAAATTTTATCAAAATTTAAAACTTTAGTCTATGCAAAACATAATTATAAAGTAAAGGTTTCCTTTATAGGAAGGAACATGCTGTTAATCAATTTAATGGCAGCATTCTAATAGTCTTTGGATTATCTGTCTTCTACTTCAGGTAACAAAACCCTGAAAAGAGACTACTTTGTAGATCTACAACTCCCCAGCACTGAGCACATCTGTGACCGACCGTGCATGTACTCAGCGTGTTTGAGTTGAATCGAAAAAATTCCAAGTGATTGAAAGTCATGTCAAACCCTTTGGTCTTTCCCCGCTACCCCCCCGTCTGTACCAGGAATCAAACTCAGGGCCTTGCAATTGCCAGGCAGGTGTGGGGCCACTGTGAGCTACATTCCCAGTCCTCAAGTGATTATTAATTGCTTGGCACAGTCAAGGGAATTAAGAGCTTTGGTCTTGAAAGTTCTGTCTCATTTTCCTCATCTGTAAAATGGAAAATAGCTTCTAAATCACTGTTTTTGTATAAAGGAGCATTTTTTTATTAGTATGGCACAAAGCCAGTTTGAGCAAGTAAATCTATATGAAACTACAGTCTGTGTCAGCCATTCCAGGAAGACTTTGTTGTTTTAAGTCATCTTGGAGCTAAGATTCCCATAGAGAAGAGGACTGCTAAGGCCTTGTATCCTCTGTGTGCCTACCCTCCCTCTCATCAAGCCCACACAGGCAGGAAACAGGATGAGCAAGAGCTAAAGAAGATCCCCTGTGTTTCCTTCAAAAGCCCTTTGATTCTTGCCCTTTCTTACAGGGCTGACCTTAACAGGAGACTCTTGGCACTCTCAAGTGATTCTGGACAAGCAGTGTCACACCCAGCTATGAGGTGTGGAGACAGCCTTGGAGAGGATAAGGGAGAAAAGGGGTCTGTCTGGACAGAGCCTGCTCAGAGACAAACCTGAGCCAGGAGATAGAAGGGGGTCAAATGTACCACGTCCATGTACCAGCTCCCTATGATGAATGTAAACATTACATGCTCCAAATGTGGGCTAATACAAAAAATTAAAAAGAGGTCAACTTGAACCACAGGACTTCATACTGACCCGAAGTGAGACTGCTCAAGGTCCAATCCAAAGGACTGTGTAACTCTCTAAGCCTGAGAACCTGCCCTCATATTTTCCTCTGTCTTTAGAAGTAAGTCTATGAACAATTAAATACTCTATTCCTGCCAACAATTCTGGGGAATTCTCCTCGGCTTTAAAATCAAACATTCATTTCTACACCCACTTGCTTTAGCTTTAAAATATCTTTCTAATAAGAGTGTGGAGAGGATTAACCAAAGAGGTCTTTTGCAGCAAAGTGTCTCATAGCACAAAACTATTTCCTAGAGAAAAGTTAAATTCCTTTTTCCTCTGCATTTTAGGATGACAGAAAAAAGCCTGCTGTTTTTCCAGCCTTGAGTTTGGCCCTGAATAAATCTTTTCATTAGTTAAGTGTAGAAGTTGACAGTGAAATGCACATTGCAAATCCTTTGCCAGTGGAATCTCCCTTTCTTCCCTCCAGTACTATATTGGCTTCTCTGCCCTCTGGACCAGGATGGAACTTTTCTGTTCTGAATCACCCAGCCCCAGCATGCCCAGAGGGTCAGGGCCTCTCCTTACTGGAGAGCTGCTCCAGGGTCCCTCGCAGCTCACGGCCTTCCAGCTAAATGCTGTAACAACTTTTCTCCCATCAAACTGAGACCTAAATTTCTCCAGAGAGGTTGTTAATAGAGAAATGTCAGTAACAGAGGGCTCCTGAGAAATCCTGGGTGTGTCCATATTTAGGGTATGATGTTTCTATTTAAATATTTAGAGTATCTTCTTGGGCTTCTTCTTTATGAATCATGCCTAGAATCTTTGTGTCCATGCATATGTGCACACCGACATGTGGGGGGGGGGGTCTGCTTGTGTGTGTAGCTCTGGGGACTGAACCCAGGGTCTTTGCACTGAACTACATCCCTATCCCTTTTCTTATTCTTTGGAGACAGGATCATGCTATGTCACTAAGTTTCCCAGGCTGGGCTCAAACTTGCCATCCTCCTGCCTCAGACTCAGAGTGCTAGATTGCAGGTGTGCACTGTCACACTCCCTGTCTATGTTACCCTCCTCCAACACTTCCTGCTCCCCACACTCACTGGCTAACTCCTGTTTAGCCCCCAAGACCCAGATCATGCACCCATCTACCCTGGAAAGCCTACAGAATGCCACAGAGCAGGGGCTGTGTCTTACGGCAGACTTAGTACCTAGTAGGTACAGCAGTGTGACAGCACCATCTCAAATTCAGCTTCAGCCATGCATTTCACCACACTACCTACTTCCAGGACGATAAGTCCTTCTTGATCTGCCTGAGCAGACAATTATGAGGCCTGCCGAAGTTGCTCTCGCAGCAAGGGGAAAGAGCCTATCTGTGCTGTCTCTCCAGGGAAAGGCGTCCGAAATCATAAAAGCCAGAGAGACAATCTCATTAAATGTTCTGTCAGATATTTCTGGCTTCATCCTAAAGTCACGCTTACATATAAGTTTATTTATTTTTTAGATAGTCTCACCATGCTGAGCTCAAGCTGGCTCTTCCTTGGCCTCCCCACTAGCCACGACTGCAGGTACAAGGCGCCACACCCAGCTCATAGCTGTACCCATCAGACTGTGTCTCCCTTGCCAAGGCCAGGCCATCCCTCAGTTCTTGTCTTCATTCTGACAAGCTGTGTCTCTCTCCAGCTACTGTTCACCTTCTCCACCCAGCTCTCGACCCACATAGAGGAGGCTACCTGTACCCCATTGGATACACCTGATTGGTAGCACCAGCGAGAGAGGAACATGGAAGGAGATGCAGCTAGGCAGCTGCTCTCCCACTCCGTCCCTACTGAGCCATCTACAGAAGCCACAGCTCCTGTGGACAGTCCCTTCCTGCCACTGCCCTCTCTAGATCCAATAACTACTTCTTCGGGTTTGCACCTCAGTTTCGACGTTCATCTTGAGCATCACTCAGAAGCAGATATAAACATGCTTGCTGTGGGTGGGCAGGGAGCGAGCCAGAGGGGCTCGACTTGTACCTGCTCCTCAGCCTTCCAGGAGTGCCTTTAACTCCTCCCTGGAGCTGCTGCCTCTCTGTGGAACACAGTTTGAAAATCACTATGAATGAGTAAGTATTCGCTAGTGATGTTCTCAGTAGAGGTTTTCAGTTATCCATGAATAATTACTAAAATTATTTTAATAAAGCAATAGCTATAAATGATTAAGTACCTACCACAGGCGAGAACTTTGGAATCATTGTCAATTCTCACAACCATAGAACTGGACAATGTATCTCCATATTACAGATGAAGAAATGGGCTTAGACAAAATAAGGAAAAAGGATAACCAAGTCGGAACTCAAATGGAAAACATCTGGAATGTGTCAGAATTCATAACCCTTCCTTTTCTCTGACAGAGGATTTGGCCCAGTAGCATCTCCCTATGCGCTGCTCAACTGAGTATCATTTGCCTTGGTTCTTTGATCATCCCAGTAGAAACACATGGACATTCTATGGACCGTGTGCAACACGATGATTCGAAAATAGCACATTCTCTTCAATTTCATTTCCCATTACCCCTCCTTGCCAAAACTCAGCAAGTGGCTATGGCCCAACCCAGAGACTATGGCCTGCCCAGCGCTACGGAAGGAAGACCCTATTTCCGTTTTCATGGCGATCTCACTAACTCCCAGCGTTTCAGTTACCGTCGTTCCCAATCTTATTCTCCAAGTCTTATTCCAACCTTCTCCAGCTATAAACACACATTATGAAAATGCATGCTCGATGCATGCATAGACACTTAAAATACAGTATGTCCAGAGTAAATTCAGCATGTTTTCTCTTCTTAAATTTCCTTCTCTTCCTTCCTCATTTCTTCAAGCCACACTTTTCCACAGCCGGTTGAAGACTTATTGTCAACAACTCTCTCTCGGTCTCCGTACTCATCCACTGTAGCACCGTACTGTCTCCTACAGCCAACTCCTTTTCACACCCTCTTTCTCTCTCACAGTTCTCTCACAGTTGAAAAACTGCAAAAATTGAATCCCCTTGATCCCTTTAGCCCCAAACTCCTTACCATCTTTCTATTCCTGGACACTGCTGACATTGCTTCTTCTAATAAAGACTGCCTTCTCTTCTCGCATTACCTGTTGGCCTAATCTCAAGATGCAGCTCATGTCTCAATGGTAATAGAGATTTCTATCTCATTATTTTGGACAACTCAAAATATAAAGTTCAAATGTAATTGTTATTACAAAAAGTATAAAGGATTGTAAAACATATCAAACGTGAGATCATATTTACTTAACATCAGGTAATGGATATAGATTGAATTCATACTGAAGTTTGAATCCCAGATTTTAAATGTATCTGATGAGCACCTCTGTTGCCTCCCCCAGCTTCCCACTTACGACAAGGAGAAAAAGTGAAGAATTGCATCTATAGCTTTGAGACTTCCAATCCATCTACTGTCATATCCAGTAACCACAAAGACCAATGGAATTAAGTCAAAATACATATTTTTACCATTAAACAAATTTATTAATTAAAATATTTTCCTTATCACTGAAAATATGGGCTGTAGAAAGTAAGTCAGATCTCAAATTCCATAGTAAGTTAGCAAAAACTTGGAAAAGAAAGGATAGGAGGAGAAAAAGTGCAGAATTCCTCACTAACACATGGGTGCTCTGTTTTATAATTTATTATTAAGAATAGGGAAGTACAGATTACAGAGTTATTTTTAAGTTAAAGATAACCAGTAATAAAATAACAGGATATGTACATAACAAATGTCTAAATAAATATAAACAAAGTATCAGCCAAATAAGAAAAAGATTGTGGAGGTGGGTGAGAGATTAAAAGGAAGTTTTAAAAAATATAATCAAAGAATAAAACAGTATGTCAGAGATTAAGATTAAATGTTGTTTATGATGCATGATCTTTTTGATTATGTTGTACATTCTACTTGCTAATATCTTGTTGAGGATTTCTGCATCTATGTTAATTAAGGAAATTGGCCTGTAGTTTTCTCTTTTAGTTGGGTGTGTATCTGGTTTGGGAATCAGGGTGGTACTGGCTTTCATAAATGAACTTGCTCATATTAGGGAAGCAGAGCCAGCTCACATAAATAACCTGACAAGGAAGCTTAAGATGCTTGAGAAATAGCAAGAATTCAGGCCTAAATCAAAATAAAGAGGAAAATCATAGAGTAGAAATCAGTGAAACTGAGACCAAAAAAAATAAAAAATCAACAAATCAGAACTGGTTCTTTAAAAGAATTAATAAAATAGTTGCATGAACCCTTAGCAAACTTACCAAGAGAGAAAAAGAGGAAAAACTGACATCAATGCAGTTAGACAAAAAAAAAAAAAGGTGAAATCACAGCACTGTCAAAATCCAAATTATAATTAATAACTATTTTGAAAAATTGTATTCAAACAAATTGACAAATTTTGAAGAAATGGACAGATTCCTAGATTCATAAAAATTGCCAAGCTAACACCAGAAGACATAAGGGGGGAAGAAAAGGGATTTTTAAAAAGAAACAAGCTGAAATGAGAACAAAGACCTGTCATGTAAAGGTACAAGATCCCAATGATGAATGTAACTGTACTGTATACCTAAAATGTACCAATAAACTCCATGAGTAAAAAAACCAGAAAAAAATAAACAAAAATTAAAAATAAAAAGAAACAAACTGTATTATATATATATGTCACTAACTTACCAAGATGATTGGGAAATGCCTGTACTGTAAACATGTTCTAATAAAAAAGAATGTTATTTTATGATTTAAAGATAAATGTTTAAACTGATATAGAGGAAGATAGTCTCAGAACATGCAAAAATTTAAATCTTCCAAGATGATGCTAATAGATGATCCGGTTAGAACAAAAATCATAAAGGCAAAGAATTCATCAAGAAATAAAAAGAAAGCTGGGTGTGGTGGGAGTCTAGACTTCACCCTGGAAGGCTAAGGCAGGAGAATGACAAGTGCCAGTCCCTGTCTGGGCAATTTAATGAGACTCTGCACTCTGCCACACACGTGCGCGCGAACACACACACACACACACACACACACACACACACACACATATGCATGCAAAGTTGGGGATGTAGCACAGATGAAGGCCCTAGTTTCAATCCCTAGAGAAAGAAAGAGAGAGAGAAAGAGAGAGGAAGGGGGCAAGAAAAGACAAGAAAAACTGGTGAAGAAGAAGAAAGCAAATGTAAAAATATTAGTTACAGACAAGGTACGATTTAAAATAGAAGGCATGAAAAAAATAGAAGGCATGAAATAGAACAAAGTCTATCCCATTATATTGCTGGACAATGCAATGCATAATGGAAGCATAGTGGTTATTCATCTGTGTGCTTCAATAATAACTAAATATACAAAGAAAAAACTAGTGGAAGCAAAAATCAAAGTATAAGGCAAGCACAATAGTTTGAGAAGATAGTATATAGCTCTCTCAAATTTTGACAGATGGGATAGACTAAAAGCAAAACATAAAACTTAATTATATACACCGGGCGAGGTGGTGCACTGGGGAGGCTGAGGTAGGAGGATCACTGTGAGTTCGAGACCAGCCTGGGCTACATAATGAGTTCCAGGTCAGTCTCAGCTACATAGTGAGACCCTGTCTCAAAACAAAACAAAACAAACCACTTAATTATATAGATATATATTATCTGCATATTTATAGTATATATAATTTTATATGTTTATAAGTATAAAACAAGGAACTCATTCTTTTTCCCTCTAAAACATCCATGTAGTTTATCAAAATCTATTATGCTCAATGGAGCAACACATGCTTAGGACTTAGACTTCTGAAGATCAGTCAGTCAATAAGGTAAAAATTGTTCAGAGATAAAAATACAGTGGGCCTTCAAGTTACGACTGGCCTGACATATGAACAACTTCAGTTAATTTGTTTGGATGATTCACCTGTCTCTTGTTATCTATAGCATGTACCCAGGTAAATATCCAGATATCCCTGTACTGACTTACAATCAACTTGAGTTACCACCCACCCTTGGGAACCAATTGAGTTCATAAGTCAGGGGTCCACTGTACTCTTGACAATCCTTTACATGGGCCATAAAGGCTAATGTGGAAGTAAATCAGTAATTTGTGAATGTACCAACCAGGTTTTCCTCCAACTTGAACACTCAGTTTCCTTGGGTGAGAATCTGTTAGAGTAGTTGGCTATACTCAGGAGCAAGTGTGTGCCTTCACACACGGCAGTCGTAACGGCAGTATCAGGAGGCTCAAAAACTGAGACTATGCTCACGAAGTAGGAGGATAAGTGAAATCACCTACACTATTTATATTTGTTTTATACATCTTTTAGACCAGGAAGATAGAGTTAAATTTGCCTGACAGTGTGGCTCAAAAGTGAGATTCAAAATAATTTAATGACATGGACCAACCAGTTAAAATAAACAATAATTTTAGCATCAGCAAAGGAATCTGAAAAACCATGATGGGCCCGACATTAGCCCTTTTGTTGTTGAATTATTGGATGACCCTGAGGCCCAAAGAGAGGGATTGGGCAGCCAAGATGGCAGGACGACTGCACTCAGGGGTTCCAACAGCAGTTTTTTACCAAATGGGACAGAATTATTCACTCCTCAGCCACTAGCATAGAGAATCACTACCTAATAATGGAATAGCGACCCTGTTGTCATTTCCACTGTCACACGCACACATACATGTGCTTGTGCCCTCAACTTAATGAAGTCTAACAAACGAAATTTCCCCTGCAATAATCCCAAACTATAACAGAAAAATCCTACATCATATTTCAATGAATCAAGTTTAACAATATATGAGAACATAAGATAAAAGCAAACTATATTTAAATAATACATATTTTATTATATAAAGTATAGTAAAAATAAAAATATATATATAGAAAGAAAACCAACCTCAAAATCATAAAGTAGTCTTTTAAATAACTACTGATTCTGAGAAAAGATCAAAAGTTAAAAATAAATTTCTAGAAAACAAAAATTCTACTTTCAAAACTGCTACAGTGAGTCAAAAACTGCTTTCAGAGACAGTTACAGTTTTAAGTATTTTACTTGTCATTGAAATTAACCAAGAACTCTTCTCAAGGAACCATATTCAAAGAACAAAGATGCAAGAGAAACAAAGAGAAACACAATAGAAAACTAAATATAAAGAAAAATGGGGATTTTGAGTGGTCTTTATATGGACAGAATTCAGAATATCAGGCTTTTGAAATCTTTAAACTAACATGAACAGTATAACAAGAGATAAAGTAGCTTTTATTAGAAAGATGCTTTAATTGCAAGAAAGTCCTATGTATAATTCTCAGCTAATCAATTTTAAAATACATGGAAAATGATTTTATTAGGAAATATAAATTCCATAAGTAAAATTTAAAAAGTAAAAAGCCTGAATTATAACTCCAAAAATTCACAGTCCCAGCTGGTTTTGCTGGTGAGTTTATATATATGAAAACATTTTTTTTAAAGTTAGAAATCCACCAATTCTTTTGTGATAGTATGGTCCTATTAACCTAAAATAAAGAGCTGTACAAAGAAAACGACCTCTTATCTCACTTATGAAAAAACAAAAATACAAAATATTACTAAATAAGTTCATGAATTCATTAAACAATTTATCTTCTATAAGTCTACGGGTTTATTCCCAGAAGGCAGTGTGCTTTAGTGTATCACGATTATAATTATATATAACCTAGTAAGAAACATGAAATGTGTAGGATCTATGTAAAATGATCTATAAAGTTTCACCAACAGATAAAGAGGGTTGAAAGGCATGGAGAGATGTTTTATGTTCTTCAATGGGCAGATAGAATGTTGGAAAGGTGAAAACTGACTAAATTAATATAATTACAATCAAAATTCCCGTGGGTGGCAAAAAGTAAAGAGAAGAAAAGACAAAGGCCAAACAATGCAATGAGCAGCTGAAGGTCTTTAATATATAAAGGTGTCTAATACTTGATGTGAGTCTGTTTGCACTTCCCAGGCATAAACCACAACTTGGTTGCAATTCATCAGTTCAGTGTGTTACAGTCCTGAACTCATTGTCTGCGGCTCTGGGTTAGGATAGTATCTGTGTGTCCCTCTGTACCTGTGTCTGTCTGTGTGTGAGAAGTTGTTGCTTTTCTTAGTTCTAAGTGAGATTAAAGACTGTGTTGCCATCCGGTTTGCTATCAAGCTGAACACAGCAGCGCAGGCAAGAGTGAGGAAGGGAGGGCACAAATTCAACCGCAAAAACACCGAAGCCGGAGCTCAGGGTCAGAGGAGACCAGGAGATTGCAAGTCCCCTGGGAATTCAAAGGGAACCCTTGCAGAGGGCATTTGGATTCCACAGGGAGGGATATAAAATTCAATCTTATCTAGAAAATGTAAACAGTAGCTATCTCTGGATGGTGGTATTATATACGCAGAATAAAAACATAAACATTTTAAATATTAAATTCTTCAGAAAAAAGCAGGAACCTGTGCTCTGTACACTAAGCCTTGGGTTTACAGTAGCCCTTCGCCACGGTGACACGCCTAAGCATCTCTGCTGGCAGACATCAACTGCGCTGCGCCCATCTCAAAGCAGACCTTACCGTGGTGGAGATGCAGGCTCAGCACAGCCTAGGACCCACGCAGCATGGGAATCCAGCCATCCTGAGTGTAAACTCTAAGTCTGCCTTTATTTCTCCTCTGTGCCTCAGATCAGTCATCTGTACAGCAGGTAATGATACCTCTAAGTGTCCACCTAAACATGGAGACGTGTATGCCTATCTATGAAACGGTCCTTTGTAAATTTTATGAATATTATATGCAATATATAATGAGGATGGGGAGCACAGAGAGGAGGAAAGGATGGGGAAGGTGAAGATAGTTAATAAGTTACAGCCAGAAATAGGTTCCGATAAAAGATAGATAATAGCAAACAGGGAGATAGATCTTCTGCAAAGGGAACGGGGATCAAGAGATGCAGAGAAGAGAGAAAGACAAAAGGGGGAGTAAAATAATGTGTTAGTGCACTTCCAAACTCCCCACACTATGTAATGCAAACACGTACTAATAAAAAGTTTTTCAAACTATAAACAAGAATAAAAGGCTTTATTTTTAAAAGAAATAAGCTCTAGTATTCTACTGCACCATAGGGCTACTACTGATAATGTTCTATATATTTCAAAAAAATCTAGAAAAAAGGATTTTGAACTTTTGATAAAGAAATTATAAACGTTTAGGAGATTAGGAGGTAGATACATGTATCCTGATCTGAATATCACACAATGTACACAGGTATCAAAACATCACGTGGGGCCGCCCCATAAATATGTCTGAAATTTGTATGTCAATTTGAAAGAGTATGTGGCCAATAGAATATTTTAAAAATGATTACAATAATGATGATAAGCATCATGATGGTTATGATTTTCCTAAAGATATGAAATCAATTAAGAGAATATGGGTTTTGTTTCCCTACAAAATAGTCACAACCAGACTTTCCCTTCCCATTTTGCCCATGGAGTCCAATGTGGAGAAAGCTAACGTTTATGGTGGCACTTTTTTATCTTACATCCAGGGAAAATAAGATTCAGAGAGAAAGCTAATAAATCTACCTAGATTGTTGGCAAGAAAAAAAAATCATAAAATTTTATTTTACAATCATTTTGTGCCTTTTTTATGTACTAACACCAAAGAGAAGCAACACAACATGGGCAAAAAACAAGGCACTTATTTACTACAGAATTCATAAAATTTACAAGATTGATTCATAGGTAGGCATAAATTTATCTATCAAAAGGTAAATATTTTTTTAGGTAACTGACCTGAAGCACAGAAGATAAAGGCCCACTTAGAACTATTTTCCTTCTAAGTCCTGGCATTCTGAGCCACACTGCTAAAATTTCTATTCTCTTTATTAAATGGATCTTCCAGTGGAAATCACAAAAACAAGTTTTAATTGGTGGATTATTTAATAATAAAATCTGACTTCATCTAAGGATGACACACATTTATACTCTAGGGTTACAACTGAAAAACAAGATTTAACGAGAATGTGTTCCAAGAAAGTCAAACTTTTGTTCTTTATGTATGTGATTGAAAGTAAAACTTAATTGCTAAGATCTGTGTGGCTAAATTTCAAAATTTTAATGTTTGAAAAGGAACAGCACTGAAATATCCACTTACAAGGAAATAATTATGCACATTCAACAGAGTCCCTAAGCTCCTGAAATGGGCAATACCTCTCATGGAATGAATGTGATATTAGTTCTCTAATCAAAGTACTCCGAACATGAAATTAGTATCAATGTAGTGACAGTTCACCCAGAACTCTACTTTCTAGAAAATATGCTTCATCACACCACTGACAAAACTCAAGGTCATAAACTTTATGAATTAAAATGTATCCCTCTGCTAGAACAGTCAGTCAAACCTTTCATTAAAACATGATCAGAGAGCCGAGGCTGGTGGCGCACGCCTGTAATCCCAGCACTTGGGAAGCTGAGGCAGGAGGATCACTGTGAGTTCAAGACCAGCCTGGGCTACATAGTGAGTTCCAGATCAGTCTCAACTACACAGTGAGACCCTATCTCAAAAAAACAAAAACAAAACAACAACAACAAAAAAAAAAAAAA
>NW_022900948.1:5730186-5782760 GCF_012274545.1 Fukomys damarensis | reverse complement strand
ACCCAAAAAAAAAAAAAAAAAAAAAAAAAAAAAAAAAAAAAAAAAAAACATGACCAGAGGGCCGGGGATTTAGCTCAGTGGTTCTGCCACCGGCCTCTCAAGTGCAAGGACCCAAGTTCGATCCCCAGTACAAAAAAAAATTATCAGCTTTTACACACAGGCACAATTATGCGGTTTCTAGCCAATGGCAAGTGGAAGATACAAATCAACTTTGTATGTGTCATATTTAATTTCAGTCCTGTACTTCTAACCAATATTGCCTTGGCAAATAACTCCTCATGCAAGACAGCCATTTATCATTTCAGCCCTTGGCTGTCTGTGTCAGAGTAAACCCCACAACTCATATTAGCAGTCCCCCAATGTCTTCTTTAGACATCCTTTTACCAAGTGAAATACTATGCTAACTAGAGGTCTGAAGGCCAAGGCTCTCAGGGATGAGCCTCTCCCTAGCAGCTGTGGCAACTCCTCAGGGACCTTCTTAGAACTGCTAGGGCCTCCTAAAGAAAGTACACAGCCACAGGCCTGCAGCCTAGTAGGACAGATGAAGCATGCTCTGGTAAGCGATTTGGTTACGAGAACTAAAGGGCAGAAATAAGGTCAGAACATTGGCTTTCAGGGTGTGTGTCCCATGGCCATAACAATGCCAAAAGGGGCCATGGTGGAAAATTGTGGAGGCACATGACATTCCCTTTTCCATGCTGGGAATTTTTAGACATTTTCAGCTCTTTCATGACCCTAAAAGCAAGCCATGACTTGTCTAGATTTTTTTCTATTAATAATGTATCTATGACATTCTCGTACTATTTCTAGAACCTACCCTCCCATTTCTCACTCCATCCTTCAGGGTTGATCTAAATGACAAGAGGAGGTCCAGCACTTTAAAGAAAGCATTTGTTTCAGGCATTGCTCATTCATCCGAGAACCTATATTAGCTCTTTGCCTTCACTTTCTATGGGGTCATTCTGGTTTGTAGTCAGTAATCCTATGGTTTACGTCTCTATTTTTCTGACTCTTGATTACCATCACAAAACAGCATGCACAGCCATGTTTCTGTTTAAAGATAACAGATAATAGATGTTTAACACAAACAACCAAACAAGTCTCTGTCTCTTATTCTCTTTCCCTCTTCATATATGTGGATATCTTCTTATATCATTATATCTTATATTCTTATATCTGTTTAGGACTACCAAGTGGATTTAAGAATGTTCTTCTGTATGTATGTTTTCTACATGACCAAGAATGTCTTTTGTAATCATCAAACTGCACAATTTTAATAAAGCCAAAGCACATGAATAATACAGTTTAAATAACTATCCAGAGTTCCCATTTTCATAGTTTTATTCCCAATTTTCTAAAATTAACTGAATGCTATGAAAGAAACATTTCTCACTGTCTTATTTCAATTGGTCATCTAACTACCCCAGTTAAAATCTTTAGGGAGGGCCGGGGATTTAGCTCAGTGGTTCTGTTGCAAAAAAAAGAAAGAAACCTAAAATCTTTAGGGAATAAATTAACTCTAAATTCTCTTTATTTTTGTCATAACATTGCATCAATGGATATGACAATAGTCATCAATATTTTAGGTATTCAAAACTGACAGCTATCCTGATAAATGTTGGTCCTTTTATAATTATTTTAGCACATTAGATGATACTGATTTGGGAATTAAAATAATCAAAAAGTACCCCTGAAGTCATGGAAATGTATTTTATAGTATTTTAGTCTTCATATAAACTCTATATTCCTTATTATGAAATCCTTTTTTAAAAACTGGATCAGGCTTATCCAAACACAGTGAAAAGACATGTTTAGAAAAGAACATTTTAACTCATGCTAACATTTTGATGAATAATGTTCATTTTTTTTCTCTAGAATATTGGTAGGGAGAAACTTCAGAAACCAACATACATGATTTTTACACGTTGAAATTAAATGATTTCATATCCTGAATATTTAATCTTACCATAACATTTTACAGACTCTTGCTCTACATTGCCAAGTTTCTTTCTAAAAAGCTGTAGTGTATGAGGGTGAACCTTCCACGGACCTGGAGTATTATTAAGTGTCCTCACTTGTTTTGAATCTTTGCTTTTCTGACCTAGAAAAACAGTACCGTGTTTTGATTCAATTTTAATTCGTCTTAGTGAACTTTTTCACATGCTTGTTAGCCATTTGAATTTCCTTCTTTTGTGAATTATTTGTTCCTTTCTTTTTCTAGTGATGTTTATTTTATGCTATCAATTTCACTCAGCTTTTTTAAACAAGTTATTTTAATCTTTTACTTGGCATAATTGTAGCAGGTATTTTTCTCATTTTGTTCTTTGACTTTAATTTTGCTTATTAATGCACTTTTTAAATATTTACACAGTCAGTTATATTGATTTTTTATTTTCCTGGTTTTTCCATTTTTTTTAATCCTAAAAAGTCATATGAAACCTCAATATAATTAACCTCCATCTTCTTGTGTTGGCTTGATTTTTAAAATATTTAATGCATTCAAAATGTATTTTGGTGTGTGATAAGAGATGGGTTTTTATAACAACTCTTTGTTTCCCAAACAGGAAACCAATTTTCCTACAACCACTACTCCTTTTTCCACTGACTTGAGAGGCCTTTGTAAGATATTAAATTTTTAAACAAACTGAAGTCTTCCTATTTTATTGATCTGTGTGTCTATATTCTTGGCACCACACTCCACTGTTATTATAGGATTGTACCCTACAATAAGTAAGTCTAGTAGACTAATAACTGTAGTAGTTATTCCCAAGACATTACTCTGTTTTTCTCAGAATTTTATTAGCTATTCTTCCTGCTAAAGATATCTTTATCTTTGAGGTAATTACTCTGTTAAGTTAACCAATATCTTTGGGAGTTTTGATAAGAGTTGTTAGAAAGCAAAGTTTAAAACCTACAGAATAAAAAGTTTTAAAACTCTGCTGTGAAATGTAACAAAAAACAATAACTAAAATTACACATCAATTTTGTGGATGGAAACATTACAAAAATGTCACTTTCCCCCTAAAGTCATCACTTTATTGAATATCTAATGTGCTAGATCCTGGACTGGGCTCCTCAGAAATTGCAGAAATCAGGGATCATGCTTCTTGGATGAGAAAACACTTATTCTGGCAGAAGCAGTGATAGAGAGTGGTTAGTCCCTGGGGCCTTGCACATCTTTATTGCTTGTGCAAAACATGGAGAAGATATTTTACTGGGTGGACACTTGGACAAAGCCTCTTAAAATTGAGAATGGATAACACAATAAGACCTAAGCCAGTAAATCCATCCAGCTACGGGCTGAAACCTCTGAGATCATGGGCCAAAATTAACCTTTCCCCCTTTAAACAGATTTTCTCAGGTACTTTTTCACAGTGACAAAAAGGTTGACTAATGCACTGTTCCACACACACTGGCTCCCTGTTAGGTAATCTGGCTACAGCAGGTGGCTCACCTATCTTGTTATGCAGAGATGCCTTTTGGATTTTCTGCATCCTCTGTTCTCTATTTCAAGGGCTTGTCCAATACCCACCCAATAAAATATCTTCTCCACTTTTTGCACAAGCAAAAAAGATGTGCATGGTCCCAGAAAAGTATTTAGCCACATATTCTCATCCCCCCATGCTTCCATTATTCCAGTCTCTCTTGTAAAAAAATGTCCTTTAAGAGGTGATCAAAAATAAGTTGAATGATTAAATTTTTTAAAATGTGTTATAGTAAAGGACACATTGCCATTAAACTCAATCAAGAAACTCACCCTCACACTGAACACACCAATTCTGCTATTCTTAATACTTTTTGAAGGAACTCTGCAAGTCCTTTTGTGACTGTGTTTACAAGGTATGATCAAAAATAAGGTTGCTGCTCCAAAGTTCCATCCAATGAAAAGCAGGCTTATTAAAAAAAAAATTATGGTATGGTTTCAGCTGTATAATTCACCAGATCTGGCATAGTGTGACTTCTGGTTCTTCTCCAAAGGCAAAATGACCATGAAAGGTAAAGGTTCCCAATGAATTCAGGACATCAAGGCAGCCATGACAGCACAACAAAAGACACTTACAAAATAAAGACATTTACAACTGCTTCAGAGTGTGACAAGACCAACTCCCCAAGATGACTGTAATTATTTTGTATTGCAAACATATACTAATGAAAAAAGAAAAACAACAACAAAAAAGAAAAAGTGGCAAAAGAAAGTGGCAAGAATGATAGGATGTGTGTCCAAGGCCTGGGGGAGTATTTTGAGAGGGATTAACGAAACTGTGTTTCATTGTAATAATTTAACACACATCGTACATTTTTTGAAGCACACACCACATTTTTTAATCACATCTCATGTTTGAAAAATCTGGTTTCAGTTAGTGGAGCCTGACTACCCAGGCTGGATAGGCTCTGCTTTCTCCTCTGGGCTGCCTTGCCCTCTGCTTCACTGTACTGTGGCAACTTCACTGCCGTCTGAGCACATGTATATACACTCTGCCCTCATTGTTTACGCATTCTACATCTGTGAATTTGCCTGTTAGCTGAAATGTAATTGTTACTTAAAATCAGTTCTGACAGTGAGTGTTTCCCAGTCAGTTGAACGCATGCAGAGTCCTGACATACTCAAGTTCCAGATGAGTTGGACCAGGCACCCTTCTGTTCAGCTCTCATACTATAAACAAATATCCTTTTTGTGATATATTTACTGCCACATTTTTGCAATTTTGTACTTTTTGTGGGAAACTTCTCAATTTGCCATGGACCCCAAGCATAGTGCTAATGTGCTGTCTAGCATTCCAAAGCATTAGAAGACAGTGATTCCAAAGATTAGAAGAAGTACTCTGGAGGAAAAATGTTGTTAGATAAGCCTCGTCCAGGCGGATGAGTTTAGTGATGATGAATAAGCCACATATTTTAAGTGATTTTTCCTTAGACAAAAACACATACAAACAGGGTTATGTTGTGATCTGCTGATGAAAATATAACCAGAGGCTTGCAGGAACCTAGCTTTGTGTTCATGATTTGTAGAATAAAACTACTGTAACAAGAAACCACTGAACGTCTTGTTGTGGCTCACATCCTAACAACAACTTCCTTAGAACCAAGGTTTATGCGTTATTCATGTTTGTGCCTTAAAAGTATCCGACTCAGAGCTGAGCATGATTAAAAGAACAAAAAGTATTTACAGAATAGAAGGTGATGGGATGTGAAGAGATATGTTGAGGTGGGCTGGAATAGAATAACATTTATGCAGTCCCTCTTATCCATGGAGGGTTTAATTCAAGTTCCCCAGTGGAAGGTTAACACCAGAGAATATACCAAACCCCACACTACACATGATCTGTTCGTTCTTATGTACACATAAACGTAATGTCATTTCCATCTTAACTAAGCAGTCACACACCAAGGCCAGTAACTCCCGGGATATGACAACAAAACAAGCACGAACTTTGTACCTTCATCACAATTTCCCAGACAGAAGATTCATTCCTACTATAGATCTTAGCAACTTGACATTCAAGGGTTTTTTTTTTCTTTCCTTCTTGAGTCAATAAAAAACTTTTTTATTTATATACAGCTTGTCTTTGATAAATCCAAATTGTCAGGATCATTACTGTAGCATTTGGAACCAGGATTAAGAAAGACAGGGTTGCTTGAGCAGAAGCACCGCAATACCATGACAGCCAATATGGTAAGTACTAAGTGGCTAGCAGACAGGTGTCATATACAGTGTGGATGGAGGAAGGCATAATTTACCTCCTGGATGGGACAAAGCAAGAGAGTGGAGATATTTCATGTTAGAATGAGGGCAGTTTAAAATTTATGAGTTGTTTCTAGACTTTTCCACATAAAATCCTGGGCCTAAAGTTAACTACAGGCAACTGAACTACAGAAATAAAAACCACAGCTAACAGGGTATGACTATGTGCAGATTATTGGAGATTGGGTGATCATGGAAACAACTATCTACATCGCACAGAGAGACTTAGAAATAATAATGACAGCTAATATTTCCTGAGCATTTCTTATGACCCTGTATTCTGCTAAGCATTTCAATTTCTTCATGTCACATAGTCCTCACCACTCTTCGGGGTAGGTAATATCATCATCATCATCATCATCATCATCCTACACAAAGGTAAAATAACTCATCCAAGGCCCCACTGTTATCACATTGTTGAGTGGGGCTCTAGCCTAGATTTATTTACTCCTAGAATCTGTGCTCTTAACCAGTTAGCCATAAGGTGAGAGGTGGACTCGGTAGGAGTTACAAACTATGAATTTCATCAGACAGTGATCTACAGGAAAGAAAAAAGGTGTTCTTAATAGAAGCTAATTCAAGGGCCCGACTGTCCTCAGACTCAATAGGAAAACGACGATGCTTTAAAGATGACTTTTCCCCTCAGCTGGCAATAACACTGCCTTTTGTTTGATTTCAGAAGCAGCTGGATGGACTCATGCATTACTCAAATTGGGCTCACACTTTGCTGATGGTTTGTGCATGCTGGAGTCATCCTGCGGCTGTGCCCTGGCCTATTAGAAGATTACTACAGGCTCTGAATGTGGTTGAGGATCTGCAGCTGTTGTGTGTTTCTGGCTCCAGTTCCACACCTCATGTCAGGCGGTTTCTGTGGAAAGCACAGCTGACTGTGAGGTGCACAGGAAGTGCTTGGGAAGGTCAGGCAGATGGGGCCCCATGCTGCTGGGGCCTGGTCTCTGTGCCTATGAAACACTTACAGGTTGAGAGAGAAAAAGTTATAAGTGAATGATCTGAGGGCTCATCAGAAGGTCACTGCTTTGAGCCCTTGTGGTGGAGAATGGGCTGACACCAGACCAGTCTGAGGAGCCCATTCTAACCTTTCCACAGCCACTCTAGTTATGCAGCCCCAAACAAGCATGAATGGCAATGCTCAGATGGGGATACTATTAGTGACAATACTAACATTGACTACATGTTTTCTAAATTTAAGCCTTGCTCCAAAGGGCTTGACAACTAACTCACTCTTTTCCAGCATAACCCATGAGGCACTATGTACTACTCAGATGCATATTTTACAGGTGTAGCGAAGTAACTTACACCACCAAATCTGTTAGTGACTGTAATGTGTTGAATTATTGGTCCCAAATATTCAGCCCGCCTCACATTCACACAGTTGCTTTGATCTCATGGGAGCCTCTGAGTTTAGACTTGACACCTCACTTTGGGAGTGAGGGTGTCCCAGCTCTAAGCCCAGGCCTAGGAAACCTCGCTTGATTTCTTGCTTCTAGTTAGCCCTCTGTGTCTCTAACATCACCAGGAAAACAGCCGTGCTGGGCAATCTGCCGACAAGGAGGAGGACATATGAACAGAGCCTTTGAGACAACTGACACACCTGCTGGGGAATGAGCTTGCTAAGCAAGAACCATTCACCTGTGCCAAACATAGCTATGATGGACCTTGAATGACCCCCCAAAATACAGGGAATCTTAAGTATTGCTTTAGGCACTGAGTTTTGCAAGTAGTTTACTATGCTAGAATAACTGTGTAAGAAAAGCTGGGATGCAAGCTCGGGCAGTATGACTACAAAGTCTCTGCTTAAAACTCCAGTTTACAAGAATCAACATAGTGAAAATGGCCATACTACCGAAACTGCTATATACATTCAATGCAATGCCAATTGAAATTCCAACACTATATTTCACAGAACTAGAAAAAAGAATCCAAAAATTCATTTGGAACCACAAGAGACCTAGAATAGCAAAAGCCATTATAGGCAACAGTCACATGGCACCAGGTGTAACAATTCCCAATTTGAAACTATACTACAAAGCCACTGTGATAAAATCAGCATGGTACTGGCAAAGAAATAGGCCTGAGGATCAATGGAACAGACTGGAAGACACAAAAACAAATGCAGATGTACTCAGCTACCTCATCTTCGACAAAGGAGCTCACCATCCTCAGTGGAGGAAAGATAGCCTCTTTAATAAATGGTGTTGGAAAAACTGGATATCAACCTGTCACAGATTAAAATTAGACCCTTATCTTTCGCCATGCACTAAATTAAAATCCAAATGGATTAAAGATCTAAATATTAAAACAGAAACATTAAACTTGCTGGAAAGTAAGTTAGGCAGAACTCTGGAAGACATTGGTATAGGAAAAGACTTTATGAACAAATCCTCAGTAGCACGGGAACTAGCAGAAAGAATCAACAACTGGGATCTCATCTTACTAAAAAGCTTCTGTACTTCAAAAGAAACCATTAGCAGAACTAAGAGACAATCTACAATGTGGGAAAAAATTTTTACCAGCTGTACCTCAGACAAAGGACTATTATCAAGGATATATAAAGAACTCAAAACAATCAGTCCCCCCAAATATAAAGACCCGATCCAAAAATGGGCATCCGAAATGAACAGACATTTCTCATACAAAGAAGTGAAAGCAGCAAGAAAATATATGAAAAAATGTTCCACATCACTGGTCATTCGAGAGATGCAGATGAAAACAACACTGAGATTCCACCTCACCCCACAAAGAATGGCTGCTATCAAGAAATCACACAATAACAAATGTTGGCGGGGTTGTGGGGAGAAAGGAACCCTCCTCCATTGTTGGTGGGAGTGCAGACTAGTGCAACCACTATGGAAATCAATATGGAGATACCTCAAAGAGCTTGGACTGGAGGTTCCATTTGACCCAGCCATCCCTCTGTTGGGTATCTTTCCAAGAGAACTAAAAGAATCATATCACAGAGAAGTATGTGCACCCATGTTTATAGCGGCACAGTTTGTAATAGCTAAATCTTGGAAACAACCTATTTGCCCATCCGTTGGAAACTGGATAAAGAAGTTGTGGTTTTTCTATAAAATGGAATATTACTCAGCCATAAAGAGCGAGAGAATAGATTCATTCATAGGAAAATGGATACATATTGAAGATATACTCCTAAGTGAAATAAATAAGTCCCACATGTGTAAATACCAAATAGTTTCCCTGGTGTGAATATTCTGCAACAATGCATAAGATTCTAATAAGATTACTGACATTTAGAAATGGGAGGAAAGGAGCTAAAGGTGTAGGGAAGGTGTGATACGTAGGGGAAGAACAAAAAGGGAAAAGAAAAAAATGTGAGAGAATGAAAAGATGAAAATAAAGTGTTTGTAGATGGGGAGGGGAGGAGGGGGTGAAGGGAGGGCAGAGGTAAGGGGAAAAAAATGAGAATCAAGACTTGCCATGTAAAGGTACATGATCCCAACAATGAATGTAACTGTACTGTATCCCTAAATGTACCAATAAACTCAATAAAAAAAAAAAAAAAGAAAAACTCCAGTTTACATTTCTTTCCACATTCTACTAAAGTGAAAAAATTTAGGCTCTAATGAGAAGAGTGAATTTGAGTGCTGAACTCTCTGGGCTTCATCGTGAGGGCGTGTTAAATGAGCAGGTTGATTTGAATGAGCACTTCTACAGATACAGAACATTGGGTCTATGTGATACCTAGTTTTCTAAAAAGGCTGAGTTGGGCATGGTACACAGGCCTGAAGTCCCATCTACTCCAGTGGCTGAGATGAGATTACTTGAGCTCAGGAGTTCAGGGCCAGCCTGGGAAATACAGTGAGACCTTGTATCTTACAAAATAATACTAGTAGTAAACAAATTAAAATTTATGAAAGGATTCTATTATTCTCCTGGAATTGGTATTGTGTAAAGACACTTCAAAAACACTAGATTTTTTTTAAATGCTCAGAGAAATAATTTTTTTAAATCTTAGTTCAACTATTCTAGGTAATAGTGTATGGACCCTCTAAAACATCTATCCCGTTACCATATATTTACAAACTCTAAATAACCCTTTAGGTCATGCAATTTGGGGACCACATCTAGAGGAAGTGGGGAGTGTCAGTAATACATAAACTTCTTGCACCTTAAGCCAACGATGGCAAAGAGAAGGACCTGACCCCTTCTCCTACCAGCTCAGCCCCCTAATCCAACTGGAAGAACATAGAAATAGGGAGCTTCCAGTCCATAACACAGCTCTCAGAAAGCAATCTAGGCTCACCTGCCCCATTTCCTTATCTCTACTTACTCCTCAACCCATGCCTATGTTTACTCACTACAAAACATTTGCAATACCCCTAATAGTCGTGTTCCTCAAGCTCTCTCTCCCCTGCTCCTGCCTGCACAAATTTTTATGTGGTTGAAACTCCTTTTTCCTTTGGCTCATCCTTTTGGGACCTTTCCTTTCCTTTTCCTCTACCTGCATCACCTCTCAGGATAAGTGTTCCCAGACCTACTTCCCTGTCATCTTGCTCTCCAGAAAGGCTTGGGCCTTCTCACTTCCTCACATAGTTTCTTCATACTACATCCTAAAGCTTCCACATAAGTGTTTCTAGCCCTGCCTTTCAGCCAACTTCAAGATACATTACCTTCTTCTCCAGCCATTTTCCAAACTTTACACCCTGCTACCTCCTTCAATGCACCCAGCAGTGAAACCACACAGAGCTCCACAAAGCATTTTTCATACTTTCCCCTCTGCCTCTACGACTAACTTTCTATAAGGCTTAACTCTACCCACTATTTCTCAGATGTGACCCTCTCTGTGAGACATCATCCTCTCCTCTCCCAAGATTACTCTCTGTGGCTGCCATGCTTCTGTCTGCCTCTGTTAGAACAGGGCTTCTCACTTACCAGACTGCAAGCTGCTAGAGGTGCCTCTCTTAACGACCTTAGAACCAATGCCTAGCAGATTCCCAGAATAGAGCAAAGATAAATGTTAGCTTGAATGAATGCACAAAACTAACTTCCCACTCTTCCACTAACAGGCAGAGCCTACTGGTTTGTTCAGTGACTGCCAGACCCTTTTGAAGAATGCTCACTGTGTCTAAGGGGTAAACTAGGTTTTTCTAGAGTTTTACTCATAAATGTCTGCATCCCAGGTTTCCCAAGAGAGGCAAGATTAAAGTGAGAATTCTCATCACTCCACGAGCTTCTTTTGCTTTGTTCATGTCACTAGCGTAGTACTTACTAACTCTGTGCCCAAATTGTTTTTACATTATTTATTTGGATACACACACATACACAATTCCAAAAAGGACAAGACTGAAGTGGCTGACTCACTTGGTTAGAGATAAGTCTCCCAAGCTGCATTCATACACTGTTTTCATGATTCTTACTAAGTCTACAAACTGCCTATACAATTTATTCTGTTAACTAATTTTTAATTAACTTATTTTCTTAGCAACATATTGAACAATATTCAATAAATCACATGATAAATATGATACATACACACATATCTATCCATAGATATCTATAGATGTGTACAGATAGATATGTGTGTATATATATTACATACTTCATTATATATTTATATATATTATATAAAACTATTTTTTAAGGGCCAAGGATTTAACTCAGTGGTGCCGCTGCCTGTCTCATAAGTGCAAGGTCCTGAGTTTGATCCCAGGTACCAAAAAAAATTATAATTTAAAATATTCTTCTAGGGGACAGAGGCCTAGCTCAGTAATAGAGCAGTTGCCTACCATGCTTGATGCCCTAAGTTTAATCCGCAGCACCACAAAAATATCCTGCTAAACACCCCATAAAACCATCTTGCAGGCAAGTAGTATAGCACATAATACATTTACAGAAGCTCTGACTCAACATTCAATCCACAGAAAGCTGTTTATTAATGCCTTTCTCTGCCAGCACTAGTGTACTATGTATGACCAGTGCTACAAGTCACTGAAATACCAAACGCAGCTCATGGCCAGTGGACAAAACCAACCAACAAACAGCACACTGCAATTTAGTGTTCTAAATATTCTGACAGCACAGGGTGCATTTGACACCTCTCGAGAATTAGTACTAACCCACCTCCATTCCAGCTCTTTCCAATTGCTCCTTCAGAGTCCACTTCTGAGTTCCCAATAGATTCAATCTCTATGGAGCTCACCCAGAGCCCATCCAAGTATACCTCACTTCTTAGCCATATAATCCTTAAACAGAGGAGGAGGATGGCAAATGGCCTCTCCCTCTCTTCCTAGGGGGATATTTCTGAGTATCATTTTATAAGACCTCAAAGTATGGAGCACCAGGTTTCTGTGGCAATGGTCACCTTGATAGTACATGTTTGTACAGATCTCTTGCTCTTAGTCCCTGGGGTCCCATCTCTGGCAACCTATGTGCACAAATACCTCTTCCCTCAGAACACATTTTTGCTTCATGCTAAGGTAGGGCCTTAACACATACAAGAAGGTCAAGCGCCAATGACAGCTGAGCTAATCATGAATATGTCAGGAAAGTGAAGTTTTATGGGCACTGGGCAGAAGAAACGGCATACAGAGACATGGAAGCTTGACAGTCAAAGCTTGGAAACTGCCTCTTGTATGAGGGTGTGAGAGTCCCAGGAGGCTGGTACTGTCGGCAAAGACTGATGTCTGAAAAGCTGTGACAACTCCCACCTGCTGTCCTCCTTTGATTCTGAAGTGGGAACTACTGATAGCAAAATGAGTGGGTGCTTAAATCAACCCAAGAAGATTAGTAAGTGCTTTGCAGATGCGAGGGTTATGAACACAAATAACTGAGACGATGAGAAAGAAGAGTTAGATGAAAGATATGGTGAAATGAAAGCAGAGCTACATTTATTCATGCATATAGTCTGTCTCTGTCTCTCTGTCTCTCTGTCTCTGTCTCTCTGTCTCTGTCTCTGTCTCTCTCTCTCTCTCTCTCTCTCTCTCTCTCACACACACACACACACACACACGCACACGCTTCAGGTTGGGTTTAGAAACCCAATAGCAAGCTTAATCAGGAGTGAGGCAGATCCTACTTGGATTCACTAAATTGTCAAGCACTAGAAAGCAGTAGTTTGGGATAAATGATATGAGGAACTGCAGGTGACAGATTATTCTAGAACTTCTGTTCAGTCAAAACCCAGAGAAAAGAGAAAAAAGAGGGGTAACAAAAGTGTCTTACCCTGTCTTACCAGCTGGTTGGGTCACAAAGGAATTTCCTTGCCTCACAATCCAGACTTTTTAACAGAGCCCAAGAACAAATAGCTCTGAACTTGTCACTCTCTGTCCTTTACACAAGGCCAGATTTAAGTCACCAAGGGAAGCCAGGGGGTGTCCTCCAAGATGGGGACATGTGTCAGAAGGACTGGGCATAAGGTAACATGAGATAGTCCAGTTTTATCTAAAAGCAACTGATTAAGAACATCTGATTTTTATTGAGTTCTTACCAAGTATCAACATTGTCCTAAGTACTTTTAAGTAGTTTCTCTTTTGAAATCTTCCTCATAGTAACACGAATACATGCTGCTAGCCTCATTTTCCAAAGCTCAGCCTCAGATGACCATGAAAGACCAGTTAGAAGACTGCACAATGAGGTATTTTAATGGGCCCAGGTCGTTCTCAGTTTAACTCTTGTCTGCATCATTTCCTAATGAAACACGCGCTCATTCAGGATGATTCACTTTCAAGAGATACAAACCAACTCAAAATAACCCAAGCAAAAACAAAAAAACAAAAAACTGGACCCAGGGATCAAATACCATCATAGTGCCTGTCACTCATTCTCTCCTAACAAAAACCAGCTTCCTTCCTTTCCTTGCCTCAGAGCCGGCAGCTTCAGGATTACAGTGTCCTCAGTGAAGAAAGAGGCATCTTGTTTTCAAAGTCCTTATGAATCCCGGGGAAAATGGCTCCCTTGGATCTGCACCTTCAGTTTGAACCAACAGCCATCCGTCGATAGAGGGGACATGCTGGATCAGCAGTTGGCAGTTCATTCAGAATTACACAGAAAGAGGCCAAGCATGGTGAGGCATGCCTGGAATCCCAGCACTTTAGAGGGTGAGGCAGAAGGATTATCATGACTTCGAGGCCAGCCTGGGCTACATTATGAGTTCAAAACCAGCCTATTTAGTGGGACACTGTCTCAAAACAAAACAACAGAATTACAAAGAAAGAAAGCAGGAATGTTAAGCAGTTCAAAATAATAGATATCCACTCTATTTCAACTTTGGACAACTCATTTAACCTTTACCCTCGCCTATTTAAAAAGGAACCAAAATGTATATTCCACCAGGCTGTTGTGAGAAATTGAAAATCATATTAAACACTTGGCACATAGAGGCATTCAACCTACGGTAGTCATTTTTGTTATTACTGGTACTATTGTTTTGTGGTTGTTTTTGACACAAGGATTGGAATTTGAAGCCCATCCCAAGATTACCAGATGTCTAAAGTACTCCTGTCCCCAGGGTGGAGTCCCCTTTGGCTCTGCAACCAGACGCCTTGCACAAGCCAGGCCCTGTGTGCCAAGGTTAAGCTGGTCCACCATCTGACGGCCACAGAGCAGTGAGTACCTCCCCAGCCCTAGCAATGTCAATACTGCCTTCCTGACTCCGCCTATTGTATCTGGAGGAAAGTGGCGGAGCATTGTCTTCCAGCACTCCCCCCAGGAAGCATGATATCACCCGCTAACAAAAGCGGGAAAGCTGACAGATCTGTTGAGATGGGTGTGACCACCACACACACATCACTGGTCAAGCCCTGGACAGGGGCTGGGATAAGCAGTGAGCAAACAGCAGCTGCCCGTGATGTCCCTCAGCCCAATGCCTGGCTGGCAGCTTCGGCTGGTCCTCACTTTTTCTCTCTGTCTTTGTCACCTCCGTGCCATGTTGGATATGAAGCTACCGGGCCATGGGAATGTACTACCCCCACCCATGTACACACACAGTCAGCAGGTGTGTTGGAAAGAGTCAGCACTCTGCCCATCTGGCAGATCCATGTCTTCACCTGCTGCTGCGGTCTTTGAGAAGGAGCCAAGATAGTCAGATTCCTGAAAGGACACAAAGAGGCTGTGGGAGTGGGTCCAGAGGGAAGTGGGTTGGGCTGGACCTAAAAATCATTGTGCATGTGTGATGTGAGTTAAGGAATAGCCTGGCCAGACTGGTGGGAATTGGGCTGTCAGTTACAAATTCCAGATATAGGGGAGGCAACTTTAGACATTCCCTTTCCTGAAGGCTGAGAGTGATGCCAGCTGATCTTCAGACACCCTTCCAGCTCTGGCTCCATAATGAGCCCAGGCTCTCGATAAATAACACATCTGCAGGCTGCTGCCCCACTCCAGGCCTGGAGAGTGTCACCTTGCTGATCCCACCTTACTGTCCCCTTCCTAAGACTCTCTCCTTCTGTGCTCATCACAACACCAATTCTCTAAAATCTCAGGAAAAAAATCAGATTGGCTTGGTTGCTCCCTGACTGCTTCTTCGTTAAATCCTTGGCTATCTCCTCTTTTCTCTCCCCTTCACTGAAATCTTAGTTTGTGTCCATGACCTTGGCCTCGCTTATCATAAATCAAAGATTTCTATTTCTCAATCCCATACTCAATTCCCTTTGTGGGGCTTCAGATCTGGAGAGACAAATTTTGCTAAATATCTCCCTTTACAAGGAACCTCAAAATCAAAATGTACAAGTTCATTGCTCCATTCCAGCCCATCTCCGATCAGTCCCTTCTGGCATGTTTCCCAGCACATTGAATAGTACCACCATTATCCACTCCAGAATGCTGAAGCAATGATTTTTCTCCACCATCTTTCTCACCCTTCCAGATACAATTGGAGCCCACAGTCTCTGGCACATTAATCCATCTTACACATGATTATTGCAATGAATTTTCTAAAGCATAAATCAGCTACAATAAGACAAACCCCTTGACAAATTTCACTGTGAACAGAATGAGCAGAAGCTTTTTAAAATAATGTGCAAGGTGGTTCCTAATCTGACCCCAACTTTAATTCCTTATTCCATCTTATAATATTGTAACTTTACTCAACTTTCTTAAGCTTGCCCTGCTCTTTCACATACCACCTTCATGAGAAATTTTCTTGGTTTTTCTGTTTTTTTCTTTTTTGTTTCTTTTTTTGTTTGTTTCTTTTTTTTTTTTCCTGTACTGAAGATTGAACCCAGGGACTTTGCATTGAGCTAAAAGTACATCCAACCTTTTAAATTTGGAGACAGGGTCTTACTAAGCCCAATAAATTGTCCAAGCTAATCTCAAACTGATCATCCTCCTGCTACAGTCTTCCAGAGTACTAGGATCACAGGCACAAGCTACTGCATCATTTGGCTATGCATAACTCATAGTTATAAGTGGGTATGATTTGGGACAATATTTATGACTATTTTTAAGAGTTCTAGAAAAGTGAGAAAAATTCAACCTACAGGTTGCTTTCAATTATCATTCATTTTCTTTGTATTCAATTTAACAATTAATAAACTTGATACCATGCTTTTAAGTATTTAATTAAATATTTAAGGGTTGAAGTTTACCTTAGTGGTAGAGTGTTTGCCTACCATGTGTGGGGCCCTAGTTTTGATCCTTAGCTGGAAAAAATAAACAGAAATATTTATGTTTAATTTAGATGTTTCACTTTACATTAATTTTTATAGACTTCAATAGGTTCAGATTTTGTGAATACCTCTTTTATGTAATGTCTGTTATACAATTAATCACCAAATTTTACAATTCATCTGCCTATATCTATCTTTTCCACTAAAATGTAAGCTTAGAAAGGAGGAAATGATTCATCTTTGTTTATTTTCCTAGTGCAGTACACAGCCCCAAATAAGCCCTCTCAAGTCATTACTGATTGAAAGAATGGATGAATAGCATCCAAAACTTGATAAATATCTATTGCATAAAAAATGTGCATATGTATATGTGATACTCAACCACAAAACACCTAATCTAATCAATGCTCTAGCTAAACACTTTGTGGGTATCTCTTTTATGTTCCACAAAAAGGAAAGAAATTTCTTACCATGTTTACATGAAATTTTTAACACAACCAACTTTTTAGGGTAAGAATGAATATTACTTGCAGTGTATATGAAATTTATTATTATTATTATTATCATTATTATTATTTTAACATGGCTAAAAAATCTATAATGTTTCCCTTTTCCTTTAGGTATGCTGTAGAGTACCAACAGTTACCTACAATGACTATCATACTCCATTCAATAAAAATTACTAAGCATCTAAAATCAATGCAGTAAGGACCAAAGAAATAACATCTATTTCCAAGAGTTGAGAAGCTATTTGAGCTAAATCTAGAATTCCAAAGCTAAAAGAGATAGCCTTTGTGACCTGCACAAGATTAGGCGAAAAGCATCAGCCAGGAGAGTTGGCCCAGGCAAGTTCAGTTGAATTGTGTTTACAGATTGGAGTTGAAAAGGGTCATTTGTAAATGGATAGAACAGTAAGAACAAGAGCCAATGGAAAATAATGTGTATGTTGTAGAGCTGGGCCTGGTTGAGTTATATGGGCCATGAGCAGGGATGAAGGAATCAGAAGGAGATCCACTGTACAGTAGGTGAAGTATTCTGGCTTATCAAGTGAGAAGTGGCCAGCACAAAATTTGAGGGGTTGCATCATGTTGAGGTTTGAGGTTATGTAGAAGGAGGCTGCAATAATGAGATGCAGGAATCAGAGGCATACCTACATTCCAGGAAAGGCCCGATCAGCTTTGATTTGCAAGGTGGTCCCCAGAGCAACACTTTGTCTGTAAGAATACTGGCTCCACTTAAATAAGAGTTCTTGCTGCCTAAGCAATTCACATGCAATGTAACATTTGATCCTTATATCAACCCTGAGAAATGGGTACCCTCATCCATAAAAGATAAAGAAAATGTAGCTTTGAGAGGGTGAATAATATGCTTATGGTTATTCCGTTTGGTCTTTGACATCATGACCTCAGGTCTGTGACATAATCTGTGCTTTTTAACTCCTTCTGCTTGCCTAGTAGGTTGCTTAATGGGTACACTGTAAGCAGTATACTAAAGTGACTTCTGCTTTGGACCTTATACTGCATTTCTTGCTTTTTACCAACAAGAGTATGTGTTGCTGCACATGAATTTCGTGCCTCACTAAAACCTGGGTATCATTCACAAGAACATTCAACAAGTCACTTCTCTCCCACATACATATATAATTCAATGTATATAATTTAGTTTTGTGAACCCAAACACAGAACTTGACACTTATCTATCTGAAGTAGTATCTTTTGGTTTTGGTCCACTCCTCCAGCCTAGAGAAATCTGTTCAATTCTGATTCTGTAGACTAACCAGTAAGCCATCTACAGGGACTAAACAAGTGACACAGTCACAGAGGTATCTTTTGAGGGCTAGCGCTTCAGGAGACAAGAGTGATCACTTCAGAATTCACAGGCCACCCATCTAAATCCCCCAGGGGACATAACACATTCTTTTGGGACAGACTTGCAAGACTCTATCCTTCCTGGTGAGATGTCTTGGGAGAACTAAACTTTTCCAGGAAGCTCTCCCAGGTTAGGGCTGAAAGAAAAGTGCTAAGACCTCCCAACAGATTCAGTGCTTAGAAGGGAACATCTGTGAAGATAGCAAAATTCTTCATTGGAGAATATAGTAATTCCGAAGAGCATTCCTGATCCCACCTTCTAGACCACCCCGACCACTCAGATCGACTCTAGCCTCCCAAGACCGTTCCAGATGAGGAGGTTCCACCTCAGACCACTTTCCTGACCTAATAACTATATTTCTTCCATCACCCTAGATAAGATAGCTGCTACCTTTGAATCCATTTGTTGTTTAAAAGGATAAGATAGGAAAAAGCGATAAAGACAGGAGACCAGAGACCTCCCATTGTATCAGTTGATCATATAATACATTCCCTGACAGAGCAGAAAGAGACAGTGATTTTGGAGGATACACACACACACCTCTGTAGAGAGAGACAACTGGTTTGGTGAGGTTGGGAGAGCAGGAGAAAGGTAATATGTTTAGTAGAACTTGTTTGTAAGCTGAAATCGGCAATGGTTCTCAATTGGGAGAGGCAAGCACCAGAATCTGGGATAGTTTGTGGGAGGCTTGTGTAAGCCACATACCTCTTCCAACTGCTCAGGAGGAGTCAGCATCTCTGCCCCCAGAGCTCTCTTTAACGAGGCAAATGTGACGTATTTTTTGTTTGTTTGTTTGTTCAGGAAAAAAAAGTGTGAAACCATCCACTGGACTAGAGAGATAAACTTATAAGTTGAAAGTCCCTTGTCCATTACTGTAGTCTATCAGTGGAGTATGGCTACTAGAACAGGCTTCTATGGCTACAGACATCTACAAACTGGATTCTTACCGCTGCAGTGGCCAATCCTTGAGCATTCATGTTCACCGTGACTTAGACCAAGAATGCAAGTCAGGATTTAACAACAAACTTACTCCAGTAACTGACTTCCTTAATGTGCCTGTTCTTTCTAAAAAGAGTGTGACCTGCTCCCTCTCCTTGGCCCTCTTACTCCCAAAGTCAGTGCTAGTTTTGTTAGGGAACTGAAGTCTAGATGTGCAGCAGCTATTTGAGTCATATAACTTTTCTCATGGCGCTAGGGATCAAATCCAGGGCCTTGCAATGTTAGGCAAGCTCTCTCTACCACTGCACTGTATCACCAGCCTTCCCAGGTCTTTTTGTTTGATTTTATGTGTTTTAAAGCTTATGTTACAAAGTACCATAACACAGTTATTTTAGAGGACAATAATAAATTGGAACGGCTGGGTGCATGTACACATGTGAATATGTATAGGATTTGACCAAAAAGGTGCATTGGAGCAACTGCAGACACCTGGGCCTTACATTATTACAATTCCAAGTGTAGAATCAGCTCCAGATTTCATGTCACTGATAAATATAGAACTTAGAAAACAAACCAAAACTGGGAAATAATGCCAACTACTTAAGGGTGCATATTATTGGAGTAAACAACATAATCTCTACACTAATATAAACAATATATCAACACTGAAATCATTATCTAAGATCATCTTTCACTTTCAGCAATTTGTGTTACAATCTTATACAATCTTATGTTAAATTCCAAATACAATGGTTGTTGAAAGCAAACTAAAGAGCTATAAAAACAATTTATATGCAATTCTACTATCTTATTGAATTAATTTCATTTTATTAGTACTTTATTACAAAGTCTGCCAAAAAAACTGTATACACATTTCATGCAAAGAAAAACTCATATAAGGTGCACATTCTCCTGATTTAACATCTGCAGTCTTTTATCTATGGGGGACCCTAAAGGATGTCATATATCACAGAAAACCTACTATACACTGCCAGACCTATAAGAAATTGAAAATGTGTGTGCAGCAAACTCAATACCCAAGGTTACCCAAGCCATATTAATAAATGTCTGGAAACTAATGGCCAACACTTTGAGCACCTCTTATAACTGTAAAGACCCAAAGTATCTTGTATTTGTACAAGTTTTCCTTTTCCTGAAGTATGTATACATTTTGTGGTCGACTCTATTTTAAACATAGAGCAATAAAAAAGTAACATAACAGATACTTATGTATATTTGAATCAAATTATCTTACTATATTATAGCCAGTACCATTAAATGTATTTTTCCAAATTTATTTCCATTATCAATTCAGTTTTTCATTATACAAATTAGAATGTTTTCAAACCAAAAGGGAGAGAGCAATGATGATGATGACGTGTTGTGATCTGCAGTTCAGGTTTTGATGCCTCTTTAGGCCTGTGTCTTGTGCTGAGTGAGCTCCAGCCGCACACCACTGTGTAAAGCATCTGTGCAGTGCATGTACTAAGCCCAAATACATTCTCCCAACCATTCCTTAACACCGAGACAGGTCTCAGTCGTCTCCTGTGCCCAGTGACCTTGGTCACTGGCCTAGGATTTAGCTTCTTTGGCCCAATAGATACTCTATGAATGATTATATGCCAGATTTCAAACAAATAAAACAAAAATTATACAGTCCCAATTTCCATGACCCAGATTAAAGAAGTAGTCCAGAATTTGACTGCTTTGATTAAAATAGGATTGAAGCATGAAATATTTATGGAAAAGCATTTTGGTTATTAGTCTAGACATCTCAGCCGGGTAACCATAATACTCGGCATGAATTTCATTTTCAAAAACTTACTGAAGATTTTCTTTGAAGCAGGTTTAACCAGGTTTTGTTCATTTATTACTAAGGGAGTACTCCTGAATGAGTAGCAGAAGTAATTCAGTATACCATCATAAGCTAATTTCTTCTACTAAAGTGACTTAATCTGTCCTCACTGAGTCTGTGGCATCAGGCGGGGAAATCGCCCAGAAGAGAAATTCTAGAAAACCAGTTCATGCCACAGGAATGAATTTCAATCCCTGCATATACTGAATGAAGAATCACAAAGGAATAGTGCCAATGCCACAGCCTGGATAATCACAACTAAGATTCGGTGAGAAGCCTAAATGCCACTGTGTCTTTAAATTTTCAAAATTAAAAACATAAAGCCAAAACTTACCAGAAAGGAGCAAGCTGACTCCACAGAGAACTAAGCTGGCTAAAGAGTCCATGCTTTCCCGAATCTCTCCATCCAGCATCCACAGATGAGCATGAGGTCCCAAGGATCCTTTCAGAAACCTAGAGCTTTGTGACTTTTCATTTGCATGTTCTACCAGCTCTTGTTTACAAGTTAGACGCAAGAAAGAACAGCACAGAAGCAAGCTGTAGCAGTCTCATTTTTGTCTGAGCACAGGGAGTTTTAAGTTCCTTTTTCCTGTTTCCTTTGTAGATTAGGATGGGAAAGGCTGTATCTTAAAGGCATTTGTTATCAGCAGTTCTGGGGGCACTGCAAGCCTTGTCTATCTTGCAATTTATCAAAACACTTATCTGCTGCTTCTGCTCCTGTGTTTGCTGCAGTTGTAGGGGCAGAGGGATTTTTGCTAGAAGTCTGGGTACTGGTCAGCATTTTCAGAAACAATAGGGGTATCCTCTCACAGGCGGGGAAATGAGAACAAAAAGCCCTCCACCCCTGTATGGTATGTGATGAGGACCAGCCCTCTAGCAGCTCTCTCGGGTCCACTTGGAATCCCTAACAGAAGGGGCTTTGGGCGTGGGGAGCAGTTTTTGCTTTTGTTTTCTCATTATAACCCACGTGGTTTGAATTGGGAAAAGGAGTTTTCCGTGATGAGAAAACACAAGCTGGAAGGCAATTAATTTGAGTGAGCACCAGTGAGGTCAGTGCTTTGTGGAGCCACAAGAGACTAAAGTCCTAAACTGTTAGCCTGTTTTCTTTTGCACAGATGGCCTATTTGTTGACCATGAAGTGATCATTTTCTTCACAGTATGAATTGTGCCTTTAAAATACCCTGTTTACTATCTGCTTTCATGCCTGAGGAAATAATATTTTAGTCTGTAACCTCCTACCACAGGAAAAATCAGATGCTGCTAATCTTAGCTAATTTCTGGCCCAGGGCTTATCACATCAGGAATGATCTTGGAAATCGTTAATGTATCCGGCTGTGGGGGTGGAAAACGCCAGGCTCTTCTCTTCAAGCACACCTGACCTGCAGTCAAACACATCCTTAGCCACAAGTATTTGAAACAAGTTATTTATTCTCCTTGAGCCCAGTTTCAACAGCTATCAAATGACAGTACGCCCCTTCTTGTTCAAATGAAGTTTAAAAATATGTAAAAACATTTGGCACTCTGCCTAGTTCGTTGACAGTTTTTCATTGGATGCTAATAACTTTATTGATTTCATCTCTTCATTCTGCTTTTGATTTAGGTCCCAAGAATTTCCGCCAAAAAACCTCTCTTTAGTTCTATGATATAGCTTTAAATAATGGCATTGAAGAGAGCCGGGTTTTCTTACCTTTAGTAAATGTAAAACCTCACTACCTTTTTCACTTGTCCAATTCTTTATTCAGTACAAGAACCTGGAAAGAGCTCACAGTATCCCAAAACCTAGTGTGGCCACTTTCTCTTCTGGTTCTACCTTCTCATCAGTTTTAAATGACAAAAAATGTCCTCCCCTGACCTCTACTTGACCACAATCTCCATGAGGCAGGGCCAATACCTGATTTATTCACCCCACTGATTCCCAGAACTGAACATAGTGCCTGGCATATGGTGGGTCTGAAATAAATATGTAATAAACTGATAAAGTACTACCATTGTCACTCATGTGCTCATGACAAGAAAAGGGCTTTGGAGTAGGGCAAACCCAAGTTACATCTATTATATCTATAATTCCCTCTCTGTGTGATCTGGCCAGTTGAGTTCAAATCTTTGATCTTCGGATTACTCATGTTTCAAATGGGGTGAAATAACATTGAATTAGCAAATATATATATATATATGTATATTCAATACAAATATGTATTGAATAAAGGCACGTTATGGGTTTCTGCTCTGGCTGCAAATACCTCCAGCACTGGACTGTTAAACAGAGCTATGTGCAATGAGGAAACAGAATTTCACACAGGCTGAGTAGCTTGCTCACTTGTGGGTAGCAAAGGTGGTAAAACAATTCTGTTCATTTGGCTTCCAATTTTTGCAACTTTAATATATGACCCTTTTTTTCACCGTTTATCTCACAGACCACAATGTGCACAAAAGGAGATCAAGAGAATTCACAAGCACCAACAGGGTGCACAAAATTTTAGGAAAGTATTTGAAATGAAACTTTGACAGGTAATGGAGAAGTTTGGTGACACTGAGAAATGGAGTCAGTTCTCGATATGCTTCCAAAATAGTTAACTGAGTCAGGGTCTGCAGGTGCCCTATTATCTTGCCCCATTGGCTGGCTCGAGGAAAATGAAAAGGCTCCCTTAAGAGTTCCCCTTATTGGTTTAATTTGATTTTATCAGACATACTTAGAACAAAAAAGAAAGCCAGATCAAACAAAACAAACAAGGTATTTGGCTATTGTTTCATTTTCTACTTTTTATACTCAACATATAAAGAACATTACAAAAATATCAATTGATAATAAAAACAACTTTTGTAAAAGTTATAGAAAATAACAAACATAATGCTACTATAAAGTGATGTCACCTGTCTAGAGGATAGTATCACAAATATGTAGCAATAGCCTTACGTTCATATCCTTTGACCCAGAAAACCTACTTTTATGGTATATACCAAGCCCAAATAAAAGATGTGCTGCAAAATTTTTGATAAAAACAGTATAGAAATGTTGTTAACAATAATCAAAACCACAAAACAACTGAATAGCCATCAAAATGGGTTATTTATATAAATCTTGGACCAAATAAAGTATCAAATATTAAAATATCTGTATTGTGATGAAAACATGTTGTCATGGTGAATTGAAGATGTTCATTTATAGTTTATTTTATTGGTTGGAGAAAAAAGTTTTAACAGGATGAAATAATTTATATGTACAGGACAAACATATGCCAAAATGTTAAAAGTGACTATTCCCAAGTTGGAACATTGATAATTTTTATTTTCTTCATGCTCTTTTATAATTCCAACTCTAAAAAATTAGTGAATATATCTATAGATAATATAATATATATCTTAGTCCCTAAGACAGTTGACCCAGGCAGTAGGATACGCTTTAAAACACTCACTGAAAAATAAAAGATGCCAAATCCAAGTGAACTTTGCCTGTAGGAGTTGAGTGATGAGATGAGTTGTCCAGTCAGCCACCCAGCCTCTGTATTCTGCCTTCTGCTAGGCTATGGACATTGAGCCTTCATATCTGCGTTCTCCAGGACTCTCATGAACTTTTTTGTGAACCTGTTGTACTTAGTGGCAAGCACAAAGGAAGGGTACCAACAATTAAGTCTGGGCATTCAGCCATGATATCGCAATTAAAGTGGCAACACACACTGTGTTCTGTAGTAGATGACTGTGGAAAATACCTGGCCCTCTCCAAACCTCATTTACAGTAACCCCTCTCTGTTATTCGCTTTTCCTTTCCCCTTTTAAATTTAAATTATCTAAATGGCAAGCACTGTGCTATTTATTGTAAGAAGAGACATAATAATGGATGTGGTCTCTGTTTTTTAAGTTCACAACTATGCAAACCCCAAAACAATGCATCAAAACAGGAAAAGCTAAGTAACAAAATCAGGCTTTGTACAGTCAAGTGCCAAAAGGTAGTACAGCGGTAAAAGTTTTAGTGTGTTGGTATCCTTTAGTTTATAAAGAATCAATTGTCACTTCTTCATTTGTTTCTCAGCATTTCCTTGGCACAAGTAGTATCTTCCAGCTAGGCCATGAGTCCCTCGAAGCTACGGAGGGAAAGAGAGAGTAACCAGGATGCCTCCACGACCACTATGAGACAAAAAGCTTCAGTGAGAGAGAGAGAGACAGAAAGAGAGAGAGAGAGAGAGGAAAGAAAGGAAGGAGGAAAGAAAGAAACAAGGAAGGAAGGAAAGGAGGGAGGGGGGAAGGAAGGGGAAGAAAGAAAGTCCTTTAGATTTTTTAAATACTGTATAATTCAGAGGTCAATTCATTTCTATGAAACCTTCCTGCAGTAAGTAGTGTTTTGTTTTGTTACTTTTGGTACCAGGGATCAAATTCGGGACTTGCCAGGCAATAAACAGTATTAATACCTAACAAATACCCCATTACTTAGCAGTGTAATACGAATAATCGTCTATGCATCTCATGATTCTGTGGTCAAAAGTGCAAGTTTCTCTGGACAGTCATTAGAGTAGCTCAGTTTCAGGCATAGGCTGACTTCATGCCATCAGAGTTGATGAAGCTACAAATCTTTTCCTCAAACAAGTTAGCCTGAATGTTTAATGCGAAAGGCTCAGAAATCCCACGTAATGAGTAGGAAAATAAAAGTTATCTTCAAGTCTGGGCTTAGAACTGGTGCAACATTAATTCTGACACAGTCTACCAGCCAATCATTTAGCTAAGACCAGGGTGACAAATAGACTCTACCTTTTGATATGAAGAGTTATAAAGTCATGTTACAAAAGGAGAAAATAAAGTAAAATTAGGGGCACTCATCATGTTGAAAAATGTAGGTTTGTTAAATATAGTCAAAATGGCCATTCTTCCAAAACTAATATGCAGATTTAATGCAATCCCAAACAAAATGCCAAGACAATTCCTCACTGCATTAGAGAAAACTTAAAATTCATATGAAACCAGAAAAGACCCAGGATAGCAAAAGCCACCCTGGGCAACAAGAATAAAGCAGGAGGTATCACAATCTCAGATATCAAGTTATATTATGAAGTTTGAATGATTAAAACAACAGCATGGTACTGGCACAAAAGCAGATATCTGGATCAGTGGAACAGAATGGAGGATGCAGAACAATCCCAGGCATATTCTGCGATCTGATCTTTGACAAAGGGACTAAAAACATACACTGGAGAAAAGATAAATGAAATGGAAAGGAACAAAGGACAGAGCAGAGAAAAACAGTCTCAAAGCTGGACAGAGACTGACAGTCTGGCTGACAGGTCTCAAGCCTTGCCCTCCTGCTAAACCCATGAAGGTCACTGTGCCCAAAACATGAACTGCTTAAACACCACCTGCCTGTACCTCTCTATTTCTCTATGTCTTAAAGTTAAACTAAAAGGAAGGTTTAAAAAAGTTCCAACTCCCTACCCTTTGCTAAGTTCTGTTTCAGTAAAAATCTGCTTGCTCCCCTGCCCTGGCTAAAAACAGATGGATTTGAGAACAAACGGTGAAACAAGGCTCAGTCTCTAGCAGGTGACTTCCACTGGGCCTGCTAGCAATAATAAACCTGCCTTTCCCTTCAATTCTCTGAGTGCTGCTCTCTTCCTTGGTCAGCCTGCCCTCCAAATGCCATTTTGATATCTTCTTTAGCAAATGGTGCTGGGAAACCTGGCTGTCCACATGCAGATTAGATCCACATATCTCACCATGTACTAATCTAAAATCAAAATGGACCAAAATCTAAATAGTAAAACAGAAATAATATGCTGGAAGATAAAATAAGTAAAACTCTGAAGACACTGGCCTACCAAGAACTTTCTTAATAGACCCCCAGCTGCACAAGAAATAATATCAAGAATCAACAAATTTGTTCACATCAAATTAAAAAGCTTCTGCACAACAAAGGAAAACAACACAGTGAAGAGACAACCTAAACAATGGGGGAAAAAATTGCCAGCTATTTCTCAGACAGAGCACCAATATCTATAAAATATAAAGAACTCAAAAAATTAAACTCTCCAAAATAAAACACCCAATCAAAAAATGGGCAACTGAAATGAATCCACACTTCTCAGAAGTAGAAGAGGCCAATAAATACATGAATAAATATTTGACATCTCTGGTCATTAAAGAAGTGCCAGTTAAAACAACACCAAGATTCCATCCTTCTCCAGAAAGAATGGCTATCATGAAGAAATAAAAAAATAACAAATGCTAGTGAGGCTTGTTGGTGGGAATGTAAACTAGTATAGCCATTAAGGAAATCAGTATGGGGAGTCCTCACAAAACTAAAACTAGAAATTCCATTTGACCCACCTATTCCCCTTCTTAGTATCTTCCCAAAAGAGTTAAAGACATTTTATTATTGTAATACATGCATACCCATGTTTATCGCAGCACAATTTAATAGCTAAATCTTGGAAGTGTTCCATTTGTCTACCAACAGGGTGATGGGTAATGAAAATGTGGTATTTATACACAATAGAGTATTAGTCTGCCATAAGAGATAAACTTGAGTCATTTGTGGGAAAATGAATATACCTTGAGACCATAGTGTTAAGTGAAATGTCAGACACAAGAGCATAATATCACATGGTTTCTCTGATATGAGAAGCTCGAAATACAGCAGACCCTCAAGTTACAACCGACCTGATGTATGAACAACTTGAGTTAATTAGGTTAATGGAAGATTCAGCTGCCTCTTGTTATCTATTATGTATGCCCAAGTAAACATCCAGATCTTAGCTGTATTAACTAACTTATAGTCAACTTGAGTTACATCACTCATCGAGAACTGATCAAGTTCATAAGTCAAGGGTCCATGGTATAAAGAGGAAAATGAAAGCTAGGTAATAAGAAAGAGTGAATAGATCTTTTGCAAAAGGAAAAGAGACCAGGAGATGGAGGGAGGCAGAGGTAAGGGTGGGGAAGGGGGTGAGAAAAAGAATTAATATGTGTTATGTACAGAGTCTGCCAAAAAAAAGTATATACACTTAAGGAAAAGAAACTTGTATAAATATTTTAATACTAAGACCTCATGAGATTAATACAAATTACCTTTGGCCACTACAGTTGCAAGCGTTGCTCAAACTGGCGGCCATTAGCTTCCAGACATTTATTAGGTTGCTTGGACAACCTTGGTCACTAAAAGTGCTGCACATGTATTTTTCAGTTTCTTCTTTAGGGCCGGTGGTGTAGTGGATTTTCTGCGATATACAATATCCTCTAGAGTCCGCCACATAAGGGTCAACTCCATCTGTTGAAAAATATCACGCTGTTTTTCTTTTCCTGAGGTGTATGTACATTTTTGGCAGACTCTATATATGTACTAACTCCCCATGAGGGTTACAACCATCATGTGCTGCAAACATAAAGTTCAGGTTTGCTTAGATCTGATTTACATATAGCAAAATTTACTACCTTTGAAAAATTGAAAACCCACGTATCATGAAATTTACCGTTTACCATCACAACTATTTTTAAATGCACAGGTAGTGATATGTTGCTTACATTGCTTACGTTACTATGCAACAGAGCCTTATCAACCACAATTTTACTTCTATTAGTTCAACTACTTTAGATACTTCATATAAGTAGAATCATGAAGTATTCGCCTTTTTACAACTGAATTTTTTCACTTAGCATAATACCCTCATAGTTCATCCAAGTTGTAATGTAAGGAAGCAGCAGGCTCGGATTTGGCTAAACTAGCAGGGAAAGGAAGTCTGACCTGTTAATTACAAGATCCCAGAACCATATGCAGAACAGTTCCCAGACTTCTAGACATGAGGCCAGCATCGGAAACATAAAAAGAAGCCTGCCATCACCGAGCCCTTGCTGTCATCTTTTCCTTCCTCTAGCCCACTCGCCCTGTAGTATACTTAAGTTTTTTCTACTTTTACTTGACCCAAACTGGCCCTGCAGGTCCTGCTTCTTCCCACCTTTGATAAATGTAAAACCTTATTACCATACGTGCTTATTTTGACCAATTCTTTTACCCAGAACAAAAAGAACCTACAAATCGTCTCTAAAAGAAGACTCCAGCACCCTCAAGCCCAGGAATAATATAAGATTTTCTTCAAATCTGAATAATATTCCAAAGTATGTGTGCACCACATTTTATTTATCCACTCACAGGTCCAGGGTATTTGGGTTGCTTCTCTCCCTTGATGTTGCATATACATGCGTACGTGTGGGAAAATCCATGCAAAATCCCGTTTTTAATAATTTTGGATAAGTACCCAAAAATGGGATTGCTGGACCACATGGTAATTCTATTTTCATTTTTTAAGAAACCTCCCTACCTTTTTCCAGAGCACTGTACCACTTTACACTCCCACTAACAAGGCGTAAGTGTTCCAATTTCTCCTTATCCTCTTCAACGCTTGTTATTTTCTGAGTTTTGCTTCGTTGTTTTGATACTGACGATTGTAAATGACTCTCAAGTGAGACTTCACCCCTTTTAAGTGTACAGTTCTATGATGTATGCATAGTTTAACATAATCAGCATAATAAGCCCTCTGAGTCTCAGTACCCTAGAAGTTCCCGTGGATCCTATCCTATTAAATCTGCAGGATGCTCGTCTAAATAGAATGAGAAAAGGTAACCAGGTAGCTTAGCTTATATACAATAAGCTACACACACACACACACACACACACACACACACACACACACACACCCCTTAGTGATCTTCTGAAACCCTTGGATGACCTCAACCCTAACTACCCTGTCAGTACTTATGCACATTTGACTGCCTCTGGGCTTCCGCAGCTTGACGGTTAGTTCCTCTAAGGGCCACAGAAGGCCAAAACCTCCGCTGCTGACAGAGGATGTCAGGCCAGCTGCTGATAGGCAGGAGTCACACCTCACACCAAACCCCAATGCCACCCCAGACCCGAGAGTCTAAAACCCTCAAAGCCAAGGCCCCTCTCCGCTGTGAGCTCTCAATAACCGGCTCCCTCTCAGTGGAGTATTACACTGTCTTTTATCTTTCAAATAAATGTCTGCTCTAACTGCTACTCTTGGTGTCCCAATCAGCAACTGGACTGATGCCCTTTTTTATTTAGGTCAAAACTTATTGACTTGAGACCTTTCTTTTTTAACATACTCACATAATGCTATACATTTTTCTCTAAGGATTGCTTCGATTTTAGCTTAAATTTTTAATAGACTGAATTTTCATTTTAATTTAGCTCAAATTTCATCTACTTCTCTTTTACCCCATGAGAAGTTTGTTATCTCGTTTCCAAAAATATGGAGGATTTTCTAGGTCTCTTTCTGCAATTAATTTCTAGTTTGATTCTGCTTTGATCAGAGAATGTCCTTTGTATGATTCTAATTCTCTTAAATACTGTAAGGTATATTGCCTAGAGTGTGGGTTTATCTTGTTAAATGTTTCATTAATAGAATGTATATTCTGTTGTTATTGGGTAGAGTGTTCTCAAATTTTAAATTTTAATCAAATTTAAATTTTAATTACATTTTTAGTTAGTTCATAGTGCTACATCCTCTATATCCCTACTCACTTCTTTTCCACCTTTATGTTTCTAAAAGCAAAGTATTAAAGTTTCTCCTAAACTTATGGATTTATAGTTATCCTTTCAGTGCTATCAATTTTTCTTCATGTATTTTGAAAGTCATTTGTTGGTTTATTCATATAAGGAATCATGTTCGTTAACTGGTTTAGTGAACAGACCCTTATTATTTAATATTTTTATCTCCAGTAATTTTTCTTATCCAGAAGCCTATTTTAATATTAATTGTGATTTTGAAATATAGCTTAACAGACTATTCTTCAATTACTTCTTAACTCATGCCTCCCTTCAGCAGGGTCATAAAAAAAGGACTGAAAGCTGAAAGCTTTGTTTACCAGGTGAGCCATGATGGTGGAAAGGGGAGAGGGAATATAACCATTTTTTACTAATGGATCAGCAGTCTAAGCCAAAACATATAGGGTGAAGTTATATGCCACATAAAGAGAAAAGTAGTTGAGTAACAGTGACATGTTAAATTTCTAGAGATTAAAGACGGACACTCACAGAAGATTAGTACTGCAAAGCGGCATATAAAAACCATGAAAGTCTGAACTAAGGCTATAGCAGCACTGGGAGGAGAAAAAGACAAAAGTTAAAGTAATAGAAATATTAATTTTAATGACTTAGTGGATAGTATAGAGGGAGGACACTAGGGCAAGTCTAAGGTTGCTGTTTTTATATAATTTGTGCAAAGCATCTAGCATAATAACAACTTAGAATAACAACTATCTTCATCATCATCGTCATCATCATCAAACACAACTGATACGCTTTTCTGTGGCCATTAGGAAATCATTCAAGCCAGGCCTCTACTACAGAGTCTAGCCCTTTATGTAGCATAGTCTTTCTTCCTTTCCCTCGTTATTAGATTGTGCTCTCCCAAGGGCAGCAATTGTGTCATATTTATCTCTGTCTCTAGCAGCTATCTCTATAAATGATTATAAAATTGTAACATAAATATTGGAACATAAATAATATAGAGACTTTAAATGCTATTTAGTAATTTTGATACCTTGAAAAACCAATAAAGGCAGTTCAACTAATTCCTACATAAACAGGAGTGTGTTCAGTTTGGTGCTGTTAGTGCTGATGGCTTAAATGTCCAGGAAAATATCTCTATTAAATAGAGGCTGCTGTTTGCACGTAAGATAACCTTCATGGGTCTGTGTCCATAAATAATACTGAAGATATCCCTTCCAGGTCACTCAGGAATACAGGCTTGTCACCCTCGATTAACAATAATCCTCTAATGTCTGAACACTACCCCAAAACTACCAGACCCAGGACCAAATCTCCGCTTTTGATGGGCTAAATCCCAGGCTGCATGGAAGTCCCCTGCCCGTTATGACTCAAGGCTGACTCACCAGCTCTGCTCTGTGAGCAGCAGCAGGAGCCAACCCTCCGCACTCAGGCTTTATCTGAAGCTGCCCTTTCTTTGCTCTCTGTATTGCAGGTTCAATGGCTTCCTCATGGTTCCTGGCACATCCCATGCCCGTAGCCCACTTTGCGTGCCCTCCTTGGGGACTTTTAGTAGGTTCTCCTTTATCTTGGGAGCTTTTTCTATTAATTACTTTAATGAAGTGGTTAAGAGATGGAGAAGAGCAAAAATAACCTGGAAAAATGTTAGATTTGGGGATCATTTCTTCAACCACACCCACACCCTGAGATATTAATCAGCCATGCTTGTCAGACACAGAAAAAAACAATAAAACAATTGAAATGAGGAATTTAACAAAGACAACTCAAAATAGAAACTAAATTTTTGTAAAGTAAGAAGATATTCCTTTCTGTTACATTTGACAGAGGAGGATGAAATCTGTACTATTAATTTTTGGACAACACAAAGTCCATATTTCACCTGACTTGTAAAACTAGAATTCCACCATTACATTAAGTTAGCAGTGTTAATTGATTATAAATGGTCTGGCTTAAAGAACACAAAATCCACATCAAAGAAAAACTGATTTAATAATTCCTATGTATTTAAAATGTAGATTAAAGTGTAAAAACATTTTGAAAACACCTACAGACCCATACGCAAAAAGGGTAAACACAAAGCTACACAGTTCATACTCCAGCAGATTTAACTAACCTGGCCTGCTTTATTAATTGAACAAACAGTGTCCCCAAGAACAGTACAAAATGTTAACAGAACCGGCTGGCCTTGGCATCAGAAAAGCAACTGTAAACACCTAAGCCCACCATTACCTCCCATTTTACACCAGATTTTTAAGCCTCAACATTCTGTGATTGTATTTTGAAAGTATTTACTTACCTCATGAGGGCCTCATAAAGGTCAAGTGAGAAAATGTGTTCACAAGGCTTACTGTATGCCCAGGACAGAGTATGGGAAAATGAGCATCGCCATTTTATTTTTAAGCTTTAAAAGTGAAGTTAATAGCCATCACTTGTATAAAGCTTGATTAATTTAAAAGATAAAAACAATTCAAAATATGCTCACATAATTTTAAGTGATTGAATGAGTAAAGAGCCACTATGAATAATTCAAGTGTGCTTCTGTTTCCATTTCTTTCTGAAACCAATGTTTCTTTTCATTCAGTGTGCTTTATGCCTTAATTACCACTTTCAGAAACAGAAAACATTTGCTAAACTTCATTCTCTTTTAAAAATAAACTCCACAGTGCAAACAGAAATAAAATAAGTTTCTAGGTTAGGGATAGTGAATTAATCGGGTGCATCAGCTACTTCACCCTCTAAAAACCCATGAAAACAAAATAAAAGTTGACTGTATTTTCTTCTTTCAACTTTTCCCTATGTTCTAAAAATTCATAATAAAATTTTAGAATGCACAACTAAATAATAAAATAAAGTAAAATAAGAATCAAGATATATCATGTACAGATATAAATTCTCAATGAATGTGATTGTAAATGTACCAATAAACTCAATAAACAAATTTCTTTAAATAGAATAAAATAAATGAATTTTTAGAGGACAGAAAGCCAACAAGACAAAGAAAATAGAACAGAAGACAAGAAACCATAAAAACTTGGAAGCTAGAAACTGTTAGGTCAGTTTCTGTGATACAGCAGATACAGATATGCCACTGGTAATGGTAAGTGATCAGTGGGGAAGCTATCTACACCATAGGACCTCTAAAAGAGCAGAGAGACCACTCATAATGGACAAAGGGAAATGGTGAGAAGGTAAAACCAATGTGAAAAACAATTGAAAATATGTTTAAAACTAGGTAGGCAAAATGAGATAACATCTGCTAGACTGGCTATAATGAGAGAGACAATAGCAAATGTTATATAGGGTATGGTGAATTGCAGCCGTCATCCATTGCTGGTTCAGTATAAATGGTTCAGCCCCTTGGAAAAGAGACTGAGAGTTCCTCAAATAGTTAAACACAGTTGCCATATAACCCAGCAATTCCATTTGTAAGTGTACACCCAACAAAAGGAAATCAGACCCTACAAAAACTGCAACATGATTATTTGTAGCAGCATTGGTCATGATAGCCAAAAACGTAGAAAATCACCCCTTGTAAGTTATATTCGTAGATATTATTTGGCAATTAAAAACCAAATGCTAATACATGCTGAAACACAGATGGACCCTGAAAACATGCTAAGTGAAAGAATACAGTGAGAAGAGACCAAATCATATCACTCCATTTTCACGGAATGTGCAGATTAGGTAACTCCATAGAAACAACAGATCAGAATTTGCCTAGGTCTACGGTAGGGATGGGTGAGAACCAGTGGAAGACAGGACAAATGGTGAGAGAGGAGCAACTACTGAAGGGCATGTGGGTTGTTTCTGGAGTGGTGAAGACAGATGTTCTAAAACTGATATGATGAGTGCATAACTGTAAATGTACAAAAACCCACTGACTCATATGCTTTACATGGATGGATTTTATGGAATGTGAATTAGATGTCAACGGAGCTGTTTAAGAACATGGGGGAGGTCTTTCCTCGGGAAAAGGTAAAAATGAGATTTTTCTGGTACCTATCGTTATGGGAAGTACGGTTAGACTGAAGAAACTTTCATTCCCTTTTGGCTCCCAGAAAGCTGGTGAATCCCCAGGGAATCTGACGACGACCCAAGTGACGAAGAAGGCCCACAGGTCCACAAAGTGAGCTCATGCTGGGAGCTACTGCTAGTCAGGCTTCTGGCTCTCCGCTCTTAAAGAGGCAGCCACCACAGACATTCTTGCAAAGGTAAAAACCATAGTGACATACAGACTGCCAGGGTTTTGAGCAGAGTGTTAAATCGGTGGACCACAGCAGATTTTTAGGACAGTAATATTCTATATGATACTATACTGGCAAACATATAACATTATGCATTATCAACCCATAAAAACTTTATAAAATGTTGAACTTAATATATGCACATTTTAAAAATGTAAAACATTAAGGCCAAGAGATCTCAGGACAGAATACAGAATGTGACAAAAGTATAGCTGTATAATAAATAAAACAGCTTCACTGAAAAGAGTGGGGTGAAAAAGGAACCTCAAGTTTTTTAAAATTATGATATTTCAAACATTTGACTGTGGAATTCTCTTAATGTTAATAAGTTCAAAAATGTTAATAAGTGACAACTCCATGAGGACGTGAAATATTTATTTATTTATTTAAATATTTATTTTGGTACCAGGGATCAAACCCTGGACCTTTGCTTGCAAGGTGACACCACTGAGCTAAATCCCGGTCCCAAGGGATATTTAAAGATGATTTAAATATCTATTTAAATACTAAAGATGACGTTGCTACTTATAAGATGTTTACTACAGCAAAGAAACTTTCTTGTATCTCTAATTTTTAAGAGCATGTTAGGCCTCCCACTTTTTTTCTAATTTTCAAACTACATTTACAAAAGAGAAAGACAGAGACATTTATGCCATAACCTAGGACAGGCGCGTGCATATTGTGTTATCTTATTCAGTCTTCTACAACCTTGAAAGATAGTAATTTCCATTCCCATTTTCCAAAGGAACATTATATAAATAATCTCCAAAATCACAGAACATGTGGCACAGATTCCACAAATATGAGAATGAACTTAAACCACAAGTTATGCATATCAAACAGCTTATTATATTGGCAAGAGTGGGAATACATAATGAAATTATTACTTATTTTGAAAGCTTAGTTATTATTTAATACCCTCTGTAATTTTCAGAAAAAGACTTCAGAAAAAATGAGAGTTGCCCAGGGCTTTGAATTGTGCATACAATATAAATAAGTGGATGAGGGAGGAAAACATTTCAGGTCAAGGCAGCTAGAGGCAAAGCAACTCAAATGGGCAAGGACATAGTAAAGCTGATTAAAAGACTTTCCTAAGAGACTTTCAACTCTCTCTCTCTTTCTCTCTCTATGTATGTATGTATGTATGTATATATATATATATACATAATCTCAGAATTATGTATATATATATATATATATATACATAATCTCAGAATTATTGAGCTAAATTGAGCTAAATCCCTGGCTTTCAACTCTGTATATTAAAACTTAAAATATATACAGGCTCTGCAATCTATTAATTGTATGACTCTCTTAATGTTAACATTTTCCTTCAATATACTAACAAACATGGAAACAACATCAGATAAGTACTTGCTAAAGAATATAAGAATTGGGAAAATTAAAATTTCCTAGGACAACACACATGTATATTGGAATGTGAAAAAGCATTTCTGGTTCTCAAGTTCTATATTTTTTTACCTACAAAGTTTGATTCCTCATCCACAAATAAGGAACTAAAGTCTAGAGAAATTATATTCGTTTTTATTAGATTCAGTGACATTTTTCCAGGTTTACTATGATTCCAGTAAAACATGTTATTCTGTCCAATTTCTCTAAATACACAAAATTTAAATAGGTCACAGCTACCAGACTCTGTCATACGAAAACAGGAGTTAAAAAGTCGAGAAGCAGGCTGGGGAGGAGAATGATTCTATTAGGTTTGTGTCGAATTTGAGTCTTTGCTAGATAAGCTTTGGATTTCTAGGGCACCCATCTTTTAAAAAGACTCCAGAAACCACTTGGAATTTTATTTTGGCAGGTCTTGTAAACTATTTGTATATATGTGTGTTTATTCTAATTCCAAGGATTACTTTCTTCCTCCAGTCGTGTGAGCCAGTTGTGATGACTCCTTTGACCAGTGTTAGGTGTGTGCATTTCCTTGGCCTGATAGTTTAAACGACCTTCAATCATGACCCTCTTTGAAGATTTAGACTTAGAAGAAGAAATGTGGTATTTCTAGTCAGTCCCATGCTAGAAGATTTGTCTTGTCTCTACCTTCACTCCTTCTCTTCAATTCAGTTGAAGCCTGATAAAGAGCAGGCCTGAGGCGTATTGAAAATGAGAATTGATGAAGAGAGACAATCCCAATGCCACTGCAAAAAAAGATTTTATACCCTACTCCTGATTTTTCCTAGGAATTGAGAGTTTCTCTCCCTTCTCATGATGACGTTACCCACTTAATTTGAATTAGTATTATTTAAAAAGTAAATAAATTGAATCTGTTTAATCATTTAATAACATGGCAAATTTCTTGATAAAATACAAATATTTTCTAGAATGTTCTCGTTTTTTTGTGATGCCACAAAAAAGACAATAAAACTGATAGGAAAATTAAAGTAGTACTCCCACTGCCTAAAGTTCTCAATGTGTTGAGAAAGCAAGCTATAAAAAAGATATTTCATATTTTAAAAATTTGTAGGAGCTTGAATTATTCTTAGAATTAAAAATTTTAGTTTCAAGTTTCATCTTCATGTGTTTTTTAAATTAGTTTTAATTTTTTACTATTTGTACAGTCTTTGAGTCAATTTTCATCTAACACATTTTTAAAGGAACATACAGATTATGTTACTCTTTCTTATTATATGTCTATTATATACAGAATTCATATTTCCTACTGGAAATTACTAATGCAGACATTTTAAAAATGCTAACCAGCCTCTGTTAGTGTTTTTCCTATGAAGAGGAATGGTCTGATAAGTATGTTTAGAAAGGTTTATTTTTTTAAATTCCAATTTGTAATCATGGAATTCTAGTCTATCATTCACAGAGATGCACTGCAAAGTTAGTGAACTAAAGCAATTTACTGTTAAATTTCTTTACACACTTAAAGACTTGATCATCTGTACCGTACTGGAGAATCTTTGTCCTTTGAACTCTCCCTGTCCTCCACTCCAGAGCACTGAACAATGAGAAAAATGTTAAGTACTGTGTATCAGCATGCTGAAAACCACAAAATGTTTAGTTAAAAAAATAATAACCAGTGAGCATGAAAGGAAAAGCATGTAACAGCTTCATAACTGTACTACCAAGATGCTCAGACATCCTGTTTAGGACTGCATTGCTATGGAGGGAAAGTCACCTACTGATGATGAAAGTGAACTTAGGAAAAGTTCTATTTCTGTATTCTTTCTTCTTTGAGTCTCTTGCCTCTGTCCCCGTCCCCTTTCCCAACTCTACTTCCCAATTACAGTAATTAAAAAGGCGAACATATCCCAATGGAATGCTTCTTTGTTTGAAGCTTCCTTACCAGAAGTTTATTGTTCTCAAAAAAAAAAAAGATGTCACATTTTGTGCTACATAACTGTTGTGTACAAGTGACATTTTCTATAAATACTACATAAAACTGTTTTACATTGCCTGCTGCCAGTACATTTATCAAAATCTATTAAAATTAAAAATCTTCCTATATACTATAACAGTCTTAATCCTAGGAATCTACCCCAAAGAAACAAACACATTAGTAGAGCAAGAAATTACCACTAAGTGAATATAATTTGAAAATAGGCTCAGGCAGTAGTTCTGGAAATCTGCACAAATCTGTAATAATTAATCATTAGAAACTAGAAATCAAGATAGGAAGAAGATCTAGGGATGTAGCTTACTAGCAGAGTATTTACCTCTCGTTACAAGACCCTGAGTTTGATCCCCAGCACAGTAACAACAAAAAAAGTAAATCATCTGAGGCAATTAGTTAATAATGAATAGATATTGCTTAGTTTAGAATATTATAACCATACTGTAATATAAAATTCCATTAAATTTAAAATCTCTATTTCCATTATATAATATCTTGGACACAAAATAACCTCCATTTAATAACATTATCTGCTACCTTTTGTTGAAAACTGTGTAGATGACTTAATATATTCATTCATTTAATCTCCAGACTGAGAGACACTGCGGTCCTTATTTCTGTTGTTGAAATTGAGAATTAGAGAAGACAGGTGGTACAAGGTTACTAAGCTAACAAGTGGCAGACACAAGGTTAAAATGCAGATTTTTTGACCAGGAATCTAGGCTTTTTACCATTATTCTATCTGTAGTCCCACTGTTCTGAAAGCAAGATTTCCTCTGTATTAGAAACGTTTCTTTTCCTGGAAAGGCTATTGTGGTACTGACCCAACCTTCTTAGCTGATGTAAACCTGGCTGTTGTGCTTCTATGACATGCACTATATCTAGGAAGAAAACATTTCTATCAAACAAAATTCTATGGTGCATACTGTTTATGGAGTTTTGATCAGTCAGAATCAGAATCTTGACTATCCAAAACTGAGTATGAGTTTATTAAGTCAGAATGTTGTAATGACAAAAATAATCATCCCTAGGGAAAAAAAAAAGTCATTTATCCAATAAATACTTTTAATTATTCTGTCCAAAGTATTATTCTAGAAGTTGTTGGGAACAAATGAATCCATAGTATGATGTACTGATAGGTACTATAAACTATATAGAATTTGTACCAGGTTAATTATTTAGTTATAAATCAAATTTATTACTTCAGCATGCAAATTAGGTTTTTTCAGATATCATTTTGATTAAAACTTTTGAATGGCAAGTAACACCTTGTACAAAGTGAAAAATAGAAGATATATACAATATAAAATAAATAATTAGAATTAAAAAGTAAAAATGAAACTTCTAAAACAAAAGACAACACAAAAGGAAATGGGTAATGTATATGAACAGATAATTCATAGAAGACAATAATGTCCAGTAGTCATGAAAAGAGTACTGGACCACAGTTGTCATCATAGAAATTCTATTAAAATAACAATTTAAGAAAGTTTAAGGTTTTAAAATCATAATGTCAGGAGCTGATTGATGGGAGTGTAAATCAGCAAAACCTTCTTAGAAAGAAAAATTGAAAATATGCATTCCCTAAGATCTCACAATTGTTTATGTAACAAAAGTTGTATACATGTATACAAGAGGTCATGTACCGGAATGCTCATTTGAGGCATCATGACAGGAAACAGAATAAAATAACCTAAATGTCAGTCGGAAGGACAAGTGAAAAAATCAATTGTGGTTTATACAGATAGTGGAATACACAGTAATTAAAATAAAGAAAATCTGTGAGAATGAACACAGATAACTTTCAAGAAAGTAATACCCAATGGAAAAACAAGGTACAGAATGGTATCTTTCATGTAAATTTTTTTTCTTTTTCTGAGGTTATTGGTACAATCTAGGTATACAGTACAATTACATTCATCATTGGGATTCTGTACCTTTATATAATAGGTCTTGATTCTCATTTTTCCCCTTGTCCCTGCCCTCCCTTCACCCCCTCCTCCCTTCCCTATTTACAAATACTTTATTTCCATTTTTTCAGTTTCTCATATTTTTTTCCTCTCCCTTATTACCTTTCCCCAAACCTTCCCACTTTCCTTACACCTTTAGCCCTTTACTTCCTATTTCATATTATTAATTGTCTCATTAGGATCCTGTGTACTATTATAGTTTTTCACACCAAAGAAACTATTTGGTATTTCAGTTAAAGAAATCTCTGTATGAACATTAAAAATAGGGAATCCTAAAATAAAACTAAAAAGGAAAGTAAAAGAGAAAAGGCAATGATGTAACATCAAAATAATCCTTAATTCTGGAGATGAAAATGGTCCCCAAACATATTTAAATTGCTTCTTGCTCTTATAGTCTTATCTTATTCTTTTTTCACTATTTAGAGAATACTTTATTAGTTTCTGTAATCAAACCCACGTAGATATGACCTTACATATTTAGCACGATGTGTTACCCCTGTACACATGGAAAAAAATAAAAATAAAAATAAAAATAAATTAACATTTCTAGACTAATATGGTTGTCCATTTCTGTACAATGCCAACTCAACACAGTAAATTGGGATGACTTTTTCCAAAGTTGGCAGCACCGTTATAGTTTCCCAAAATTCAATTTATATATATGTGTGTGTGTGTGTGTGTGTGTGTGTGTGTGTGTATATATATATATATATATAGAGAGAGAGAGAGAGAGAGAGAGAGACTAATAATAGTATATTATGCATTGATAGCAGCAACAGCTTTTCCAGGTTCTACAGTCATCTGAACAAAATTATAGACATTCAGCACATTCCATTAAAAAAAAAAAAAAAAAAGAATAATATCCAGACAACAGCCAAGTTCTGTTGCTGCTGTGGTACCTGGCACCATTTTTTCTATTAGCCTCTTAATCATCATCTGGAAAGAGAACATTCTAGAGTAATATCATTAAATGTAGCTCAGATAAAGCACAGTCCCTACTATGTATCATAAAGCAGGTACTAGATATTTTACATTCATAGAGGTATGATACAGTACTGTCCTACATCAATAATACTAGATTCAGTTTTGGTTTGAAATTTACTTTGTCTGCAAATAAGATTGCTACCCCTGTTTTTTTCTGGGCTCCTGTCACATGGAGAATTGTTTTCTATCTTTTCACTTTCAGTCTATGGGCTTCTTTTTGCACTAGGTGTGTTTCTTGTATACAACATATTATTGGATTTTGCTTCTTATTCCATTTTGCCAGTCTATTTCTCTTGATTGGTGAGTTGAGGCCATTGACATTGCTGGTTATAACTGATATGTACTGACTTATTATTGACATGTTATTGGCCTTTTGTTGACTCTTTTTACTTTTTCACCTTCTCCTTTTAATTTCTTGCCTTGCCTATTTGATTTGCTCTGTTGGGCCTCATGGTGTTGTTGCCTTCATTGTCTTTTTCTAGGATCTTGTTTAGAATTGCTTGTAGTGCTGGTTTGGTATTCATGTAGTTTCTCAGGTGTTCTTTGTCGTGGAAGTGTCTTATTTCCCCATCCATTTTGAAAGAGAGTTTTGCTGGATACATCAGTCTAGGTTGGAGGTTGTTCTCTTTTAGTACTTGAAATATCTCATTCCAGGCTCTCCTTGCCCCAAGGGTTTGTGTTGAAAAGTCTGCTGTGATTCTGATGGGCTTTCCTTTGTATGTGATTTGTTTCTTTTCTCTTACTGCTTGTAGTATTTTGTTCTTCTGTTGGGTTTCTGGGATCTTGATTATTATATGTCTAGGTGTAGATTTTTTTTTATTGTAGCTAGTTGGGGTCCTATATGCCTCAGTTATCTGAATGTCAAATTCTTCCCCTCTGTTTGGGAAGTTTTCTGTCATTAATTCTGCAAACAGCTTTTTTAAGTCATTTGTATTTTCTCCTGCTACTTCATGTATTCCTATCAGTCTTATGTTATTCTTCTTTGCATCATCTAGGAGTTGTTGGATCGATTTCTCATGATCTCTTACTGTTTTTAAGAGACCTCTCTTTTCATGGTCACTGACTGCAATCTTATCTTCTATATCTGAGAGCCTATCTTCGCATTCTTTTATTCTGTTGCGTACACTTTCAATAGAGTGTTTAATCTCCTGGATATCTGTTTGAATCTGTTTTATGGATTCCATTTCTTTCCTATGTTGGGCGTTTATTTTTTCCATTTCTTTCTTATGCTGGGCCTTCATGGCTTCTATCATGGTCCTGAGCTCATCTATTTTTTTGTCAGTTTCTGCTCTAGAGTCTCGAATCACGACTTCCATTTTGCTCACTATCTCTATGGTTATCTGGGAAATTATTTCTGTTTTGAATTTTTCTAGAGCCTGATTGATCTGTTTTGTTACTTCCTGTGCTTTGAGTTCAGGGTGTCCTGGTGGTTCACTATCAGCCTTTTCATCCTCATTTGCCCTACTGTTTGCCATTGGTGAACTGGAAGTCTGTCCTTGTGTCTTGCTTAAGTGTTTTCTCATTTTTATTTTTGTTGTTGGACTGTCCTTGGTTTAATCTCTGGATTATTACCCAAGTCTTCCTGATATAGTTGCGCCCTAGCTTCTGTGTCTCTAATGACCCACAGACATTCTCATCTTCATATCATCAGAGAAAACAGCTCATCAAATCAACGGCAATGCTTTACCCCAACTGATACAATCAGCAACACATTAAGATCAAGCACAACTTTGACACTGACCACCGGTAGTAGTCACTAGTCTATCACCCTTAAATTACTTGAATTAAATTGAAATCAAGAAGCAGTCCAGAACATGTCTGCAGTGAACAAACTTTTCAATATAGTGTATTTATCATTTAATGGCTCAGACAGAGCGAGGATGCAAGATCCCTCATCTCAGTTAGCTGATTGCTGAACCTCATGACGCTGACTGACCTTGGGCTGCAAGGCCCAGATTGAGTTCCCCATCCTTCTGAATGGTTGAACTCCGCAACATTCTATTACAGGTTCCCCCCGCCCTTTCTTTAAAGATGTTAAAGGTTGGGAACTCAGAAAAATACCCTTGATGACCACCTCTGTCTTTGCAGAGTGGGCCCAAAGACTTGCACAGTCAGGAGGTCTGAGAGTGCGGGGGGGTATCAGGGTTCACGGCTACCTTCCTGGTGCTTGAGCGATGGCTGCTGGGTCGGGAGCAGGCGTGGTTCTCCTTCCTGCGGTGGATCGGAGCCGGCCTTATGTAAATTTTTAAAAATATAAAACAATACTATATTTTGTTTACACATAGATATGTGGATAAAAGTTTAAAAACAGCCTGAAATGATAAACACCAAGTTTGAGGTGGTGATTCTCTTTTTTCCCTAAGATTAATGGCTTCCACACGATCTAAATCAAGAGCCCAGTTATTTTATCAGAATTTTGGGTTTCAGTGTAGTGTTTAGCTTTAACACACGACATTTGTTTTGTCATCATTCCAAAGTTGATTAAAGTTATACTCTACATACATCATATTCACTAGCTAAACAAGTGTTACTTTAATTGTAAGACATACTTTTGTACCAAAAAAGCTTACAGTCCCAACTTGGAACAGGAAGAACCATCGATGTTAGATCATCTATTTTTCTGTTATGCAAATATGAACAAAGTAATGTTGAAAACAAGACTCCATTGAAATATCATGTCCTACTTTTGTGCAGTGCCCAAAATTTTGTCAGTGTTTGGTAATTGTAGTGTAACAGAATATTTTTAAAGACATCAGTGATTTTTCTTTTTTTTTTTTTGGTACCGGGGATTGAACTCGAGTCCTTGTGCTTGCAAGGCAGGCCACCGAACCACTGAGCTAAATCCCCGGCCCTCAGTGATTTTTTTTTTTTAACCACGAACCTAAATTTTTTTTCATTGAAAAAAGAAACAAAAATGATTTTTGAAGTATAAGTCACACTGTATTTTTTAAAAAGGATTAAAATTTTAGGCTCCTAATAACAATTAGGGAAAATTTTTTTTAAATTTTAACATGGAAAAATAATGTAAAAGCTAATGTGAAAGCCTGGTATGAGCAGCAATATCAAGTTGACTATATTTTTTAAAAAAGAGTGTCAGAAATAGATCATGTAACAACTACCCTGGGCCTGTGGAGGGGAGGCTCTGAAAGTACGAATGGGCAGAGGGCTGGGGATTTATCTCAGTGGCAACTTACCTGCCCCTCAAGCACATGGTCCTGAGTTGGATCCCCAGAACCATTAAAAAAGAAAGAAAAAAATGAAGGGGCGGAGTGAGAAGCAACCCTACTACCAACCCTGCTCTGACAAGAACTTTTACTGCAGGTGCTGCACAAGTCAGTGGGGCATCTCCGGCAGAATCTAGAGAGCTGTACTTCAGCATTCACCTGGCTTCTGCCAAGGAGCAGCCTCCTCCGAACTGTGAGTCAGACCAGAGCAAAGAGCACAGAAGCACTAAGATTGATCTGGGGTCCAGGTGCAATAAGTGCTGCACCCTTGGCTTAACTGCCCCAACTTTTAAGCACCATTGAGTTGTTAGCTTTTCTCTCCAATGTCTTTAATTTTCAGACTGAAAGGAAATGGCAGCAGCTGAAGGAGAATGATGAGCACTTGGTGAGATGTATTTAAAAAGTCAGGGCAAATTTTTTAATCAGATTGGGTTGCAAGATAAAAATATGAAGGGGGAAAAACTGGACTAAAAGGTAAGGAGAAGAGTAACATTATTTCATGGAAAGATTGAAAATAGTTTTTAAAAACATTTCTCCAATTCTGTGCTCCAAAATGTATGCAAAAATGACTTTAATATCTGTTAAAAGACACATACACCACATAGAGCCTGAAAGGTGGTGATTAATTCTAAACCTTGGGTCTGGAGAGGGAAGTAAGACATCATCATATTTGTAATGTCTGCTTTTGTTGGCATATTCTTAAAATGCTACTTACTCATATCCGTACAGACAAAATACAAACATTGTGTTAACTCTGGCTAGCAAGTACACTGGTATTTATTATAAAGTTCTTTGTATTTGCTGAACTTTTGATATTTTATAATAAAATCAAAAGTACTCTCTTAAAGAATAGATCATAGTGAGGCAAGTGTTTAGTTAATGTCCAAGCAAAACACAATTGGTTCTTAACGATTATAATCAAAATGAATGAAATGTATTAATCAGATGATGTTTGGATATAAAGTCTTAGAACTGATGAATATAAGGAGTAAGCGGGAAAAGGAATGATGTTTTTGAATTTTAAATCCATTTTTGCCTGTAGACTTACTTCTTGGTTGGAGTTTGATTATAACAATGGCTCCGTTGGGTAAAGACATGAAAAATATAAAACTACCTGTATGGTTCCATTAAATGTCCCTTGGAAATAGTTACTTGGGATAACTACTTGCTAATCACTTCAGGCATAAAGATAAGAAAATTATACTTCCATGTCTTTTTTTTTTCATTGAGTTTATTGGTACTTTTTAAGTATACAGTACAGTCACATTTATCATTGGGATCTTGTACCAAATTATATAACTGACAATGTGAAATAGGAAGAAAAGGGTTAAAGGTGTAGGGGAAGTGGGAAGGGTGGGGCAAGAGGTAAGGGTTATATAACTGACAATGTGAAATAGGAAGAAAAGGGTTAAAGGTGTAGGGGAAGTGGGAAGGGTGGGGCAAAGGAGGTAAGGGACAAGAAAAAAATAAGAGAAAAGGAAAAAATGGAAATATACTTCCATATCTTGTTGGGAGCTGCTCTTATCCCCATACAATGGTTGATTGAAAATTTCCATATTTTTAGTTAACCATGCTGTAACAGATTACCAGAGGATTATCCTTCATTTACTATTTTATGTAATTAGCACTTTTAATTCTTAATCCTATTGGTAGTATTAGTATCTCTATTTTATAGGTAACGGGAGCAGAACCCCAGAGAAGTTAAATACTTTGCCCTAAATCACATAGCTAGGAGTTTCTGCCTGCATTTCTTGGATAATGGCCTCTTCCTCCACCTCCAAAGTACATCTCTCAAACCTCTGTTTGTCGTCACATCTTCTCACTGACTATTCGTTCCTCTGCCTTATTTGGGTGTTTGTTTGTTTGTTTGTTTTTGGTCTCAATGTAAATTCAGGCTGGCCTCAAACTTGCAACAATCCTTCCTCCTCAGCCTCCCAAATTCTGGGATTACAGACATGTGTCTCCTCATCTCAAAATCCACAATTTAATTACACATTTGCAAAATCCCTTTTGAGGTTGTGGACATCTTTGGAGGCATTATCTACATATGGCCATTTAGAAATCTTATTTGCAGTGAACTTTTTGTTGTTCAGTCACTGTTGTTGCTTCAAAGTAAAAAACATATTTTTTTTCACAATTTAGAGGTACACAGCAGTTTCATCATGAATCAACAGTTGGAAATTTATTTCTATTACAGCAACTCTTTTAAATGATTTCAGTATGTTACAGACAATGATTATCAGGTTGTAAAACTGATTCTTTTTTTTCTTTTCTTTTTTTTTTTTTTTCTGGTACCAGGGACAGGCGACGGAACCACTGAGCTAAATCCCTAACCCTTTAAGACTGATTCTCACCTCATCTCCATTTCTCATCTTCCAAGTGTACTGAAATGTGCTTTTCATTTACATTCAAAAGGATAATGTGCTTCAAAGGAGCCAACTCGGTAGGCAGGCTCTCAGCCCAAGGATGTTGCCTTTATTCTCAAGATTTTTATAGCTTCATTTTTGGAATTATCTTTAAAGACAGTTCACCAGACGCAGGAAAACACAGCTCGTTATTTTAAGGTCACAAGGTACTTTGCCTACTCTGTCTTCTTCCCTTCCCCATTGTTTGAATCCACTTAGCTTCATCCCCCTCCTTCCTCTACTGAGATTAGTGCCAGAGATCTGAGGTGAGAGGAAGGCCTGGGGAGCCAGAATGTGGCTGAGAAGCGGGTAGGGAGAGCGTCGCAGCTCTGAATCCCTAATACGAGCTTCTCTGTGGGACCTAGACTGCTTCACCCTATTCCTAAATGATAACATTGCATACTTTGCAGAATGTCAAGAAGTTTTGTCATTAAAATAAATACATGTTGAGATTATATGTAACTTAATCTAAAGTATCACTCGTTTCCAGTATAAATATTATAAATACAATGGTATACTCAGACTTTTTGATGTGTTACTTTTTGACAGAGATGGGATCAGTAGACAAAGATTTGAAGAAAGCTCACCTATCCACTGATCCTTTTCAAAGAATTTCTTAGTTTAGAGGCTTTCTTAGAATAGCTTCTATAATTCGAAGCTTTCCAATTCTAGTAATAAAAGTTTACTAGATAGTATATGGATAAATGAAGAAAATATTGATAATCTCATCCTATGACATATATATATATGAATATAGTATATAAATGTTTTTAATACTGTTTAAATATAAACACAATTCACAAACCCTTTTCTTTCACAGGCTCCATTCAGAAAAAAATTAATATATTTCTATTAAAAATATTTACATATATATGTTGTTCTTGGGACAATTAAGATTACTCAGTGAAATATATCTATAACAAATCAAAAGAAATACAAAACGTTCTACTTAATATAATCTCATATAGGAAAAGTTTCCCCGGCTTCCTTCAGTAGATCACCCCCTTAGAATAAAAATCCTTAAATCCTAAACACGTGCTAAACAATTTGTAGCCACTATTCACATGTGGCCGTTGCACATTTGAAATGTAATCTGTATTGAGACTGCTGTCAATAGTAGAGATCCATTACATAGTTATCCCAATCACAAAATCACTATCACAGTTTGAAATTAGCCTGACACACAGCGAACTTGGAGACCTTGTAGCTAAGAGGAGAGGATTTATTTAATCTGGCAAATTAACTCCCTAAGCCTCCATAAAGCAGAAAAGATACCTAGGGAAAATGAAGATGGGCAAAAAGGAGAATTAAGTGAAGCTGCTGTCATAAATCTAAGAAAAGAAAAGGTTTCAAGAAGGAAGTGGTTAATAATGTGAAACATTACATAGAAATTATACTGAAATAAAGGCAGAGTCTACTAATTTTTTAATTTTTATTTTTGGTACCAGGGATCAGACTTGGGTCCTTGCGCTTGCAAGGCAGGCGGTGGAACCACTGAGCTAAATCCCCAATCAAGTGTACTAATTTTAATAAGTAAGATATCATTGGTTAATAGGCGCAGTTTCAGTAAAGTCAAGGAAATAGGATTCAGAAGACAGACTGAGATTTGAAGCAGTCGTTCGAGAACTTTGAAAATGGCATTAATGAAGAGGTTAAAGCCATAGAAGAAAAACGATAAGAGGAAGATTCCCAAAAAATTTGGAATGGATAATGATAAGCACCAATGGAGGAATTAGTCTTGCATAAAGAAGGGACTTCTCTTAGAGGAACTTAGTTACTATGTTTTTAAAACATAAGCTTCTAAAAAGAAAGAATGAATACCCATGTGAATGTTTGAGTAGAGGTAATGGTGTTTGGAAAGTTAAAGAAATATAATATCTATGTATTTTAAACATCAAAGCAATTTCACACATACAGTTGAGTCTCTTACCATTAAAAATAGTCTCAGAGGGTGGGATTTAGCTCAGTGATTCTGCCTCATAGGTGCAAGGTTCCGAGTTCCATCCCCCGTACCAAAAAAATAGGGGGGTGCTCAGGGAAGGGGTTGAAGGAAGTGCAGGGGAATGGGGAAAAAATAAGAAATAGGAACCAAGATACATCATGTAAGGGTACAAGTTCCCAATGATGAATGTAACAGAATTGTATATGTAAAATGTAGCAATAAACAACGGAAAAAATAGGTTAAGGAGACTGTGAGTTGCCCAAAGTCCTGGAGATAGTGAGCAGCAGAGGTGCTTCTTCAGACTCAGAATGCTTTTGTATGCCACATTCCTCAATAATATACAGCAGAGGAAGAAAGTTGTGAAGGAAAAAACCACCGAAGTGAGAGACTAGCTCGAGCAAAATCAAGGGATGCATTGCTTCCAACAAGAGAGGGATATCTTGTCAGAGACTGGATTTCTACAGCTGTCTTAATAAAGGAAGATTAAAGAACTATCTAATCATATTTGTGTTGTGGGTGCTTTTGTCAGGATGGAAGAGGAGGAATAGTCTGTCCATTGGAAAATAGAAAAGGGCCCTGACCCTTTTATGTGATACTGAAAAACCCCAGGGATTTCTCCTTACTGGGATACAATGTGCTAGTGCTGAATTTCATCTTCATTTGGAAATGCCCTTTTTGTTAGCATTGCAATTTCTTAGGCTGTGGCCTCAGAACACATTAGCTTGGTATGGAATTTCAGACTGTCTGACATATTCTTTTAAAAATTATTTTCTCTGGCTCATACCCAAATTCTGACACAATAATTGAGAATAGTATCAGTACTTATTCAATGCTATATTGAAAAAAGGTTACTGGTGAGGGACAGGAGCCACAGTGTTCAATGAAGTAAGAAAGTAGTTTAGGAATTAAAGCTCTGACAAATCAGTGTGGTTAGGCAAGTCTGTGCTAGAAATCCAGTCTACACTCAATGAAAACGTACTGGATAAAAGTTTTCAAGTTTTTCCTAAAGGCTTCGTTCTTCTTGGCTGAAGTGGGGGCACAGAAGAGATGAATGGTTTTGTAAGACTCGTAACTCCTCTTCATTTAGCTGTGCCTTGGGGGTCTCTCATGAACACCTCCGTGATTTAGCTACCTCAAGTGTACTTTGGGAAAAGTAAAAAAGGCAACTGGACTTTGGCAGCTTCACCAGATCCCCTCTTTGTCTTTGATATTTCTTGCAGGAAATGGCATTGAGCCAGAGAATGGGTTCAAGGGTAGAGGTCCCAACGGGGGACCAGCATTTGGCCTTCAGAGAGCCATGAGGAGGCGTGGACAGGACCCTATTGTGACACTACAAAGGCAGCAGCTCCAATACACTCTGGGGATGCAGGTTTCATCCATCCATCTACTGTTGGCATTTTTGTTATTTCCTCCCAAGGGATGCTTGCTTTTCTCTGTGGGCTACATGGGAAGTTGGAGAAGCTGGAAAAGCAATTTTCTTTTCCTCTCCTTCTTAACCATTTCCCCTAATCCTAAGACACAAGGTCCCTGCTTTGTCCTTTGAGCATACAGAGGGTGTTGTGTGTGTGTGTGTAAGGGGGCTGAATAATCACTAAGCTTCTTCGACCTCCAGCACACTAAGGGAAAGTCTGTTTTAATAAGAAGCTAGTTAATGAATAAGAAATTCTATTTTGTATTTAAAATGAACTCCATTTTCCCTTAATAAAAAAATCAGATTGTTTATAGATTCTATCAAATACTTTCACCTTCATGTCAACTGGGCTTCCTCTAATAAAAGTGAGTTTATCTGCTGAAAATGATAACACAGACAATGAGATACTTCAGTTTGCTTAGCTTAGCAATTGTCTTCTAGTTTGTAATAGCTAACTTTGTAATAGTTCTTTACCTTGTCAAATATAACCTTAACTAATTAAGTCTGCCTTTCATTATCATGTTATCACAGCATGAATATTGTTTTACAGAAAGATTTTGAAATTAAAGAACCAACTTTGAAGATCTTATTTTAGTTTTTTAATTTATCTTACAGAAGCCTTATGTAATGCATCTGAATCTCCTCTGGGTGACAGACAACTCGAATTATGACTCATTCTTCCTCCACATTTTCTTGCACATAATACTCCCCAGTGGGTATTATTTTCCAACCTATGACACATTCTCCTTTATGTTTAGTCACTTGACTTGCAGGAAAACAGAAAAAATGACCAAGCAAAATAGCCTTGGTTATCAAGTTGGTTATTCCTATACAGGTTTGCCTGAAGCCCTTTAAAGGTACAAAGCCAGATTTTCACAATACATTGACACTGAGCAACAAAGTATAATCTAAGATTTTCTACATATTAGCAGTTAGTATTAAAGTTTTACTACTGTACATTACAAAAATACATTGGGTAAATATTTTTAAACAGCAATCGTCCTGCGTCAGCCTCCTAAATGCTGAGATTCCAGGAATACACCAACATGCACAGCTAAAATCAGACTTTTTTAATCTAATGTTTGAATAAAAAAACATATCCTGCACATTCTTAATTAAGACACAGTAGAATGTCTAGTTGTAGTAATGAGCTCAGTTTGGTTTGTTTTAAAAAGCATTTTGATGAGCATGTGAGGGAAAGATCATTTTCACGCACTGCTAATGGTGCCACCATTCTAAGCACAATTTATGTCACAAATGCTGCAGTGCCCTCTGAACAAATCTTATGAGTTAAACAGTATTACTCTACTTTAAAGATGAAGATGCTGAAATTTTAAAAAATACTAAGTACCTTTTAAAGAACATATAGTAAACTAATGGTAGAATCTGGATTTAACTTCATGGCTATTGCTATCTAATCCAAAATGTACACTTAGCCTCTACACTATAAACTTAATCCTGCTGGGTGAGGTAGTATTTATCTATAATCTCAGTTATTCAGAAGGCTGAGGCAGTCGTGACTTTGAGGCCAATCTGAGCAACACAACAAATACTTGTGTCAATAAACAAAACAACACCTTAATCCAATGAGACTTGTTTTTGAAACTATTGCTCTAATAGACTAATATGCAACATTTTAACATATTGGAGACTATGATATGAAAAAATACTTTCAAATTTATAAACAGCAAAATTTTTAAAACAATGATTTTATAAAAAGTATACATGAAATAGATATTTGTGACAGAGAGGCACATCTAAAGATACTGGTGAGAGCACATAAAAATTTTTCATTTTATCTCATTCCTAAAACTTCTACCTTTCTATTATAAACTATCTCTATAAAGATCAATTTGTTCTCAAACCATAAACCACCAATTTTAAGACAAAATCTTTTACTTAAAAAGGTGTATGAAAATGAAAGATGCAGTGTCAATTTCAAAATAATTATTATAAGTCTCTAGTGGTTCTTCTTAAGTCTAAACATGATAATTATTAAGGTTGTTTATGCTGCAATTATATAGCAAAAGGAAAGAGTTACAGAGAAACTAGACAGGGCCAAAGAACCCCTGGAGCTACCAAATAAGGAACTTCTCTCTCTAGGATGAATACCATTACTTAATGTCCTAATTCTCTCTTCCTGCACTGAACTGTGTATGGTCCAATGAACTCTTCGGTTAGTTAAAAGGAGTACCAAGAACTCATGTTTATTTATTGATGAAAGGTAAGGGTGGAAAAAACAGACTTTCCCATGTTGATCTTCAATAGTAAAACTACTTAACATGTTTGTTCAGTCTGCAGCCTCTTTCCATAGGTCTTTCAAGATGTTATTTTAACACCAGTGGAACTCACTGAATGATGTGACTGAACAAGGGAGAGCTGGGGCTTGCAGATATCAACCTCCAGCTCTAACCCAGCATAGAAGATTCTTGCTGGATTTGTTGAAAAGCTCTGAGAGGAAGGAAGAAACATTAGTGAGAATTTCCCTCAGATAAAATGTTCCAGTTTCCAGAAATCCTGCTCAATTATGTTCCATATATAT
>NW_022900948.1:5718703-5730173 GCF_012274545.1 Fukomys damarensis | reverse complement strand
ATATATATATATACACACACACACACACACACACATGTATATGTCAGTCTTTCTGGTTAAAGATTGGTTCAGTTCTAGTTGACCCAATGACTGAGAGTTGTTCTATTACCTATATTAGTCAGCTCTGTTACTACTTTAATGAAATACCAGAGGCAGGCTACTTTATTTAAAAGGGGAGAAGCCCCTCCATGCAACACACTGCTAATGGTACCACCCTTCTGAGCACAATTTATGTCAGCAACCTTGGATTCTGCAACACCAATCTTACGAGTTAAACACTATTATTCCACTTTAAAGATGAAGATGCTGAAATTAAAAATAAAAACAAAACTAAGTATCTTTTCAAGGATGTATAGTAAACTAATGGTAGAATATGGATCTGGTGGGCAGGGCAGCCCATGGAGCACTGAGGAGGCCGAGGCAGCAGCACTGCTGGGAATTTGGGGTCAGCTCCAGACTCTGTCTCAGACAAACAAAGAGGTTTATTTAGGCTCATGGTTCAGAGGGTGCAGAATCTAGAGGCCTCATCGGGCAGTGGCCTTCAGCTGGCAGAATCCCATGATCACACTGAGCACCACATGGCAAAATACAGGGAGCGTGCATGCCTGTTGTCTGTCTTTTTCTCCACATAACACTACCAGGATTAAGTCACGGGGCCTCCACCCTACAGACTTAATCTATCCTAATCACATCCCCACAGCCTCATCTTAACACCACAGTTGGACTAAGTTTCCATCCTCATCATGCTTTACCATGGGGGCTAAATTCAACACAGCAAGCCCTTAGGGGACAAACTATCTCCAAACTAGCACCACCACATATCCTTACACAAATTAAAGTATTAAGCACACATTTTAAGTATATCACAGACAATCTTGAAAATAAAATCCGAGAAAGATTAAAATCACCCCACGATCCCATCACTCAGGAAAAAAAATCTTTATTATTAATAGTAAAAATTGGTAATTAGTATGAAAGGGTACAGTAAAAGGTAAAGAACATTTAAGTACAGATAAACTTTACAAAAAGAAAAGCTTTTGAATTTGCTGTGAAATGAGGAAAATAAAGATTACCAATCAATTAACAGGTCTCCCAGATTCCTGTCCTCCATGGTCGTTCTACAAAAGTGAGTGACTGAGTGACTGTGGGAGCTCACTGTCTGGACTAAGCCATGAGCTTTCTCATACCTGTGGTTGTTACTGGATAGGAGAAGAAAAATCAGGCATATTACAGTAAAGGTGCCTAGTCACTAAATTACACCAATACTTAGTGAATAAATGATGGATTTGGCAAATTGTCATCAAAATTCATCACTTGTTGCTTCTACTGAATTTCCAATTTCATTTTTAGGAACTCCTACAAGAGTATTTTCTTGTGTAATTTAGATTTGGTAAACATTTTCTGCTACCAATTTCTAACGGAAAAGTCCATACAACCACAGCAATAAATCTATGGTGGCTACGAAAGGCATATGTAGGGGCCAGGTATTTAGCTCAGTGGTTCCGCCATCTGCTTCGTAGGCCTAAAATCCTGAGTTCAAGCCCCAGTGACCCCAAAAAAGGCATACTTATTAGGAGTCACCTGGATACAGCCAAAAGGCCATTCAAAGGACTCGAGGAGAGAAAATTATTTTACTGATACAATCTTTTTGCTATATAAAGTCTATTATTTCTTGAACTAAAAAGTCTCGTGTGACTCAGCTTCTGTTCTGTGGACAAATATATCTGAGAAACGCTTCATGGTATATACTCTTCCTGAGTTTATTATATATTAGCACATTAAGGGCTCTAACCATTCAGGAAAAAGGAAACAATTCACCTTTGTTTCAAACAGTGTTTCCCAAACTTCTCGGACCATGAATTCTTGATAGGTACTAATAATCAAAGGAACTCAGGATCTGAGAAACACATTTTATGAATGCTACCTTAATGAACGTATCATTCTCTATGATTTTTAGCTCTATCAGCAACCTACAGATAACCACACTGAACAAGATTCACTCCTTAACCTAAACTTATAGACTAAAGTTGACCAATTTATAGGGACAAATATTTATACAATCAGCATGTTTGAATGAAGTTTATAATATGTAAATGATATATCAATCATTTTTATTGTTTTATTTTCTTTTTAAAAGAAATATGCTTGTGTTTCAGGAATACTGAGAAGTAGTTATTTGGTGAACACGTTATCTGAACAAAAGGAGGATGGATTTAAATCACTTACCAATCCAATTATTTAAATACGAGATAAACAAAATTTGCATTTTTCACTCATTTTTGTAAGATAATATATAGCAGGAAATATAAAAAAATTATAAACATTTTACCAAGTTTATTCAATGCAAGAGTCAACTGGGTGAAATGATGCCTGCCCGAGTAGACTTTGGGTCAGTACAGAAGCAAAGGCGCTGGCCGAGAGACACTCGGGGTTAAGTGTTAAGTGGCAAAAGACTGTTTGACGGGGCCCAAAGTGACTCACTCCTGTCTCACAAAAGAAGATATGTTTGTCATTACTATGCCCCCCAGACTCTGTGCCCCTCTCCCCTGAAGTGTGCTATTGGAATATGATATGATTCTAACTCTTTAGCCTTTCTTTTCAACTGTATCAGCTAATGCTACGACCATCTTAGGTCCTAAAAATACAAGAAGCAAAAGCACTCTCCAGAGTAGAAATAAAGAGCAGCAGCCATACTCTAAAAGAGCTCACACCACATGTGCAGCATTTCTAAGTGTCCTCTTTTTCTTGACATATATATGTAAGCAAATATTTTATGAATATAAAGACTAGAGCTTTTAATTCTAGATCTTCAGGCTAATACATACAGAACATGTTGTACCTTTGCTTTTGACTTTACATGCTGAATAACAGATATCTAAAAGAATCATATCACAGTGATGTATGCGCACCTATGTTTATAGCGGCACAGTTTATAATAGCTAAAACTTGCCCATCAGTTGGAAACTGGATAAAGAAGATGTGGTTTTTCTATAAAATGGAATACTACTCAGCCATAAGGAATGAGGAATTAGATTCATTCATAGGGAAATGGATACATATTAAGGATATACTCCTAAGTGAAATAAATAAGTCACAGGTGTAAATACCAAATAGTTTTTCTGGTGTGAAAAACTATAATAGTACACAAGATCCTAATGAGATAACTGACAATGTGAAATAGAAAGAAAAGGGCTAAAGGTGTAGGCAAAGTGGGAAGGGTAGGGGAAAAGTTAATAGGGGAAAAGAAAAAAATAGGAGAAAATGAAAAAATGGAAATAAAGTGTTTGTAAATGGGGAGGGGGGGAGGGGACGAGGGGGTGAAGGGAGGACAGGGGTATGGGGACAAATGAGAACCAAGACCTGTCATGTAAAGGCACAAGATCCCAATGATGAATGTAACTGTAGTGTATACCCAAAATGTACCAGTAAACTCAATGAGGGGGAAAAAAAATAGACATCTAAGGCTGAGAAGGCTAAGTGCTAAAAATCTCCCTTCTAAGAAAAACCAACAAGACTGATCTAAGTAACTAAATCAGAATCATATCTAGAATGTTGACCATGAAAAAGCAACCTTATTTGCTACCACTGTCGAATTACAAAGCTAAGTGAATCTCCATGGTCATTTTTTAAAGCTCTTGGTTCTCTCTGATACTTTTAATATCCACAAAACAAATACAAGAATCACATGAAAGGAGATGACACTTTTTCATGTGAGAATTCTTTATGACCTATTAAACTATTTAAAATGTCACACTTTAAAGAGGCACAAAAATTATAGCACTCAGAAAATTTAGATATAACTCTTAAAAGGTAAGATATTTTAATTTTTCAGTCATCTTGTACAAAGTTTAACATCAAGAAGATAACTTCTACAGAAACTATCGGTTGATTCAGACTCCATTCCTGCTGCTGTTACGGAGAGCATCCACGATGGTTCTATTGTACTCCGCAATCTGCTTGGTCACATTTCTAATGATTTGCTGGTAATCACTTTCCTGACTCTTGGTTGCTATGACTGTTACATGAGTTAAGGGAGAACACTGTCAATGAAAACATTATCCTAATTGTAACTCAGAAAGAAATTAAATCATACTGATATTTTCTAATGAATGCAAGGTAGTACAGAAAAAGCACAACTAGAATACTTTAAAAATACAGCATATTACTTTAACAGATTAAACATAAATTAAAACCTAAAAAGCCAAGCAAAAGTTGTTTCAAAAATTTATTTGCAATAAATTTACTTTTTAATCTGTAATACATTACATATTTAATCTAATTCTGGGATTAGAACCATGTTGTGAAACCATAAAATACTGTAGCACACAGAATTTCAGGCTAGTTTCTAGGCCTCTCTCTTTTTTAAGATTATATCCTTTGTGTTGCATGGAACTAGAAATACTAGACTTTAGGGGCCGGGGATTTAGCTGACTGGTTCTTCCACCTGCCTTGTAAGCGCAAGGACCTGAGTTCAAACCCCGGTATCAAAAAAAAAAAAAGAAAGAAGTACTAGACTTTAAGCAAATTGTGAATGTGAAATATAACTATAGATATATATTTTTTCTTCAGAAAATTATGATGGAAATACTACTTTAAACATGATAAAATTGAGTTTTAAACAGATTAAGCTGCTCAAACTCCAAAAGTTTTTAAGTGGTAGAGTCAACATTTAAAATTAAATCTCCCAATTCCAAAACCTATTCGTCACTATGACTTTATACTCCTATTTCTGGCAACTCTCAAAGCCTGTTTGCTACTAGTTACTGTGGGGTACAAGTATACACACACACCCTACAACTGCACAATGAAACCTAAGTATTTGTATCTCACATTGTTAGCTAAGTTTTTTTTTGTACATATTAAGTACTTGATAAAAATGTGCTGAATTACATTTTGAGTTTTTAAAGAAATTCCTAGAAAATAATGTAGACTCTCATTTACTAAATGTATGCAAGTGGGTGTGTTTTAAGTAAACAGGATTATTACAGGTAATCTCTATGAATGCCAAAGCCTTGGCTTCCAGGCTTTCCATTATATACATGAAAAGAAATGTGATAATCCTAGATAATTAGACATAAACCCAAAGCCTCACATTTGATACATTTTGTTTTAGAAACAGAACTTGCTGGGCCTCGGGTTTAGCTCAGTGGTGGGGCACCTGACTCACAAGGTTCTGAATTTGATCCCCAGTATCAAAAAAAAACAAAGACCTTGTTTTTCAGCTTCATTTATAGTTCTACGTGAAGATTAATCAGTTTTTACTTGTTTTATTAATAAAACATAATTTGGATATCTTGAGTTGATGGTTTTATGATTTAGCTGGGTAAACTATCTTTGTAATAGATAAGTTGTTCATAAAAATTTAAAAAAACATATTCTAAAAAATTCCTAGGAAAAAAATATCTCAGTCAAACTCATTTCACCATCTTAAAGGATACATTCTTTCATCACAAAATTATTTTGCTCGTGGTGTTGCCACTTCCTCTCCAAATTTGTAAGCTAAAAACACAAAAGAAAAATATCAACTATTGCTCATATTTGAAAACAATTATATACTTTTTCAAAAAGATAAGAAAAAATGCCATTTCAAATCTCACCAACGTGCATTTTATTGAGATAAAGCTGTAATTGATAAAAAAATTTAGGAAAACTTACACAGTAATAAATACATTCATAAAATGTTTAATCCTGTAATGGGTTTTACTCTATATTATTTAATTAGAAAATATGTAAATGTTTATTATAACAATAAATATGCCAGCTAAATGATAATTTATAATTTTATTTTCCTAGGAGAACCTAAAAAAGAAAAATGGGACACCAGGGGCATCTCTCTTTGAAATCTGGAAATCTAATGTGACAAGAGTAATATATATTCTAACACTGTCAAAGATTTAGCTATATAGGAAAAACTTCCTTATTTCCAAGGCTAAATTTCCTGTCTAATTTCACAAGTTGTGATAAGAGCAGAGCTGCAGTGTGAAGATTATGAGAGGGTTTGTAAAAAGCTGGCACTGTTACAATAATTTCTGCATCAACAGGAAACTAATGTGGATATTATACTGAGGGTTGCTTCCTCAGAAGACAATTTTACTGTTACAAAATTAAATTGTTTTTCTGGTTTAATTAACTTGTAACTCTGGGTTATGGTCTTTCTTTTTTAAGATGCACATAGTTTTTCCTAAGCAAAGGACTGTCTGAAAAATGAAACATAAAGATAATGTTCTGCCTACATACTTCAAAGAAGTAACAAACATTTTTTAAAAATATGATCATTGAAGCAGCAACAAAAATTTTCCTTTCACCATGTTAAAATTACTTTCAGGGCCTAAATTCAGTCTTAATGTAGCAGGCAACCTATTGTTTCCTCCAAAAAGATAAATCTAGATATGATGATGAACCATAATTAATTTACTATGTGAACTATATGTGCTGTGAGCTAACACTATTAAATGCGGTCTATCCCAAATAGAACCTTCAAGTTAAGTTGGTTTTAAGGAAGCAGTCAGCACTTTTTGGCAGTAAATCATTAATAACCTTTTGTAAAGTCAAGTACCAGATTTTTTTCTCTTTGTTTTATAGAAAGAGGTGGCCTTCTTATAATGCAACAGACCTCCTAAGCACTTACAAATAATGATATAAAATAACACCCTTTTATATTATACTTCTATATGACTGATTTGCTTTAAACCTTCAAAGATATCGTGATCACAAGCCTATTTTTGAAAATTTGTTTTTTCCCTGTAACCTAAATAATCTGTTACATAAAATTAGTTATAAGTGCCCAAACCCAGTTTTTAAGAAAATAGTTGTAAAAGATTAGGAGGAGATAGGATTTGATTTGACCAGTTGGGATTCACAAAAGACATTAAATAATAAAGAAAAGGTTTTAAAATTGTGGCTTTTGGTAAGATTTCTGGTTATCAATAAATGGAGCTAGATATGACTAGCATTTAATATAGAAATAAAGAGTAGCCATTGACTGACTCTTAAGAAATAGCATTTGTCAAGTGCTTTCCACCTTAAATCATCTAATCAGTGGAAGAGAAGAGCTAGTGTTTCATCAAATATACATTTTGTCTAAGAACCACTTAAAAGAGTGATCTCACAAACTTATTTCTCTCCCAGTGTCATCCCCACTCAAACCAAAGATAATTATAAGAGTGCTACTTATAAGAGTGTAACTAGGTTTGTGTATTATGTAGTTGAGACAGAATAACTGACAGGTGAATGTAAATATGGAAATTAGTGATTTCTAAGCTTTTGGTAGCTGTGGTGAACTCTCATAAGACTATATTCCTTTCAAGAAGACTATAAGTACACCCTTCTTTTGGATGGCACATCCATGCGATGAAATACCTATTACCATTAAAACGTTATTTAAAAAAAAAAATCAAAGAGGCTGAAAATTTTTAAGAAAATGTTTATAGAATGATTTAAATTTTTGTAAAAACAAGATAATCTATATGAATGTATGAGTACAAAGAAAAACTCTGCAAGGATTAGAAACCAAAATGTTAATAATGATTGACTCTGGTTAGTGGGTAATCAAGTAACATTTTTTGCTATATATCACTAAAAAAAAAAGGCATTTTTTAATGTTTAGTATTTTAATCGTATGTGTAAACTGATAACATACACAAATTAGATATGACAATGACCAACCTTTTTCTGACCTCAATTACTGATTTTTTATATGATGCATAATGCTTTATTTGAAAAATACTTATTGAGTATCTACCATGTGCAAACTAATAACAGTGTTAGGGAAAAAGTGAGTAAGAGACTATTGTTTCTGTCTTCTCAAAGTTCACAACCTGGATGATCTTAAACACTGTTGGGTAACTATCAATAGGATGAGTGATATGAAAAATGAGCTGTCATTATTTGTCTGTGCATCCTAAGTAAACAACTGGAATGTAAACTAAGAAGTTCAAGGATAGGACTGCTTGTCATAGCATTATTAGGACAGTTTTATTTTGTTTTGATTTTTTTGGTGGTACTAGGGATCAAATCCAGGTACTCTACCACTGATTTCTATATTCCCAACTCTTTTTATTTTGATAAAGGGTCTTGCTAAACTGCCCAGGCAGAAAAACTTAAGAGCCTCCTGCCTTAACCCTCCTCAGAGCTGGAATTATAGGTACATCATCACAGTTTACTTCAGAAATTAGCTAAATTGGATACTGTTTCTATAAATTATGCTCTCTATATATGTAGTATAATATTCATTGTTATTAAGAATCATACGTTTAAAAATATCTCTTGGGCTGGGGATTTAGTTCAGTGGTTCTGCCACCTACCTTGCAAGTGCAAGGTCCCAAGTTTGATCCCTGGTACCAAAAAAAAAAAAAAAAATCTGGTGACAAAGGAATGAACAATGAATGTATAGTTAAAAGAAAAAAACAAGCTCCCAAATATTTTTTACATGATATAATTTCTATAAATACATGAAAATATTTATGTATATGTATGAAGTATGAAGTATGTGTACACATAATGCGTATGTCTATGTAAAATACATACTAAAAGGACTCATACTAAAATGATAAAGAATTCTTTCTGTTGCTTGGTGGGATATTAGTAATTAGGACTTATTTTATTTGTAGCTTTTAAGGGATGTTCAAAATTTCTGCATCCAAAATTAGAAGTTTGTGCTTTACTTCTGAAATCTTTTCAAGCTATTATCCAGTATATCATAATGGCTGTACTAACAACAGGGCCCAGAAAAGAAGTGATCTTTATGGTTTATTAAAGACAAGGAGGCAAGAAGATTTAATTCATCCTGAGGGAAGATGGTAAGAATCTAGATGCTTTGAAAGGCAGAATATTGAGGTGGTTTAAAGCAGGGATGGATGGATAGATAGAAAGATAGACAGACAGTTGTTTAGGGGGAAAAAAAGAGATTAAGAGAACAAGATAGATATCCTTAAAAAAATTCCAAAGTCATTTAAATTTTTTTTTTTTTTTTTTTTTTACCTGAGAATGTGTTTCATTTTCTTGTAATTGTGTTTTCAGGGTCTCATATTCTCTATTTAGCTGCTCTGTTATTTTCTTAAAGGCATTTTTACGAGTTGATAATATCATTCTATCCTGATGCAATTTCTAGATAGATCCAAATAGAAGTAAATAACAGGCTGTAGTAAGTATGTAGTAAGCCAATACAAATCATATTTCGCTTAAATAATTTCAGCAATTGTATTCTGATAAAATTCTACCACAGCTATATTTACTCTAAGAGTTGTTTGTAAAAATATCTTTGAAGTTCATTAAAAGCTGTGTGGATATTAACTGTATTAATAATAATAATACCTCCATGTCTGTCTTTACCCCCACAAAATTTACTTTAATGCAAATGGTATGAAAAGACACACATTTTCAGGAGAGAAATATATCAAATCTACTACAAGGTTCATATTTGTTAAAATGCTCCATATTAAGTAGTAGCTTATATGCTGTTTTTTTTTTTAATTTTTGCCTCTTATTTAATACTTCAAGTCTCTGTAAATTCCAACTATGTATGTAAAAAATTTTTATTTTTCTCTTAGCTTATGTGTCAAATAATAGACTGAAAATATTATCAACTACATTAAATTAAAACCAATGAGTAAAAAATGATTGGAATTATAACTCCGTAAAACACTGTTGGCATTTACCTTTCTCTTTTCTTCACCTGATAATTTTAAAGTTGGCAAATCATTATATGTCTCCAGATCCACAGTCATTTGCTTAATTTTGTTTTTCAGAGAATGTTGTTCCTCTATCATCTTACTTTCCAGGAGCTCCATTTTTTGCAGATCTAAATGCAGACGCTGACTGTCTGAAAAATAGGAATGTAAGGCCATAATAAACCAAAATTTTATTTTTCACATAAAAATATAATTAAAAATAATGTTTTGCAATATGCATCCATTTTTCTATGAATGATGCTAATTTTTCATTCTTTATGGCTGAGTAGTACTCCATTTTATAGAAAAACCACACCTTTATCCAGTCTCCAACTGATGGGCAATTGAGCTGTTTCCAAGTTTTAGCTATTACAAACTGTGCTGCCATAAAAATAAGTGTGCATATATCACTGTGATGATTCTTTTAATTCTTTCAGAAAGATACCCAGCAGAAGGATGGCTGGATCAAAAGGAACCTCTCGTCCCAGCTCTTAGAGGTATCTCCATATTGATTTCCATAGTGGTTGCACCAGTATGCACTCCCACCAACAATGGGGAAGGGTTCCTTTCTTCCCACAACTCCACCAACTTTTGCTTTGTGCATATATCACTGTGATGATTCTTTTAATTCTTTCAGAAAGATACCCAGCAGAAGGATGGCTGGATCAAAAGGAACCTCTCGTCCCAGCTCTTAGAGGTATCTCCATATTGATTTCCATAGTGGTTGCACCAGTATGCACTCCCACCAACAATGGGGAAGGGTTCCTTTCTTCCCACAACTCCACCAACTTTTGCTTTTGTTTAATTTTTTGATCAGCCATTCTTTAGTGGTTGCACCAGTATGCACTCCCACCAACAATGGGGAAGGGTTCCTTTCTTCCCACAACTCCACCAACTTTTGTTATTGTTTAATTTTTTGATAGCAGCCATTCTTTGTAGGGTGAGGTGGAATCTCAGTGTTGTGTTCATCTGCGTCTCTCGAATGACCAGTGATGTGGAACATTTTTTCACATATTTACTTGCTGCTTTTACTTCTTTCAGAAATGTCTGTTCATTTCAGATGCCCATTTTTTTAAATAGGTCTTTATATTTGGGGGGGCTGGCTGTTTTGAGTTCTTTATCTATTCTAGATAATAGCCCTTTGTCTGAGGAGCAGCTGACAAAAATTTTTTCCCACATTGTAGGTTGTCTTTCAGTTCTGTTGATGGTTTCTTTTGCAATGCAGAAACATTTTTTCTTTGTATTGAGTTTTTTGCTACAATCTAGGTATACAATACAGTTACATTCATTACTGGGATCCTGTACCTTCACATGACAGGTCTTGGTTCTCATTTTTTCCCTTTATCCCTGCCCTCCCTTCACCCCCTCCTCCCCTCCCCATTTACAAATACTTTATTTCCATTTTTTCATTTTCTCATATTTTTTTTCCCTTCTTACTTTTACCCTACCCTTCCCACTTTCCATACACCTTTAGCCCTTTTCTTCCTATTACACATTGTCAATTATATCATTAGGATCTTGTGTACTATTAGTTTTTCACAACAGAGAAACTATTCAGTATTTACACATGTGACTTATATATTTCACCTAGGAGTATATCCTAAATATGTATCCATTTTCCTATGAATGACTCTAATTTCTTATTCATTATGGCTGAGTACTATTCCATTTTATAGAAAAACCACATCTTCTTTATCCAGTTTCCAATTGATGGGCAGATGGGCTGTTTCCAAGTTTTAGCTACTACAAACTGTGCCGCTATAAACATGGGTGTGCATATATCACTGTGGTAGGATTCTTTT
>NW_022900948.1:5701024-5718531 GCF_012274545.1 Fukomys damarensis | reverse complement strand
ACATTTGTTATTGTGTGATTTCTTGATAGCAGCCATTCTTTCTGGGGGAGGTAGAATCTGAGTGCTGTGTTCATCTGCATTTCTTGAATGACCAGTGATGTGGAACATTTTTTCATCTATTTACAAGCTGCTTTTACTTCTTTGTCTGAGAAATGTCTGTTCATTTCAGATGCCCATTTTTGAATTGGGTCTTTACATTTGGGGGGGCTGATTGTTTTGAGTTCTTTATATATTCTAGATAATAGTCCTTTGTATGAGGAATAGCTGGTAAAATTTTTTCCCCACGTTGTAGGTTGTCTCTTAGTTCTGCTGATGGTTTCTTTTGCAGTGCAGAAGCTTTTTAATAAGATGAGATCCCAGTTGTTGATTCTTTCTGCTAGTTCCCATGCTACTGAGGATTTATTCATAAAGTCTTTTCCTATGCCATTGGCTTCAAGAGTTCTGCCCAACTTATCTTCCAGCAAGTTTAGTGCTCCTTTTTTAATATTTAGATCTTTAATCTACTTGGATTTTATTTTAGTGCATGGTGAAAGATAAGGGTCTAGTTTTAATCTTTGGCAGGTTGAGATCCAGTTTTTCCCACACCATTTATTAAAGGGACTATCTTGCCTCCAGTGAGGATGGTCAGCTCCTTTGTCAAAGATAAGGTAGCTGAGTACATCTGGAATTGTTTTTGTATCTTCCAATCTGTTCCACTGATCCTCAGGTCTGTTTCTTTGCCACTATCATGCTGTTTTTATCACAGTGGCTTTGCAGTATAGTTTTAAATTGGGGATTGTTATACCCACTGCCATATCTTTGTTGCCTAGGATGGCTTTTGCTATTCTAGGTCTCTTCTGGTTCTAAAAGAATTTTTGGATTAGTTTTTCTAGTTCTGTGAAATATAGAACACACTACAAATATTAATTTGGGGCTATAAATCAATTTAGCAAACAGCAAAGTTCACAAATAGAATCAATGAACAATGAGGAATGACTATACACATGTGCATGAATTGCATTCTTTCATTCAAAAGTATGCCAGGTGGTGAGGATGTAATAGAGGTCAAAAGAGGGAGCTGTATCCCAGAGGTAGAACCAGGCAAGTAAGTATCCACAATAAACTGGATGATCATGGCACAGCACACCATAAGAGCATATGGCAGGGATAAACAGAAGCTCCCTAAAGAGGGCTTTTAATGAGGCCTTAAGGATTAGTAACCAAACAAAGAAGGAAAAAAATGATGCAGAGAAAACAAAGAATATGAAGTGCAGAGAAAATAAAGCATAGCATCCCAGACCAAATAACAGAAACTCAGTATATTAAATATTAATAACATCTAATAGTCACAAGAAATGGAGATGAATAGCAAAAACAATGTTTCAAAAGTCCCTCACCGATTTAAAAAGTGGTGCCTGTATAACCAAATATTTTAAAGTTGGTATAATTAAATGGATGCTCCTACAATATTTCCTTATCCCCTTCAAGTTTTAAAATACAACTATACTGACTATACACACACACACACACACACACACACCCATGTGTGTATATGTATACACACACATACACACATATATGGTGCTCAAAAATACAATGAATGTTTCTTTAAAAAATCATAATAAAAAACACATTGCCAAGACAAATAAGATAAGTATTTCAAAGCAAGGGGAAGTACTTTCAGGCAATTAATGACAATGTGTTCTTTTACTATAATAAATTTTATTTCAGCACATGTTTTGATCACCCCAAGACCACATATATCAGGACTTAAGTACTGCAAAGAGTTTTGTTTTGTTGAATACATAGCTCTACTAGGATTGGAAATACAATGATAAAGTGCTAAAGAAGTCACTAAAGCTTACAAAGTTTTAACGCTCTAAATAGGAAATGTGCTTAGCTTATAGGTATTCTAACTGAAATAAACAGTTATGTAACTAACTCTAACAATTATGTTGACCTAACATAGTTATGTAACTAACTTAAGTATATACTAAAAAATATATTTAAGAACTACACAGACTGATATTTCTAGAATAGAGGAGAAAATGGTTGGCTCATTTAGGGTAAGGTTTATCTATCCTTAACAACAGGTCCCCTGTAAAGCTAAAAGCTTCTGGAGGAGAAGAGACAGGAAGAGGATGCAGTCTAGTTCCTTCTGATATGCTATGAAGTTGCAAAGTTTACCAAGCCATGTGTATACAGCAGCAAAATCTCAGAAGGAACCACTGTGACCTAGGCAAATGTTTCTGAAATATTGTGCCATCAGCACATTTGTTTACTCCCTAGAGTTTCCTTTCCAAAAGTGTAAACAAAAACTACTGCTAAAAGGTTTCTTTACCTCCTTACCACATAGTACACCTCCGGTGTCTACTTTTTTTTTTTTTCATTATCAATCTTGTAAGGAGCTTTTTATAGGCTTTTTACCCAATTGCTTCACTCCCCTGAAAGATTTATAGCATAGGTGACAGTTTATCTGTTTATGTACAGTGACTCTTTGGAAGGCTACAATATCTCGTTTTTTCACCTTCTACCACCCAAGAAGCAATATTGCCCCTTGGCAATTCACAAAAGTGGAACAGAAAATATATTACCCCTGAAAGGTAAACAAACTCATGATTTTCAGATATAAGAAATTTGTACATCTAAGCCAAGGTTAGAATGTAACTCCTGCAGTTGTTTGACCTGTAAATCAGACCTAGAAATCAAACTATGGAAAACAAACTCTAAACAAAGGGAGGGCAGGGATAAGGGGAAAAAAATGAGAACCAAGGCCTGTCGTGTAAAGGTACAAGATCCCAATGATGAATGTAACTGTACTGTATACCTAAAATGTACCAATAAACTCAATGAGAGAAAAAAAATATATAGAATAACAACAGTTGTCCACTTATATCTTCACTCTTACCCAATGATACACTAGTTCAACTCTGAAAGGGAACAGCAACACTCAACAACTAGGCCACACACACACCGAGAGGTCTGACTAGAGATTTTATTCAAGGGGTGGGAGTAGAGAGAGAGAGCAGAGAGAAAGAGCAGAGAGAGCAAAGAGAAAGCAGAGAGAGAGAGAGGAGGAAGAAGAAGCAGAAGAGAGAGAGGAACAAAGAAAGGAAGGTCCTTTTATCAGTTTTGGGCCGGGCTGTGATTATTTATGAGTGGGCCACTTTTAACCTATCACAGGTCAGGTTGCCTTTGATGGGTTCAGCCCAGCAGAAATAGGTTTCAACTTCTCTGTCTCTCTGTGGCCTTGGTGGGAGGGAAACTAAAGATAAGAGGATGAGGTCATTTTAGGAGCCAAGAAGCACCAGAAAAATGCAGCCTGTGATGGCGGCGTCACAGCATACTTTAACATGATCAAATCCCTAACAAACTCAATATATTACAAATCTATAACCCTTTATCTAAAATGCCTGGGCAGTAGTGGGTTGTTTTTGATTTTTTGTTTTTGCATTGGCATTGAACCCAGGGCTATTTGATTTCATTTGTTGTATTTTCCGAGACAGCGTCTCCCTAATCACTAAGTCGAGTCTCACTAGGCTCCACTTGCCATCCTCAGGCCCCAGCTTCCCATCATGCTGGGATTACAGGTGTGTGCCGCCACACTTAGATGGCAAGTTATGCTTTAGAAAACAGAATCCCTTAAATTTTAAAAGCAATATAATGCATGTACTGATAACTGCATATAGTAGGGCCTGACACAGCACCCTGTCATTAAATACGTATTTTCGATAACAAAAACTAGGAATAGCACACGAGGTGGGATTATGACAGATAACACACAGCCTCATGACCTCACTTCAGGTCAGGTTAGATTGTGCTGCCCAAATCTTTTTAGAATCTATTATTCCATTAAAAGAATCTTTAAACGTTTTTAATTACCAAAGGGGAAAAAACCTCTTCATCTTCTATAATCTCACTACCATAGTAGTGAGATTTACCATAGTAAATCCAAGTAGACAAAAAAGTGGCTAATTCAGTTACCACCCACCAGCATAAAAGACCCACAGTCAGAATCCATCAGCTCATAAATCAAAGATTCAACACACACCTTTACATAACTTTATCCCAGCTTCTTTAAGCTCAACTTTGTATTTCTGCTACTAATCTCTACCTGCATTATTCCCACAGCAGCTGCCAGTCCCTTGAAATGTGGTCTAGTCTGAATTAAAATATTATAAATATAAAATATTTCATTGATCATTTTTATATATATTTTACATTGAATGATACTTTCTTGGATATTCTGAGTGAATTATTAAAATCCACCTCCATACTTTTTTTTTTTTTTGAGACAGGGTCTCACTATGTAGTTGAGACTGACCTGGAACTCACTATGTAGCTCAGGTCTCAAACTCACAGCGATCCTCCTGCCTCAGCCTCCCAAGTGCTGGGATTACAAGAGTGTGCTACCATGCCTGGCCCAGCTCTATACTTTTTAAAATAGAGTTATGAGGCAATTTTAATTAGAAATATAGTTTGCATTTTATTTCTCTTGGAGAGTTCTTCTCTAGTTGCATGCTAGAGCATGTCTGGCACTGTTACTTAAAACTGAACACCACCTCCTCTAGGATGCTTCCCCTAATTATCTAAGATTGGGCTGGATCTGTGCCCTATCCGTCTTCACCGCTCCCTATGTTTACTTCTTTGATGGCATTATTTCATTTTATTATAATTTGTCGTTCTACCAGGTTGAAAGTTCCCTCAGTAAACAGATTGGAATTTTTTTTAAAACCTCTGCACACTGACAGAGATTCTCTTTCTGACCAAACTAGTAGTCAGGCTTGTCTGAAGCCTCTTCTCAAACAGGCCTCAGATTTGGCCTTGTCTCACATAGGCCTCAGCTGTGACCCATAAAATCTCCAGGTTCCGGGCCGGGGATTTAGCTCAGTGGTTCTGCGGCCTGCCTCGCAAGCACAAGGACCTGCGTTCAATCCCCGGTAAAACTCTTCAAAAAAACCTCCAGATTCCTTGTTTCCATACTTTCATTTTCTCATATTTTTCCTTTCCCCACCCCTCCCATTTCCCCTACCCATTTAGACCTTTTCTTCCTTTTTCACATTATCAACTATTCATGTTGATCCTTATATACACTTTCAGTTTTTCACACCAGAGAAACTATTCAGTATTTACACATGTGTGTCCTATTTATTTCACTTAGAAGTAGGGCCTCAATGTGCAAACATTTAGCTATGAATGTCTCTAGTTTCTCATTTTTTATGGCTGAGTAGTACTCTGTTTTATAAAAAAACACACACACACATCTTCTTTATCCAATCTCTGACATAGATGAATTCATTCTCCATTCTCTATCCACACTGACTGCCCAAATATAAATGTTAATTGTATTCATACCAATTAAAAATTATTCTAATAATCAACAAATTTATTTCATTAAATTTAAAAAATTATACTCATCGTTTATCAATAATTCTCTAAATTTAACATGGAAATTTTACAAGTACACCCTTGCTGGTGTATATAATATGCATTTACAACTGTTGTACTACAAATTACTGTATTACAATTTTTTATACCATTTTAATGTTCTCCTTAAAGACTGTAATAAAGTCCTTAAGGAACTACTAAATCAATGTCCTTCTTTGCATTACTGTAATCAAAGACCCCTAAGAAGTGGTACAAGACACACGAGACAGTCACGCGTGCACCACTCTGGCAGTTCAAGCCTGTGGATTTGGTCAAATTCAAGTCAGACCGGAGCTGCCGGGCAGCGTGACATGTGAATTAGGATTTTGTCACAAACACGTCAAAGAAACACTAACACAACTGTAACATCTTACCCTAACCTCATAACTCTAACATCTGTTTTCCTAGGACCACCCTACCTGGCCCTTAAAAAGTCTTGCCTGCAATAACCCAAGGCAGCCAAAAGAATTTGCTGTTTGTTCTAACCAACCCCCTTACAACAGGCTCCAGACTAACCTTCCTAGAGTGTTTACCAAACACAGTTTACAAACCACAGCGGTGCAGCTGTGCCAGGAGGAGTACAGGTTTGAGCCCACCCTGGGCAACTTAAGCAGCTTAGATATACCTCAAAATAATAACTTTAAAAAGGGGGCTGGGGGATGACTCAGTATGAAGATCCCGGGTTCAATCCGCAACACTCCCCCACATACATACACACAAAGAAAAAAACAGAGCTTTTAATTGTCCCTTCCACTGTCCCTTTGAGACACACACACACACACACACACACACACACACACACACTGAACAATCAGGAGTGTTGATTTCTCAAGCTATTCCTTTGTGAAGTATTATTTATTTATTATTTTGGTGCCAAGGATTGAACTCGGGACCTTGTGCTTGCAAAGCAGGCAGTGGCACCACTGAGCTACATCCCTGGCCCTGCGAAGTAATCAACAGTCTCTGTGGGAAGACAGAGCCCTAACCTTGGTAATACAACAGACAACAACTAGCCTAATCAGCATTTGCTGTACAATGACAAACCCTTGGCAAGTTTTCAGTGGAACCCTGGATGCCTCATACTCCTTCAGAAATGCCCAGACACCTCGGTGCAGACTAAAGTTGAACTCAGTTCACAATGGACCGTCTTCCTTATTACATCACGTAACACTGTTACTGATAAAACTTTGTCCATACTATTTAGCATCCACCTCTAACTTTTTTTTTCGATACCGGGGATGGAACTCAGGACCTTCCTCTAGCGAGGCAGGCAGCAGCACCACTGAGCTAAATCCCAGGCCGTCCAGTTTTATCTGTAACACTTCCCAGGATAAGGTACAGACATGAAGTATAAGGTTACTTCACAATAAATCTATCATAAGTTGGAAATATCTTGTCAAAAATGCACTTAGTATACTCCCCCCCCCGCACCTCGTAACTTAGCAACGACACACACTCTAGAATACTGTTTGCCCTTCTGATTGGCTAACTGGAAGCTGTGGCACACTGCTGCTGCCCAGCATCATGAGAGAGCTTCAAACTCCATTATCACTAGCCCAAAATAAGATCAAACCCCCACATACGAAGTAGAGTGTAAAAAGCAGCACTGTGACGTTTTTTTAAAAAAAAATCCTAAACTAAGGGCTAAAGGTGTAGGGGAAGTGAGAAGGATAGAGGAAATGAAATAAGGGAAAGAAAAAAGTATGAGAAAAGGAAAAAAATAGAAACAAAGTCTTTATAAATAGGGGAGAGTGGAGGGGGTGCAGGGAGAGCGGGGGTAAGGGGGAAAAATGAGAACCAAGACCTGTCATGTAAAGGTACAAGATCCCAATGATGAATGTAACTGTACTGTATACTTAAAAAGTAGCAATAAACTCAGTAAGACAAAAACATCCTAAGTCAAATCATTGTAAGCAGCCAAGAGTAAGGGTGCACACCTATAATCCCAGCACTTGGGAGGCTGAGGCAGGAGGATTGCCGTAAATTCAAGGCCTGCCTGGACTACAAAGTGAGTTCCAGGCTGGCCTAAATTACATAGTGAGACTGTCTCAAAAAAAACCCAGAAATCATCATAAGTCAGGGAACTATATTCAATAAATATTAAATAAAAGAAAATATAGCAATGTAATAGTAATAAGTTGATTGGAAAAGTCACACAAAAATTGAGACTACAAATGCTCAGGGTAATGGGAAATTATAAATTATATCTTTCCTCACTGAGGTTTTCAGAAAAAGTCCAAGAGAATAACAATGATCCATTTTTACAGTTGTAATTTGTTATAGGAAAAGTATGAAAGATTAGACCATCACTCACCTGAAGTCAAATTCCTAGCTGTACTTTGTGATTTTTGCATTTCAGTAGATTTAAAATTGAGATCATCCTGCATCATCTTTAGTTCCTGGTTGGTGATAGAAGATATCTGTTTCATACGATTTATATTCTGTATTTTGGGGAAAAGAAAAACAGAAACAAATTCCACTGACTTAACTCCTAATAAAGCCATTGGGAAACACTACAAGGATGATGTGTTTTGATCAGTTATTAGTTTTTTAATATGATTCAATTTTGATGTATTATAGAATAATAGTAAGACTCAAAAGCTTTTCTGAATAAGACTAAATTTCTTTTTTTTCTCATTTGCTTTATTTCACTGTAGAAAAAACTCAGTGTTATTATTTTAGGAACTGGGAATAGTCCTCTTTTTGTTCTATTTTCCAAATTAGCATCCTATAATAAAATGCATACATTTAAGTACAGTTTGGGCTTTAAAAAATGCACACATCTGTGTAACAACTTTGTGGTTACTACAGGAATCACCACCCCAGGGGACCCCTATGCTTATGACAAACCCTTGCTCATCAGCCCCCAAACTATCTCACTTCTCTGTTTTGTCTGCCATCGAAGTTCCTGTAAATGGAATCCTAGAATATAGAATTTTGAGCCTGGATTCTTTTGTTCAACAAATAATGTTTGACATTAATCCATAATGCTGCATAAATCAGTCACCGCTTCCTCTCTTTCCACAGCAGTATTCCATTATATGGATCTATCACAAACTGTCTACTCCTCAGCTGATAGCCATTTGGCATACATCTAGATTTAAGCTATTTCCCAGCAGAACTGGTATGAACATCCGGGTACATCTTCTGTGGACATACATTTCCTTTGTCTTTGATAACTGACTGGGATTCCTTGCTGGCTCTGGATGGTAGGTTCATGTTTCATTTCTAAGAAATGGCTAGTTTCCCAGAGCAGTGTATCGGAGTTTCAGCTGCTTCACATTCTTGTCAGATATTCAGTCTTTGGGGATTAAAGGGAGTGGGTGACAGAGGTTGAACCTGTAGCCTTGTGCATGACAAGCAAATGCTTGACCACTGAGCTACCACCCAAGCCCTTATCACCTGTTTGCTTCTGTTTGTTTTATACTGGGGATCAAACTCACAACCCTGCAGTTGCAAAGCCAGGCGTGGTGCCACGAGCTAAATCCTTGGCGCACCACCAGTTTTCACTGTAATCATTTTAGTGAGTTGTTTTGGAATCTCACTGTAGTTTTGACTTGTATGGCCCTATTGGTAAATAATGTGTTGAACTTTTTTATGTATACATTGGCCATCTGAATATCTTTTTCCCTAGGTTGTCTTATTAATGAATCATAAGAAATCTTTATATATTTCCGCTATAAGATTTTTGTCAGAAACTGTTGGCAATTTTTTCCCCTGATTGGGGCTTGCCTTTTCATTTTATTACTGATGTTTTATAAAGACCAGAAGTTTTTCCCAATGATGAATGTAACTGTACTCTATACCTAAAAAGTACCAATAAACTCAATGAGAAAAAAAAATACCAGAAGTTTTTAATTTTGATGAAGTTTACTGTATCTATCATTATATGGTTTGTGGGAGGGTTTTTGATTGTGGTTGTTTGTGGTGTATTATCCTAGAGATCTAAACCTACTCAAAAGTTACAAAGATTTCCTGCTATGTTTTCTTCTAGAAGCTTCATAATTTTGCCTTTACACTTGGGTCTGTGGGTGCAGTTGAACTGTGGATAGTGTGAGGATGATTGCCTTCTATGTGGAAATCTTGTTCTAGCACCATTAAAAAGACAATCTGCTCTCCATTGTATTCTCTGTTCAAAATCAGTTAATCCAATATTTATGAACTATTTCTGGACCACTGATGTGTTGTCATCTTAATCTACATGCCTATCTTCATGCTAATACCACAAAGAAATGATTATTGCAGCTTATTGTAAGTCCAGAAACTAAGTACTACAAATTCTCTAAATTTGTCCTTTTTCAAAATAGTTTTTGCTGCTTAGGTCCTCTGCATTTCTTCATAAACTTTAGTATCATTTTGTCAATATGTAGTAGGTGAAAAGCTGGTGAGTTTTGATTGAGATTGCAATGAATCTATAAACAAATTTATGGAGGATTAACTTTCTAACAATATCAAATATGCTAAGTCATAAACAGGTCTAGTTAGGGCTTTTAAAATTTTCCTCAGTAGTGTTTTATAGTTTTCAGTGTGTAGATCTTACCAAAATATTTTTTAAAAGAATTCCTGCAAACAATTTTGCATGCATGGATTCTATACCCTGGCGGTGGCCACCACCAACTTCATGCCCACAGTGTGTTTTGTTTCTCCTCAACACTGAGCAGCAGAGGTGCCAACTAACTAACCAACCGACTCTATCATGGATGATGTTGACATGCAGGAAGAGAAGGTAAGTTCTGAAGAGTCAGTAGCCCCAGGGAGATAAAATATACCTGGCCAGCAGCAGTAGCCCCCTCAAAAGCCCATGGTTATTGTAAACTACAAATATAGCACAGAATTTTATACCAAACGTGACTCCTTCATGGAAAGCTAGATTAGAGATGAAAATCAATGCACACTTTGCCATATTGCCAGAAAGAGTTCAATCAGGATCCATTTTGCAAAGGGGTTGACTGAGCCACAGAACAACTACAGAACAATTCCACTTCAGGGTTTCCAGTGTTACCTTCCCACAGTGACCGGTGTGAGAGCCAGTGATGAGAGAAAGCCACGAGAAGGATGTAGGCTGCATAGTAGACCCCCTGAGAAGTTTAAACTCAAGCCAGGACAGAGACAGGCCCTGCCCTCTGTGGCGAGAAAGTACAGCCAGCAAGTGTGGCTTTAACAGGCAGATGGATCTGACAGCATCAAGTGCAGTAGTCTGCTTGAACCCCCAGCCCACAGCCTACACCCAGCAGAAAACAATGGCCTGATTACTTTCGCCATCTAGGAAGTGAGCAAGGACACACCTTGGCTTTGGTGATTGTCACAGTCTAGAATATATGGAAAGAGTGCCCTCTGCACCAGGTGTACCTCCACACCAACAGATCATCATGCCAAATGGAGAAAACTATGACCTGCAGGATTCTAAGACTGAGGATTCTGGAAAGAAATCCCTCATTCAGAGGAATTTTCACTTCAAAATTTTCTTTCTTTTTCTCTCACTGGCTTTTATGAGGTTTGGGGTCCCCCCCCTTTTTCTTTGTTTCTTGTCTCCTAGTTTTATTTTTTCTTTATTTTGTTGGGGTTTTTTTATTCTACCTTCTTTGTTCTTTTCTGTTTCTTTTATCTAATAGTATTAATTTCCTTTTACTCCTCAATTGGATCCTTTATCTCACATTTCTCTCCTCTTTCTCATCTTCTATGGGTTAACTTTTTAAATTCTACTTTTTTCACTAACTGGTTCCCTAACCACTCTTCTTTACCAGTGCAACCATTAAGCTTTATGAATATTTTCAATAGTAAACTCTAAGCATTACTGGTGAATACTGTTCTGTTGTAGCAGAGGTATAGTTGTTACATTTAGTAGATATTTACTGTATGTTAATATTTGGTTTGTCTTAGTGTTTATACTATACAGTAATACCTTAGTACACGAATGCATCTGTTTGCAAACAATTCAGTTCATGCACAAAAGGATTAGGCAAAATTTTGGTTCCATTTGCAAACTTTGCATTAGCTGACCAACATGACATGCCATATTCCCTGCACAAACACAAACACTCCCATCTTCCCCAAAATTATGGAACAAATTAAATTTGTGAATCAAGGTTAACACTGTAGTTACACATTTCCTTTCTATGGTTAAGGGTGGTACAATACTAGTTCTTAGGTTATGTCAATATCTAGTTTGTCCTTATCCTATTACTCTGGCTGATTTATTTATAGTCAACATAGCACAGTTGTTGCCATTAACTGATTTTTTAATCTGGATTGCCTTGGTATCATTAACAATACTGCAGTCCATTCCTGAGGAAGTAGGTGCTGGACCAAATACATGGCACATTGTTTTTTGGTCCCATTCTACTTATTGCTGACCCTCTCAAATAAATGGTGGTGGTTGGTGAACGGTTAAAGTATAGAAAGATCTTCTTGTTCATAACTGAGTGCTGTGGCCTTGTTCTAAAAATCAGATGGTGGGGTACCTGGCAGAGCATCTTGACTTGAACAGAAACTCATAAGCCTGGCCAGCTATTAAGGACAATCTTTCTATCTATCTAGAAGACACAAATGTTTGTCCCCAGGCACTTGGCCAGTTCTTGGGGGCCACAAGAACTCTGGTTACACACACAGTTGGGATACTGCCACTCAACTACCATTTTAAGGGGCCTCACTGGTAGGACTTTGGAGTCTCATACGTGGAGAGAATGCTCTTCCCACACATTTCCCAGTCAGAACCCTGAAATCCATGTACTAGGACTCCCTAGCATTGGAACTGGAATTTCATGTTTTAAAGCTCTTGCCATCTGGTGATGTAATGTTCTTTCTGTACTTCTTTTTCCTTCTGTGTAATTATGTATGTGTCAATTAACAGTTTATTAAACTTTCCATGTACTAGGACTCCCTAGCATTGGAACTGGAATTTCATGTTTTAAAGCTCTTGCCATCTGGTGATGTAATGTTCTTTCTGTACTTCTTTTTCCTTCTGTGTAATTATGTATGTGTCAATTAACAGTTTATTAAACTTTTTAATATTGCTTTTACCTCGGTGTTAGAGGCTTTGGGCAAATCCAGTCCTGTAAATTAAGTAGCTATAACTACTACGGTAGCCTGAAAGTGGCTACAGTTAGATCTTGGCAAGGAAGCAAAGGTCTACAGTTAGCCATAACCTGAGTACATCAGTGCAAAGCAAACTAAACAAGTCTTCATGCTTGATACAAATTCTTCCATTATAATCAATGCACAAACCTCAGAACAAAAAACAGCAAAACAAGAACAAGAAAAAAATAACAGAAACATAACACATGGCAATAAAATACCTCCCAAAACTCTCAACCTTTCCAAAAGCCTCTCAGAGGATAATATTTAATGCCACACCACAGAACTATTAAAAAGGATAAGAGAGGAGATTTTTTTAAATAAATAAATAAAGTACTCAGAGAGCTCAAAGAAGGTATAGCTAGCTGGACGTGGTGGTGCATACATGTAATTCCAGCACTTGGGGAGGCTGAAGTAAGAGGACTCCCGTAAGTCTGAGACCAGCATGAGTTGCACAGTGAGTTCAATACCAAACTACACAGTAAGATCTTGTCTCAAAAAACAACAACAAAAAAAAAAAATAAATAAATAAATAAATAAATAAATAAATAAAAGGGGCCGGGGATTTAGCTCAGTGGTTTGGTGGCCTGCCTTGCAAGCGCAAGGACCCGAGTTCAATCCCCGGTACCAAAAAAAAAAAAAAGAAAAAAAAAAAACAACAACAAAAAAAGATATAGCTAAACAGATAATGGACTTTAAATAATGAACAAGTTTAAAGAAGACACGAATAAAAGCTAGCTGAGCTAAATAAAGTGTGCTAGTTACTTTTCTCTCATTGCTGAGACAAAATACCTGACACCCAAGTTAAAGGGGAAGAGATTTATTTGGCTCACAGTCAATAGAGGTTTTAGTCCATAATCAGCTGACTCCAAGGCAGGAATGACAAACAGGCCTGGCAGAGCAGAAACAACACAGCACACACAAGGCAGCAAAGGTAACAAAAGAAATTAAGAGCATCTCCCTGACCCCTTTATCTTATTCAGACTACTTAGGGCAGGCAGCATTCACACCCTTAATCCTAGTGCCCTTGAGCCTAGCATTGCATCATGAATCAATTCCAGCTTCACAGGCTGTAGATCAATCCTATGACTACATGAGGCTTTGGAGGACATCTAGACACAAACCATAACACAAAGCCATACAAAATACAAACGATAAGTTAGCAAAGAATTAAAGTCCACGAAAAGGTATTTAACACACATTCAGGAGATTTAAAACTCCATTGAAGGGCTGAGGATTTGGCTCAGTGGCTTTGCCACCTACCTCGCAAGCACAAGAACCTGACTTTGATCTCCCTGAGTTCGATTCCTGGTATAAAAAAAACTCCATTGAAAATATGGTCAGCAGAAGCAACCAATGTGAGGACAGTGTGTCAGGGCTGATAGAGATGATCAGCTATTCAGAGACACCTTTATTATTTTTTTTAATTGAGTTTATTGGTACATTTGAGGTATACAGTAGTTACATTCATTATTGGGATCTTGTACCTTTACATGACAGGTCTTGGTTCAGAGATACCTTTAAAAACAATAAGCAAACATGAAAATGGATCCAGCAGCTGCTAGATGACTCACAGAGACTAATCTATAATTAACTAGAATTACTAAAAAAATCAGCAGACAATATAAACAGCATTAAAAAAAAACTATTTACAGAAATATTAGCAGAGATCTTTCCAAACAAGGAGAAAGAATTTAACATACAATTTGACATACAAGTAAACCATAGAGAACCCCATATAGCCAAAATCAGAAAAGAACTTTCCTGTGACACATCATAGTCAAAATCCTAGAAGTCGATTTCAAAGTCTGAATCTTAAAAGCTGTTTATTAAAAAAAAAGGCAACAAATCACTTGTATAGGTTAACCCATCAGACTTCTCAATATTAACCTTAAAGGTGAGAAAAGTTTGAAGTGTTTCAAGCTCCAAACAGAAACAAAATCCAACCCAGACTGATATATGCTACAAAATGATCTTTCAAACTTGGGGAAAATGAAATCTTTCCATAACAATGAGTATAGCAACTATGAAATTAATGGCAATCAAGCTAGCCATCCAAAAAATTTTAAGTATATTGTAGAAAGAGGCAATGAAGCCAACAAGGCCAAGAGGTCGAATAGAACAAATAAACCAGTCAGGTTCAGCAATAAGTAGAAAGGGACCAAAAACCAAAATGAACATCTCTGAGGAACAGGAAAATAATGCAATGACTGAGTCAATTACCTTTCAGTAATAACTCTATGTAAATGGTTTCAATTCCGCAGTCAAAAAATACAGATTGGCAAAATGGACCAAGAGACAAAATCTAACAGTACAGTGCATAGAAAAACATTTACCCCCCCAAAAAAAATTCATAGACTAGGAAATCAAAGGATGAAAATAATAGCCCATGCAACAGGACTCCAAAAACAAGTAGAAGCAGCTATACAATTTTCTGAGAAAGTATACTTTCAGCCAAAACTAAACAGGAGATACAGAAGGTCACAACAACATACTACTTAAGGGAACAATTCAACAAGAAAATATAGTATTTATGAATACATATTTATCAAACACCAGCATGTCCAACTTCACCAGTCAAATGCTACTGGACACATAAGATCAGATAAACATCATAACAATTATAGTGGGGGACCTCAATATTCACTGCTACAAAGAGACATATCAACCAGACAAAAATTCAATAGACAAATATCAGACTTGAAACAAACCTTCAAATAAATGGATTTAACAGATGTCTACAGAGTGTTCCACTTAATAACAAAATACACATTCCTCTCAGCAGCAAACACAAGATTTTCTCTAAAACAGACCATACACTAGCACATAAAGGTGCTAAAGTAAATGGAAAAAGAATCAAAATTATCCCATGCATGCTATCAGATCATAGAAAAGAAACTAGAAATCAATGGCAAAAGAAAACACACAAAAGAAACCACATGCAAACACATGGAAATTAACCAATATGTTCTGGAATAGTCAATAAATCAACACTAAATAATCAAGGAGGATTATAGTTTCTAGAACCAAGCAATGCCAGCACAACATACCAGAACTATGGGGCACAATGAAACAGTACTAAGGGGAAATTTTATTTCTCTGAATGCCCACATCAGAAAAACAGAGAAAGTCCAAATAAATAACATAATGATGCACCATAAGGTCCTAGAAAACAAGAACAATCTATATTCAAAGCTAGTATAAGGAAGGAAATTTTAAAGTATAGAGCAGACATTATGAAACTGAGACAAAAGAAAAACAGTACAAAGAATCAATGAATACAAGAATTGGTTCTTTGAAAGAATTAACAAAATAGCCCTACAACTAGTCTTATCAAAAAGGGTGGGGGGACCGAAGTCAGTGCAACTGGAAATGAAAAAGACAAAATCACAATGGACTCTGCCAAAAGCCAGATTATTAGTAACTACTGTGAGAATCTGTATAGTAACAAAATGGAGAATTCAAAAGAAATAGATTCCTAGATACGCATGAACTAGTAAAGCTGAAACAAGAAGATATAAAAACTCTGAAAAATCCAATATTGGGAAATGAGTTTGAACAAGCAATTAAAAAAAAAAAAAACTGCCAACTAAGAAAAGCCCAGGTACTGACTGATTCACTCCCAAATTCTATAAGAAATTTAGGGAAGAACTAATACCAATACTCAAACTGTTTAATGAAATCAAAAAAGAAGAAGTACTCCCAAAGTCATTCTTTTTTTTTTCAACTTTAATTGAGTTTATTGGTACAATCTAGGTATACAATACAGTTACATTCATCATTGGGATTCTGTACCCTTACATAATAGGTCTTGATTCTCATTTTTTCCCCTTGTCCCTGCCCTCCCTTCATGCCCTCCTCCCCTCCCCATTTACAAACACTTTATTTCCATTTTTTCATTTTATCATATTTTTTTCCTCTCCCTTATTACCTTTCCCCCACCCTTCCCACTTTCCCTACACCTTTAGCCCTTTACTTCCTATTTCACATTATTAATTATCTCATTAGGATCCTGTGTACTATTATAGTTTTTTGCACCAAAGAAACTATTTGGTATTTCAGTTAAAGAAATCTCTGTATGAACATTAAAAATAGGGAACCCTAAAATAAAACTAAAAAGGAAAGTAAAAGAGAAAAGGCAATGATATAACATTAAAATAATCCTTAATTCTGGAGATGAAAATGATCCCGAACATATTTAAATTGCTTCTTGCTCTTATAGTCTTATCTTATTCTCTTTTTTTCATTATTTAGAGAATACTTTATTAGTTTCTGTAATCAAACCCATGTAGATATGACCTTACATATTTAGTATGATGTGTTACCCCCATACACATGGAAAAAAATAAAAATAAAAATAAATTAACATTTCTAGACCAATATGGCTGTTCATTTCTGTACAATGCCAACTCAACACAGTAAATTCGGATGACTTTTTCCAAAGTTAATTCAATTTATATATATATATATATATATATATGAAAAGACTAATAATAGTATGTTATACATAGATAGCAGCAACAGCTTTCCCAGGTTCTGCAGTCATCTACACAAAATTATAGACATTCAGCACATTCCATTGAAAAACAAAACAAAACAAAAAAACAAAGAAAAGAATAATATCCAGAAAAAGGCAAAGTTCTGTTGCTGTTGTGGTACCTGGGACCATTTTTATTTTATTAACATCTTAATCATCATCTGGAAAGAGAACATTCTGGAGTTATATCATTAAATGTAGCTCTGATAAAGCACAGTCCCTACTATGTATCATAAAGCAGGTACAAGATATTTTACATTCATAGAGGTATGATACAGTACCGTCCTACATGGATAATACTAGAATCAGTTTTGGTCTGAAATTTACTTTGTCTGCAAATAAGATGGCTACCCCTGTTTTTTCTGGGCTTCTGCCACATGGAGGATTGTTTTCTATCCTTTCACTTTCAGTCTGTGGGCTACTTTTTGCGCTAGGTGTGTTTCTTGTATACAACATATTGTTGGATTTTGCTTCTTATTCCATTTTGCCA
>NW_022900948.1:5643840-5699976 GCF_012274545.1 Fukomys damarensis | reverse complement strand
TTCACTATTGGCCTTTTCATCCTCATTTGCCCTACTGTTTACCATTGGTGAACTGGAAGTCTGTCCTTGTGTCTTGCTTAAGTGTTTTCTCATTTTTATTTTTGTTGTTGGTGTGTCCTTGGTTTAATCTCTGGATTATTACCCAAGTCTTCCTCATATAGTTGCACCCTAGCTTCTGTGTCTCTAATGACCCACAGACATTCTCATCTTCATATCATCAGAGAAAACAGCTCATCAAATCAAGCAATGCTTTATATGCAAGACCCCTGATCTCAGTTAGCTGATGGCTGAACCCCATGATGCTGACTGACCTTGGGCTGCAAGGCCCAGATTGAGTTCCCCAACCTTCTGAATGGTTGAACTCCACACCATTCTACTACAGGTTTCCCATGCCCTTTCTTTAAAGATGTTCAAAGTTGGGAACTCAGAAAAATACCCTTGATGACCACCTCTGCCTCTGCAGAGTGGGTCCAAAGACTGGCACAGTCAGGATGACTGAGAATGGGGGGGTATATGGGGGTTCAGGGGTGCCCACGCGGCTACCGTCCCAAGTGCTTGAGCGATGGCGGCTGGGTCGGGAGCTGGCATGGCTCCCCAAAGTCATTCTTGGAAGCTAATATTTCCATGATTCCAAAATCAGAGAAAGACAAGAAAAAATAAAATACCCTTGATGACCACCTCTGCCTCTGCAGAGTGGGTCCAAAGACTGACACAGTCAGGATGACTGAGAATGGGGGGGCTTATGGGGGTTCAGGGGTGCCCACGCGGCTACCGTCCCAAGTGCTTGAGCGATGGCGGCTGGGTCGGGAGCTGGCATGGCTCCCCAAAGTCATTCTTGGAAGCTAATATTTCCATGATTCCAAAATCAGAGAAAGATCCAAGAAAAAAAAAATACTGGCCAATCTCTTAAGTTAACATATATACAAAACTCTTCAACAAAATAGGGGCAAGGGCCGGGGATTTACCTCAGAGTTTCGGTGGCCTGCCTTGCAAGCCCAAGGACCCGAGTTCAACCCCTGGTACAAAAAAAAAAAAAAAGATAGGGGCAAACAAAATGCAATAAATCATCAAAAAGATTATACACTGTGACCAAGTAGACTGCATCCCAAGAAGGCAAGGATGGTTCAACATACACAAATCAATAAATGTACAGTGGACCATAAAATTACAACTAGCCTGACATATGAACAACTTGGGTTTATTGGGTTATCTATAGTGTGTACCCAAGTAAATATCCAGATCGCAGCTATACTGACTTAGAACCGACTTGAGTTACAAGCCCTTGGGAATCAATCAAGTACAAAAGTCATTGTTAACACATCAAAGCACAAAAATTACACGATCATCTCAATAGATGCAGAAAAAGCCTTCAACAAAATTCAAAATCCACTGGTGATAAAACTCTTGAGGAAAATAAATATAGTAGATCTTTATCTCCATCTGATAAAAGCTATATATGACAAATCTACTGCCAACATCATATTAAATAGCGAAAAATTGAAAGCTTTCCCTCTAAAATCAGAACAAGGTTGTCCACTATCACCACTACAATTCAACATTGTACTCGAAACATTAGCAAGAACAATCAAGCAAGAGAAAGAAATAAAAGAGATGCATAGGAAAGGAAGAAATCAAATTAACATGTGCAAAAAATATGATCCTTTACATGAAGACCCAAAAATTTCCACCAAAGACCCCTAGAATAATCAATTTAATAATGTAGAAGATATAAAACCAATGCATAAAAATCAATAACATTCCCCTACATCAATAATGATCTCACTGAAAAAGAAATTAGGAAAATAACACCATTTACAGTAATATTAAAAGAATTAAATACTTAGGAAAATTAACCTAACCAAGGAAACAGAAGATCTCTAAAATGAAAACTAAAGTACTCTGAATCCAAGACACCAGAAAATGGAAAGATATTCCTTGCTCCTGAATAAGCCAAGTCAATATTTTCAAAATAGTCATATGTTGGGCTGGGGATTTAACTCAGCGGTTCGTTGCAAGCGCAAGGACCCAAGTTCAATCCCCAGTATCCCCCCCAAAGAAAAGAAAGAAAGAAAGAAAAAATAGTGATATGTTAAAAACGGATATATAGATTTAACGCCATCCCAATCAAAATACCAAGAGAAATGGTCACAGAACTAGAGAAAACAAACCTAAAATTCACATGGAACCAGAAGAGACCCAGAATAGTAAAAGTAATCCTGGGTAGCAATAACAAAGTGGAAGGCATCACAATCCTGGGTTTGTAGTTAATATTACAAAGCCACTGTGAAAAAAACAGCATGGTACTGGCACAAAAACAGGTGCTATATGTGGATCAAGGGACCAGAATAGAGTATGGAGAAACAACCCTAAGCACCTTCAATTATATAATCTTCAGTAAGAGAGACTACAACATATACTGGGTGAAATATAACCTCTTTACCTAACAATGATGGGAAAACTGGCTATCCATATGCAGAAGACTGGATCTAGAATCACATATCTCACCATGTAATAAACTAAAATGAAAATCAATCAAAGATATAAATGTTAAAACAAATAATCTGCTGAAAGATAAAAATAGATAAAACTCTCTATTAAAGACACAGACATAGTTAAAAACTTTCTGAATAGAACCCCAATTTGCACAAGAAATAACATCAACAATAAATACATGGAATATCAAATTAAAAGCTTCTGGACAGCAAAGGAAATGACTAACAGTGAAGAGTCAACCTACAGAATGGAACAAATTTTTGCCAGTTATTCCCTGGACAGAAGATTAATAGCTAAAATATACTAAGAACTAAAAAGAAATAGATTCTGAAAAATAAAAGACTCATTAACAAAATAGGCAACTGAAATAAATACCCAGAAGAAATACAAATGGCCAACAGATAACATGAAAAAATGTTCAATATCGCTGGTCATTAGAGTAATGCAAATTAAAACAACACTGATATTCCATCTTACCCCAGAAAGAATGGCTATCATGAAGAAATCAAATAATGACAAATGCCACAGAGGCTGTGTGAAAAAGGGACCTCTCTACATTGTTGGTGGGAGTACAAATCAGTACACCCACTATGGAAATGAGTATGGAGATTCCTCACAAAACTACAACTAGAAATTCCATTTGACCAGTTATTCCCCTTCTAGGTATCTTCTTGAAAGAGTTCAAAACATCATATACAGTGATACATGCACAAACTCATGTTTACAGCAGCACAAATCATAACAGCAAAATCTTGGAAGCAGCCCACATGCTCATCAATAGGTGAATGGTTAAAGAAAATGTGGTGTTTACATACAATTGATTAAAACTGCTATACAGAAAGATAAATGAGTCATTTGTAGGAAAATGAATGTACCCTGAAACTACAATGTTTAATGAAACAAATGAGACATATAAGTTTGAATATCGCATGGTTTCCCTTATATGAGAAATGCAAAATATAAACAAAGAGCAGGATTAAAGGTAGATAACAGAAGTAAGGAGACAGATGTTTTGCCAACAGGAAGGGGACTGAATGGCAGAAGAAGAGGGTGGGGAGAAGAGGAGGGGATGGAAAAAAACTGAGATGTGTTGTGTCCATGTAACCACTCCTACAGGGAATGTGATCATCATGTACTACGCGCAGTACTAATAAAAGATGAAAAATTTTTCTTTTTATTGTTGAGTTTATTGGTACATTCTAGGTATACAGTACAGTTACATTCATTACTAGAATCTCTACCTTCACATGACAGGTCTTGGTTCTCATTTTTCCCCCTTGTCCCTGCCCTCCCTTGACCCCCCCCTTCTCCCCTTCCCATTTACAAACATTTTATTTCTTTTTTTTCATTTTCTCATATTTTTTTCCTTTCCCTTATTACCTTTCCCCTACCCTTCCCACTTTGCCTACACCTTTATCCCTTTTCTTCCTATTACACATTGTCAATTATATCATTAGGATCTTGTGTACTATTTGTTTTTTACACCAGAGAAACTATTCAGTATTTACATGTGTGACTTAATATTTCACCTAGGAGTATATCCTAAATATGTATCCATTTTCCTATGAATGACTCTAATTTCTCATTCCTTATGGCTGAGTAGTATTCCATTTTATAGAAAAATCACATCTTCTTTATCCAGTCTCCAAATGATGGGTGAATGGGCTGTTTCCAAGTTTTAGCTATTACAAACTGTGCTGCTATAAACATGGGTGCGCATATGTCTCTGTGGTATGATTCTTTTAAATATTTTGGAAAGATACCCAGCAGAGGGATGGCTGGGTCAAATGGAACCTCCAGTCCAAGCTCTTTGAGGTATCTCGATATTGATTTCCATAGTGGTTGCACCAGTCTGCACTCCCACCAACAATGCAGAAGGGTTCCTTTCTCCCCACAACCCCACCAACATATGTTATTGTGTGATTTCTTGATAGCAGCCATTCTTTGTGGGGTGAGGTGGAATCTCAGTGTTGTTTTCATTTGCCATCTCTTGAATGACCAGTGATGTGGAACATTTTTTCATATATTTACAGGCTGCTTTTACTTCTTTGTCTGAGAAATGTCCATTCATTTCAGATGCCTATTTTTGAATTGGGTCTTTATATTTGGTGGGGGGGCTGATTGTTTTGAGTTCTTTATATATTCTAGATAATAGTCCTTTGTCTGAGGAGCAGCTGGTAAAAATTTTTTCCCACATTGTACCATAAGAGACCTAGAATAGTAAAAGCCGTCCTAGGCAACAGACACATGGCAGCAGCAATTCCCAATCTAAAACTATACTACAAAGCCACTGTGATAAAAACAGCATGGTACTGGCAAAGAAACAGACCTGAGGATCAGTGGACAGATTCGAAGACACAAAAACAACTCCAGATGTACTCAGCTACATCATCTTTGACAAAGGAACTGACCATCCTCACTGGAGGCAAGATAGTCCCTTTAATAAATGGTGTGGGAAAAACTGGATCTCAACCTGCCAAAGATTAAAACTAGACCCTTATCTTTCACCATGCACTAAAATAAAATCAAAGTGGATTAAAGATCTAAATATTAAAATAGAAACACTAAACTTGCTGGAAGATAAATTAGGCAGAACTCTTGAAGACATTGGCATAGGAAAAGACTTTATGAAGAAATCCTCAGTAGCACGGGAACTAGCAGAAAGAATCAACAACTGGGATCTCATCTTATTGAAAAGCTTCTGCAGTGCAAAAGAAATCATCAAAAAATGAAAAATTTAAAAGAACTATTCTTAAGTGTTTTATGTATTTCAATAGCATCATTGTATTAACTTTTTAAAAGAAACGGAATAGGCTCTGAGTAAAACAGGCTATCAGGAAACAAATGGTAAAGTAAAAGACATTTACTGCTTTGAGGTGGTAGATTGAAGGCCAAACCTCTCTGATAAGATCATTGTGTTTGGAGAAGAAAATTAAGCTGCTTGTCCCTAACTGAGCTATAACCTTTGAGGATTTGGGCGCTAGAGTTAGATTCAGGGATAAACCAGCCGCTTCAGTGGATAGTGCTTGAGTATCCAAGGCTCAGAAGTGGATGGATGAGGGGAGAGACCCGGGCAAGGCACGGTCACCTCAGAAGGAGGGATCTCAGTGACTTTCAGATGATGGATTGGGTAGAAGTGGGCTCCAGAATAGATGGGACAGGGTTTCTATGAAGGTGAATCCCTGATAGCAACCTGAGCCCGAGCTCTCCTCTAGGAAGGGGCACTAGGCTTGCAGCCATGCAGATCAGTGCTCAAGTCCTCCATTTTTCCAACAGTAAAATGAGCTAATCTTTTGAGGTTGTTACAAAGGCTAAATAAATGTGTATAGGGTGCCTGAGGGTGCGGTTCAACAGTAGAGCACTGGCTCTGGATTCAATCCTCAACACACACACACACACACACAAACACACACACACACACACACACACACACGGAGAAAAGGAAGAGGAGGAGGAAAAGGAAGGAGAAAGAGGAACGTGACAATGACCCCCACCCCCAACATACCAGTATATAACAGTACTGACACTGGGCATGGTGGCACATGCCTACAATCCCAGCACTCTGGGAGGCTGAGGCAAGAAGATCACACGTTCAAGCCCCATCTGGTCAATTTATCAATGTAGTGAGTTAGTAAGACCCTGTCTCAAGTTAAAAATTAAAAAGGGGGTTTGGACTGGGGATTTAGCTCAGCGGTTCGCTGGCCTGCCTTGCAAGTGCAAGGACCTGAGTTCAATCCCTGGTACCAAAAAAGAAAAAATTAAAAAGGGGCTGGGAGTTGTGTAGACCCTGTATTCAATCCCTACCACCCACTCTAAAAGTAGTGAAATGCTGCCAATACATAAAGGAGTCTAAATCATCTAGTGGTCTGACAGCATCTCAAGTTAAAGAGTATCTGGTGAGATCCTTTCTTTTTACATATTTATCCAAACTGTTACCCAATTTTAAAAAATCGAATCTCTCCTGCGCTCAACAACTTATATGCATTGTCTCTACCACTGTAACAACCCAAGAGGGAGGCATTAGTGAAGATGACTATCTTCACTTTTTAACTTTTAAAGTATTTATTACTTTATTATTTATTATGTACAGTTTGTAGTAAATAATGATTACTAAATTCATGTATGTAGATATAACACTTGTTAATTCTTTTTGCTTTCCCCTCCTCTCTCCTTCCTCCATCGCTCAGTCTCCTTGTGGTCTTAAAACACTAAAAATATTTCAAAAGCATCATGCATTTTTATTACTATAGTATCACACACATGGTAGCTGCTCAATAAACATTTTTAATGTCAAGATACTCATTAGGTTCATGTAGAAGAAAAATTACAATGTAAAAATATATTAAACATTTTCCAACATGTCTAGATTTTGAAATTTTGTCAGTGTTCTCTCAATTCAGATAAAGTAACAATGGGAAAAATGTAATTACTATAATAAGTACCTCAGTGCTAAATATTGATATTTTACATGTCATTCTTTCCCCACTGCCCTAATTAGCTAAGATTTTCCTTGAGAGATAAAAATTAGTAGTGCAAAGGAATAAAATGGCAAAAATAGGAATGTAAAGAAAACAGTTTAAGTAAGCAGACATAATAATGAGCCTTCTACTCTTCGAGTATTTGTATTTGGCATGTTAATCACAGTAAAAATAACGAGAACATCAAGATAGGCACAGGGTACTTACCCTACTACAATGCTCCAAAAGTGCAACAATGCTGGCTTCCAACTGTGCTTTCCGTTCCAGTTCCTGATTCTTAGTTTCCTCAAAAGTGTCTATGAAAGCTGCCAATTGAAAAACATGATAAAAGAGGCTACTGTTGATATAGCTGACATTGTATTGCATAAACTCTGTTTTTTAGGTCTTCAGAATACTTTTTAGAAATTCAAAACAAATATAAATTTTAAACTACCACTGTTCAATTTTTTTATTAACCCAAAAGTGATTATTCAATAATGATATTTTTACATATTTTCAAATTCTTAAAACATTCAAACTCTTTTCAAGCTCTTAAATTATGATTTTGATATGAGTACACTAAAAGTTAAAAACATAGGTTTAAGAAATCGCTGATAAAAATGGAGATAAAAAAATGCATACAGATAGGAATAGAGAAAAAATAAGAACCAAGATTGATTAAGTACAGGTACAAATTTCCAACAATGAATGTCGTTGTATTGTATACATGAAATGTACCAATAAAATTAAATTTTTAAATGCTTATTTTAATTTTAATGCTGGATTAATCACAAAGTAAATTGAATAATGCATTTAGATTATAAATATTCTAGGAAATCATTCTTTTATTTGTCTAACATAGAACAGGCACATAATATTGGTTATTTACAAGTACTACTATGGAGCTTCCAAAGATTTAGTATTTTTAGCTAAAAATTTTACTGATAACATAAGATAAACATCAATTCATTGCCTTCTATTGCAGATTTCCATTACACTTTTTTCTTTTAATATATTTTTAATTGAAATAGTCTTCAGGAAAACATATTTTATTGAATATGGTGGTACTGGACTACAATAAATTTTTTTTAAATTAAATATTCTTTAATGTCCTGCTTCAACACTTAACTACAGGTCTTTGATATGATATGCTGTTTTATAGGTAGCATCTAGTGATTTCAATACTATGGAGCTGTCACATATCATTCCTGATCTTATTTTTAACCAAAAACACTTTTTAAAAAAAGAAACAATGAATTAATTTTTAGATAATTTCTGATACTTGCTGAGACTGTAAAGAAACCTTGAGTATATTGTGAAATTAAAGCTGACAATAACAATTTTATAGCACTCCTTGAAGGTAATAATTAACATTAGACCTATAAAACTTCAGATTTTAGCAAAATGATAATTCAAAAAGAAGCCAATAATACATGCAATTTTTTAAAAATTACATATGTACAATATAAGATTAATGTTTACTCATAAAGTTGAGTTTTTTAAAAAAAGAATAAAAAACTAACAGAAGGCCAGTAAAGCTACAGTTGATGAAAGAGTGAAGTAACGGCAGAGGTAAGGACTTAAATAATGACGTATTATGAAAAGCTAAAAGCTGAATGATATTAAAGGTAAATATAATAAAACATATAGAAAGGAACATTCAGCATTCAATCAGTAAGTAGTCTGCAGGCTTTCTTTGCATAGCCTATGAATATAAGCACTAGCTTTAGAATCTATCCCTAACACACAAATACTCATACATATGTATATACACTTTTTTGGAATTCTCTACCCAACCCTAAATTTTGCTAGAAATGTAAATATTCTTCACCACAAAATATCTTAAATGTCCATAGTTCTATATTTATTATACAATGTATCTCTGCAAAATAAGACCTCTATGATTTTTTTATAAAGAGCAATGTAAGAATAGATTTCATATTTGTAAATTATCACTTACTGTCCATATTTTCTTCCCTTTTTTTTAGTTCTCTGTATTTCTGATTCATTTCACCTGTAAGAAATGCAAAACATACCATTAATTTCAAAAATTCTAGTTATAATAGTCCAAATTCAAAATATCTCTTAGGTTGTCTTTATGCCATTAGTGACTGAATATTTCATATCCTCAATTAGGTAAAATGCTTTTACATTGATTTACAGAGCTCTTTTTTTTATTTTGGGTAGAACTTGGGATTGAACTGAGGGACTTTTCACTAAGCTCTATCTCCAGCCCTTTTTTCTTTTTTCTTTTGAGAAAGGATCTTGATAAGTTGTCCAGGCAAGGCTCCAAGCTGTGATCTTTCTGCCTCAGCTTCCAAGAGTGCTGGGCTTGCATGTGTATGCCATTAAAAGCAGCTATATATTTGTTTATTGATTACTTGAAAAAATAATCTCACGACTGGAAATAATGCACAAGGCTATTTGACCTAATCAAACGGCACCAGTAATAAGATGCCTGAGTTCAAAGAAAGTTCATTCTATCTACAAAGATTCACAAGAAAAAGAACACTGAGGCGATACTTTTTTTGTGGGGGGGGTACTGGGGATTGAACTCAAGACCTTGTGCTTGCAAAGCAGGCGAGATGAAACTGAGCTACATCCCCAGCCCCAGAGACAATACTCTTAAGTGAAATAAATAGGATACATATGTGTAAATACCAAAACGTTTCTCCAGTGTGAGAAACTGAAAATGTAAATAAGGACTAAAAGGTATAACAGATAATGTGAAATAGGTAGAAAAGTTGCAAAGGGGAAGGAGAAGTGGGGGCGGGAATAAAGAAGGGAATGGAATTAATATGAGAAAAAGAAAAAATGGAAACAAAGGCTTTGTAGATAGGGAGGTGTGGAAGGGTTGAAGGGAGGGCAGGGGAATGGGAAAAAAATAAGAACCAAGACGGATTATGTAAAGGTGCAAATTTCCAATGATGAACGTCTGTACTTTGTATACCTTAAATGTACCAATAAAATTATTTTTTAAAAAAAGTGAGGTAGTAAGCTTACTTGCTCCACAGAACTTACAGTCTAGGAATTAATAAATAATTTAAATTTAAATTTAAATGTACCAATAAAAATTAAAACATACCAAAAAGCACAGAATGTTATCAGTGTACCAACATATATAACTAATCTAGTTTGGAAACTTTGGGAAATTTTCCCTAAGAAAGAAAAATTTGTGCTATATTTTAATGAATGAATCAGAGTTACCTTTCAATGAAATTGTTCTCATTAAGATTCTGGCTGCTTCATTGTGAAATCCAAAGGGTAATTTTCAGCTTTTATTCTGCAAGATCTATCACTATTGAGACACACATCCTTTCAATTTTTTTTTTTAATGTTTCTATCTGCTTTTGTCATAGGAGGGGCAATTCTTTGGCTTTTCACACTCTCAGATCATTCTCTGCATTCTCCTTGTGGGTTTCCTCTTCATTTAAATTTGAGATATTTTCTTAATTGATTTATAATGCTACATTATATCCATAGAAATATCACTCATCCTTGTGATTTAAAAACTCTCCAATTTGATCTTTTCTGATATTCAAGTTCCTTCATCCAATTGCTTACTATACACATTCATGTGGAGGTTCTCAAAGATACTGTGAAATTCAGTATATCCATAATTAAACTCATCAGTCTTTATCCCCTCCAAGTCTACCTCTCTCTTTATTCCCTATTAATTTGAATGTCCTCACCACCTACTTATCGTCTGAGTCAGAAACCTGGGCAACTTCTCCCTCCTGCTCCCTCAAACCTCCTAGTTGCCAACATATTGAGCTGTAAGGCATGTGTGTTAAATGTCTCTAGCTGCACAGCTGGCCAACTGGATCATATGGGACAGATCTCCCACACAGCTCAGCAAACTTCAAACACATTTCCTTCCACATCACCGTTAAGAAAGAGAGTGGTCAGAGCATTAGTGAACTGGTCTGTTTGTCATTTCTCAGTAGATGATTAATATCTTGGTTGCTCAGATGTCAGCAGTCTTAACGCAGGGTAAAGTACAACTGTAACATGTTACCAAATGCATTCTTACATTCAATGTCCAGGAGAGGACAAGATCATAGAGAGAAGGAAGTAAACTAGAGTATCACACTGGAGGTGCAAGCAATAGGATCTAATAAGTAGATCAATAAGTAGATCAAAGAAGACAGAAGGAACATGATGATAAAATGAGGATGATTTTGGAGAAGTCCTCTAACCCTGAGCATCTGGTGTGACAACAGATCTGTATTCATTTACTCCATTCTATTAACTGAGTATTCACTCTGCACCAGATACTGTTATAGGTGCTGGGGATTAACAAAAAAAAAAAAAAAAGAACAAGATTAATTCCCACCCTATCCTCCTCCAAGGGCTTAAAATCTACTTATTAGGTTTACAAATACAAAAAGGTATAATGCAACATAAGTGTTGTAACTGTGTCATATGTGAAGTGCTATGGTAAGAGACGGTAACCAGAGATCAGGAAGCTTTCACATTGGAAGCCTCATTGATAAGATACTTTATCAGACAAGGTGGGAATTATAGGAATGACATAATTTTCTTTCAAATAATTTACTTAAGATGTAATGTACATGTACCGATATCCCATGATAAATTTACACAATCATTATGTACTGTAAACAAGTACTGATAAAAATATAAAAAGTTATTTTAAAATATATAATACAATAAAACAAATACACAAAAATGTACCCTATAAACCTGGGCCTTTCCCCAATCTCCTGTAGGAAAGAAAACTGTCCTCATTGTAAGGAAGTTTATACGACATTTTAAATTCCCTAATATCAAATGATGTTCTCGTGACTCAGGGTTTACAGGCTAGAACTGTCTCGGCTTTCACACTCTGAGATGCAGTTCTGATTCCAAGCAAGGTCTGACTGTCATTTTCCTTCTTCTCTCTTGATCAGTATACAAAAAGACATATCCTAATGACTCCTTGCCCTTGAGGCCCCCAGCGCAGCAAGACTACTGATTTTGGAGTTGAAAGGACAACAGAAAACAAAATTTAAGAGATGAAGACAGGACAAAAACCTATAGGACTTTTGCATATCCGGATCAGTTCCTTTCCAGCACCTGGGATCCTTCTGAAGCAGGCTAAGTCTCCCAGTCTACTGTTCCTTATGACATGGTTTCATTTACTATTACCATTCTTACCACCCTATTCTGGTGGAGTTCCCATTCTTCTTTGCCCTTTTTAAGTATTCTGCAAAGAAACTTAGGATTCCAAGAATACTATCACTTACCATAGTCTGTATATACATTTTTGTTAATGTAACCAAGGATTTCAGCTGTTTTCAGGGTTATGTCACATTAATGCACACTGAGCTATTATTGTCTTAACCCCCTCCATATTTGCATATATTTTAGTATTCCAGAACACTTCCTCTTCCCTCTGCAATTTTAATTAGTTTGGGAAGCCTATTAAACTCATCTGTTTATATTTAGTCTATCTTTTCCATTCTTTTCACATACCATTGTAAGTGTAAGTAAGCAATAAGTATTTCAAATACTGCTGAATTCCTATGTTAAAATGACTATATATACATTTACTGTTTTAAACTAACTTTAGGCTGTAGGCATCATCCAGCTTACCAATTACATATTCTTTACAAAATATTTTAAATTTTTGCAGAAAAATCTCTTTACAACTATGGAGACAAGGTCAGGTAACTTCTAAACACAGGAGCTACTTTTGAAAATAAGATGAAAATTCTCTAAATATGTAGCCATTAAATTACAGCTAAAAGCCCTACTATTACTATTAATGTTTATCTAAAGAAAACAAAGACTATGTAGAAATTTGTTTCAATAGAGTAATGTCAATAATATCAGACAGTATAAATAGTAGTCCTTGGTATGTGCCAAACACAACATAAGGTCCTCAATTGTTATCTAAAGCACTTGTTGTCAAACTTTAATACAAATCAAGAGGACTTGTTGAAACATACATTATCGAGCTCTATCCTCAGATTTAATAGGTGTAGGGTAAGAACCAAAAATGTACATTTCCAAAAAGTTTCAGATGGAGCTGATGCTCCTGGTCTAGAGATACTTTCATGTCTCTCATGGAAATACGAAGTGTAGTTTAAGTAGTTTCCACTTTGAAAAATAATGATTTGTTGGTCTTCATTGGATATACACCAAGAAACCACAAAACAGGAATAGATACATGTGGTTTACAGTCTCAGATAAAAAGATATAACATTTTGATATTTTCTAACATACATTTAGAAAAATATCCACAAAAATTACTCCAGTTTAATTAAAAATGAATAACATTTATATTAGCCAATAACAAATACAAGAACTTTTCAAATTGAGTGGTATTCTGAGTCAGAAAAATACTAACCTAATCCTTATAATAATACTAAGAGGTAGGACCTAGTACTATTTGTCTTTTAAAGATGAAGAAACTCTTCAAAGCAAAGGTTAAACAGCATGCCCAAGATGAACACTAAAAGTAGTAGAACGTAGATGTGAATCAAGGAATTCTGGTTGCAGAACATGTAATCAAAACTATTCTTTTTTGTAAATTTTACTTGACATAAGAAACAAATAAAAGCTCCTAACCTAGACCATGAACTCTGAGTATAAGGGAGTATCCTATACCAAAGAAACATACCATATTTTAAACTTTTACTACTCTTGAAAGAGAACCACAAATTGTGGTGTAAATTTTAATGAATTCTTTCAGAATGTAGACCAGAAATCCAGAGAACAGAGCAGTCTGGAAAGCTGATCAAGCTTCTGGGGAGACAGACCTGTTTCCACTAACACAAAAAGCAAGCCTGGGTTGCCAAGGGTTGGCAGCTCCAGGAAGAAACAATGGGATCAGGCTGGCAGCACTCACCCCAAGGAGAACCCATGGCTACTGTAAATGGCAAGAACTGTGGGTTTTACACTGAAAGTGACTCCTCCCAAATGGCAGGCTAGAACTGGAGAAGAAATCCAGTGTAGCACCTGCCATATTTGAGAGTATTTAATTGGAAACCATTTTGGAAAGGGCTTAAGACTGTATTACAGAACAACTGTAATTCTGGGTTTCTGGCAGCTTAGGATGTATGCACAGAGGGGCCCTCAGAGTAGGGGTGGTACATCATAAATCCACAGGCTATCAAGCTAGGTGGAAAAAGCCCTGAATTGGAGCATAGAGAGGGACACAGAAACTGGGAGCAGCTGGAGTGACTGCAGACCTAGGGACTTGCTGCAACTGGCCATGCCCAGCAGAAAAGGCAGATTAGGATTCAGCATCCACACACAAAAATGTGAGTGTGTAAACAAAATACATCTTGGTCATGACTCATTATCCCTCCTCCATATCTAGTAGGTTACAAAACTGCAGGCCCTAGAAAGAAACCACTTGTTTAAAAATACAGATTTTTTTTCCTCATTTCTTTTTCTTAATTGGTTTTTGGGGAGCTACAGCTTTTCTTCTTTTTTCTCTCTTTAATTTGCTCTGTTTTCTTTTCTTTTTTGTTTGTTTGCTCCTCTCAGTTACTTTTATCTAATTCTATTAGTGTTCCTTTTATATCTTAAGAGAAATCTTTATCTCACATTCTCTCCTGCTTCTCAACTCCCTTTTCTTTACTGTTCAAATTTTACTTCCTTCGTTTTCCCTTCCCCATTCCTTCTACCTTTACTAGTACTATTGTAAAGCTTTATTAATCTTTAGATATTTAATTGACTCCATGCTACTACTGTTTCATTTTTCTGTTGTTAATGGTGGTGTCATTATTGCACTTAGTATTTACTGTATGTCAATACTTGGTTTGTCTTTGTCTACTGTTAAAGGTGGTACCATGGTACCATCTAGTTTGTCTATGACTCTTATTTTTGGTGATTTCACTGCAATGGCCAGGGTGGCATACTTACTACTATTAATCGGTATTTACTGTATGCCAATATTTGGTTTATTTTTGTGTTGACAACAATACTGCAGTTCATTACTAGAGTGCCAGGCCAATTATACTGCATTATCCTCTCCCAAAATTAATGGAAGAAGATGGGTCTCAGGACTGAGGCAAAGGTTTATAGTTATCCACACCCACAGCACATCGGAGCATGTTGACTAAAAAGATCTCCATACTAGCAACAAAGTCTTTCCACTATAATTGACCCACAAACCTCAGCATATAAACATACAAAAAATCCCCCCCAACACAAAAACCAAAAATAATAGAAACACAAAAAGACAAGGAAACAAAATGCCTCCAAAAACTTGCAACTTCCTCAAAGCTGATCTGTGGAGCAACAATGGGGAGGAAACCAAAGGTCAAGCAGCTGAATTGAATGACATGATATAAAAAGAGACCAAAAAACAGATCACTAAGGTGCTTGGCAAGCTCAAAGATGGCATAACTAAATAGATAATAGATTTGATAAACAAAATGATCAGTTATCTTAAGAAAGACACCAGTAAAAACCTAGCTGAGTTAAACAAAATGATACAAATTATGAACAATCAATTTAGCAAAGAATTAAGAGCTCATGAAAAGACATTAAACAGAAATCCAGGAGATAAAAATTCTACTGAAAGTATGAGCAACAGTAATGATCAATGTTAGCAGACAGCATGAGAACTAAAAGATAGGGTTGATGCAGATGACAGTACACTCAGAGATACCTTAAAATCAAGAGAACATGAAAAATGACGTACAACTGCTAAATGACAAAGATGAACCTTAGGTTAATTAGAATTAGTGAAAAAATAAAAGACAGCACAAATGGCATAAAAAAACTTATTTACAGAAATAACAGAAGGAAACTTTACAAATATGTGGAAATAACCTAACATACAGATAAATGAGGCACATAGCATTCCAAACAGCCAAAATGAGAAAAGAACTCCTTCATGATAAATCACAGTCAAAATCTCAGAAGTCCAAAGCAGGACTAAAAACTCTTACAAGCTGTTAAGAGAAAAGCAACAAATCATTTATACAGATAAACCATTAGAATTACACCAGACTTCTCAACACTAACCTGAAAGGCCAGAAGAGCTTGAAGTAAAGGATTCCAAACCTAAAAGGAAACAACTTCCAACCTAAAATAATAAATCCTGAAAAGTATCTTTCAAATTAGAGGGAGAAAGTGCAAGATCCTGAGTTCAGTTCCCAGTACAAAAAAATTGAGGGAGAAATAAGGTGTTTCTATAAAAAAGAGTACCTTAAGAAATTCATAGTCAGGGCCAGGGATTTAGCTCAGTGTTTCTGCCGCCTGCCTCGCAAGCACAAGGACCCGAGTTCGATCCCCAGTACCAAAAAAAACAAAAAACAAAAAAAACTTAAAAAAAAAAAAAAACTTAAAAAAAAAAAAAAAGAAATTCATAGTCACCAAGCTAGTACTCCAAAAATAATTTTAAAGGAGAAAGCAGGTATGGTAGCAGATACCTGTAATCCCCACCACTCAGGAAGCTAAGGCAAGAGGGTCACTGCTGCCAACCTGGGTTACATCATGAGTTCAGGTCCAGCCTGAACTATACAGCAAGCCCCAATCTCAAGAAGCCAAAATCAATCAATCAATCTCAAGAATGTCCTAGAAAGAGACTATGAAGCTAACAACACAAAAAGATTTGATAGAATGAATCCATCAGGCAGGGTGAGCAGTTATAGAGAAGAGGAAGAAAAAGAAAAAAGAAAAACAGCATCAAAAATAATGCAATGATAGGTGTGTCAGTTGCTTTTCTCTCATTGCTGAGACAAAATACCTGAGGCCCAACGTTAAAAGTGAAGGGGTTTATTTGGCTTACAGTTTGTAGAGGTTTCAGTCCATAATCAACTGGCTCTGAAGCTGGGATGGCAAACCAGCATCACAGAGGAGGAAAACATGGCACAAGAAGGCAGCAAAGATAAGAGAACTAAACAGTGTCTTTCTGCCTCTTTTATCCCATCCAGACTACGGGGAGTGGGGGCAAGGCTAAACCACTTACTCACATGTAAAAGTGTAGTAATCACATGTCCTTAATCCCAGTATCACACATACCAGATTCAGCTAACTCTTGACCAAATGAGGTTTCGGGGGCATTCAGACCCAAACCAAAACAATAGGATTGAGTCAATGCCTTTAAATAATAACTCCCAATGTGAATGGTCTCAATTCCCCAATCAAAAGACACAGATTCACAGACTACATCAAAAATAAAACCCAAGCATATGCTGTATACAAGAAGCACATTTAATATAAAGAGAAGTTTATAGAGTAAAAAAATCAAAGGATAAAGAACAATATAACATGCAATGGGGGCCTGAAATCAAGTAAGAATAGCTATCCCTATTCAGACAAAGCGGACTCTCAGTCAAAACTCATCAGAAGAGGCAAAGAAGGTCACTACATATTGGTTAACATATTTCCACCAGCTTGAGACACCGCTGATTAGCTATGTAATATGAATTACAGACAATGGAATTCAGATCAGAGCTGCCCAGCAGCAAGACATACAAATTACCATGAACATGTTACAGGAACATTCAATAGAAATACATAAAAATTATAAATATATATGCACCATACACAAGCACACTCAACTTCATCAAGCAAATGGTACTAGGCATAAAAGATCAGAAAAACATCAACACAATTAATAGTGGTGGGCTTCAAATATTCCAAATTTACAAACAGTTCAGCCAAATATCAGAATTGACCACCCTTATAGATATGTATACAGTGCCCACCAACAATAATACAACACATATTCTCAGCACCACACAAGACTTTCTCCAAAATGGAACACATATTAGTCCATAAAGCATGCTAATTCAAATGCAAAGGAATCGAAATTACCCCACTAATGTGAACAGATCACAGTGCAAGGAAACTAGAAATCAAAGGCAAAAGAAACCACACAAATTATGCAAACACATAGAAATCAACCAATATACTCTTGAAAGATCAGTGGGTTAGCCCAAAGAAATCAGTATGATTAGACAGTTCCAAGATCAAACGATAATGTCAGTACAACATACCAGAGTTTATGAAACACAATGAAAGCAGTCCTAAGAAAAAGTTTATTGCTGTGAATGGCCACATGACAAAAATAGAGCAAGCCCAAATAAATAACCTAATGATGTACTTTAAAGTCCTAGAAAAACAACAATTCAAATCCAAAGCTAGTACAAGGAAGGAAATTATAAAGATAAGAGCAGAAATTATGAAATTGAGACTGAAAAAAACACAAAGTATCAATGAATCAAAGAGCTGATTCTTTGAAGAATAAACAAAATAGACAAACTCTTAGACAATCTTTCTGAAAAAGGAAAAACCCAAATAAATGCAATGAGAAAAACTGAAATTACAATGGACATCATGGAAATCCAAAATATTATTAGGAACTACTTTGAAAACCTGTGCTCCAATAAATTGCAGAATTCAGAATAGATTCTTAGATACATAGGAATTATCAAATCTAAACAAAGATTTGCAAACCCTGAATCATCCAATAACAAGCACTGAAAAATTGAAAAAGAACTGAAAAACCTACCAACTAAGAAAAGTCCAGGTCCACATGAATACACAGCCAAACATTACAAGAACTTCAGGAAAGATCTGACGCCAATATTCCTGAAACTCTTAATAAAATCTAAATGGAAGAAGTACTCTCAAAGTCATTCCTAAAAGCTAACATTATCCTGATTTCAAAACCAGACAAGGACCCAACCAAAAAGGAAAAACTACAGGCCAATCTCTTCAGTGAAAATAGACGCAAAAATCCTTAACACTATACCGGCAAACACAATGCACAAGAAATAACATTAACAGTAAATACAAGGAATTATATCAAATTAAAAAGCTTCTGCAAAGGAAATGACTAACAGTGAAGAGTCAACCTACAGAATGGAACAAATTTTTGCCAGTTATTCCCTGGACAGAAGATTAATATCTAAAATATACTAAGAACTAAAAAGAAATAGATTCTGAAAAATAAAAGACTCATTTAAAAAATAGGCAGCTGAAATGAATACCCAGAAGAAATACAAATGGCCAACAGATAACATGAAAAAATGTTCAACATCGATGGTCATTAGAGTAATGCAAATTAAAACAACACTGATATTCCATCTTACCCCAGAAAGAATGGCTATCATGAAGAAATCAAATAATGACAAATGCCACAGAGGCTGTGTGAAAAAGGGACCTCTCTACATTGTTGGTGGGAGTACAAATCAGTACACCCACTATGGAAATGAGTATGGAGATTCCTCACAAAACTACAACTAGAAATTCCATTTGACCAGTTATTCCCCTTCTAGGTGTCTTCTTGAAAGCATTAAAGACATCATATAAATACATACATATTCATGTTTATAGCAGCACAATTTGCAATAGCCAAGTGTTAGAAGTAGCCTATATGTCCATCAGCAGGTAAATGGAAATAAAGAAAATATTACTCCCTCATAAAGGATAAATTTGAGTCATTTGTAGGAAAAAAGAATGTATGATAAGACCATAATGTTAAGTGAAATAAATCAGACATAAGCTTAAATATAGCATGGTTTCTCTCACATGAGAGATTCAAAGTATAAATAAAGAGCAAAACAAAAGACAGATAGTAGGAAACAGGGAGAAAGATCTGTGCAAAATGGGAAGGAAGCAAGAGATGGAGGGGAAAGAGATGTGTTATGTACTTACACCTATCCTATGATGCATGTAATCATGACATACTGCAAACACGTATTAATAAAAATAAAATTTTAAAAAGAACAGGAATCCAGTGTTCTTACCGCACTTTATATATGCTTTTATTATGTATGATACATGTTTAAGCCATTATTAACAATTAGATGTTTATGTCTGTGATATATTGATAATCACAAGATATTTAGTTTGACAATCTAATCCATATTTTGGAAAACACTGGGCTCTACAAATGAAGGAATAATCTTTAGTGAGTAAGTACACCCAAAATCTTTCTTGACATACCTAACTAGGACAGTACTTTGTAATTGTATCTGTCAGTCCTTATCTGTAAATATATTCTTAAAAAATTAGCACCACCTAGTGGATTAAAACAACGTTACACATTGAAGTCAGCAATCACAAAATTTTGAAATTTCAAGAGATGAGTATATTACCTTGACTCACAAAGATTAAGACATTTAATAGTTAGAACTGGTGAGAAAACACTTTCACATACTCCTTTTGGTTCTGTAAAGTGGTTCAATCTTCTGAGAAGAAATTTTAAAACCAAAGTCATGACTATAAATACTATTCTATTCAAACTTTCACTTGTAGAAATTTATTCTGTAGAAACAAATATACAAGTTAATAAACATGAATGTTCCAGGATATTTACAACACTGTTCTTGGTAATAATAAGAAATACCAAATTACCAAAGTACATGGTAATAAAAAATTAGAAACAATCTAAATGTCAGCACAGGTACCAAGAATACTATATAACCACAACTTCAAAGGCAACTAATGACTGTCACAAGCACTTAACATGCATGCAGCACCGTTCTTAAGTCTCACATTAGAGTCCTGACATTAAGCATTATGCTGTACCACTTCTCAGAATGAAGTATACATCTTCATATAGGAAAATGCAGTTACATGAAAAGACCCGAGCTCACTATACATATTACTCCATTTTTTAAAATGTATGCTTGTACTACACTTGATCTTGGCCAAAAGGCCGAGAAGCGATGAAATGTATGCTTGTAAATACATTTTTAAAATCTAAAAGGCTAAGCATCAAATTATAAACAATGATCATATCTGAAGATGTGGGTGAGTACACGAGATGACTTTATACCACATATACATCTGTACTGCTTGAATTTTTCACAATATGCATCAGATTCATACATAAAAATGACAATTTTTTTAAACTAAACTAATCTGAGTCTCTAGTTTTAGATTTTTTGTTTTCCTGAGATAAGGTCTTTGCTTTGTTGCCCAGGCTGGCCTTAAATTCCTGGGTTCAAGAGATCCTCCTGTCTACTCAAGTGGAGTAGTTAGGACCATCTACACGGGTCACCACACTTGTACCTCTGCACCCAGCTTGAAAACTTTTTTAAAAGCAGGAAGAGTGACTGAGGAAACTGCATAGTTAATGAAAACACGTGATAATGTTCATCTGAGACAAAACCCACACATACACATGCAACTTTTTAAAAGGCCAACAAACTGAAGCACATTCAAGGTGACCAAAACTTTAGAAATTTTAGGTAATTGAAATTTCTAAACCGGGCGGGGTGGTGCATGCCTGTAATCCCAGCACTCAGGAAGCTGAGGCAGGAGGATCCCTGTGAGTTTGAGACCAGCAGGGGCTACATAGTGAGTTCCAGGTCAGTCTCAACTACATAGAGAGACCCTGTCTCAAATAAAAAAATCTAATTTGTAATTTCATGGTAAAGATGGCGGGTTGAACACAAACCCAATACTGATTCTCCCTCAAATCCCACCAAAACTGTAGGGAAAAAAAAAAAAGAATTTTTCCCATCACTCTGGGAGCTCAACAAAGGCAGAAGAACCATGAGTTCAAGCCTAGCCTGGTCAACTTAAGCAAGACATTGTCTCAAAGTAAAAATTTATAAAAGGGTTAGTGACATAGATCAGTGCAAAGGCCATAGGCTTAATTCCTAGTATTGCAAAATAGAAAGAGAAGGAAGGGAGAGGAAGAGGAAGGGGGGATAAGGAAGTAGCGGGGAGAGAATATATTTAAATAACATTTTGGGAAATGGAAGTAGATAGACAAGTGGTAACTAACTTAGCAGTCTTAAGAAAGCCTGAACCGAAGCCACCATTGCATAAAGTTGAAAACCACCCTGATTTCAAAAGGCTCGATAATTTTACATCAAAGACTAATCACTTATTTTTGTGCTTCTATTCCATGAAAAGTTTGGGCATGTAATACTGTCCTGTTTAGAATTTATTACCATAAGACAGCAAAGTAACAGCCTGATTTGAGATAAATGGACCAAGAAATATTACTTTTAGGGATTTCAAGATATGAACTCTCAAATATTAAGCTGAAATCTAGCAAATATTTGACATGATACAATCAGATTCCTAAACAATCTAAAGATTATAACATTTTACTATAAAGAAAAAGTTGTCTCTCTCTCTCTCTGTCTCTCTCTCTCTCTCTCCTCTCTCTCTCGATCCCAGTACTGGGGATCGAACTCAAGACCTTGCACTTGTGAAGCAGGCACAGTGCCACTGAGCTAAATCCCCAGCCTCATATTATTTTTAAACAAAACATTTATTGATATATTTTATATATACATGATGATAACATTCATTATAGGGACTCTGTACCTGTACATGATTTTTTTTGCTTATTTTTTCCTATCCTGTTTGTCCCTTCTTCCCCATTTACATAAGCTTTGTTTCCATTTTTTTCTTGTTCTTTCTTTTCTTGTCCTTTCCTTTCCTTGTCCCACCTCCCTTGTTTCCCTTCTCATTTGAGCATTTTCTTCCCATTTCCCAATATCTAGTATAAATTTTGGTCTCTCACACCAGACAAACAATGTGGTAAACATGTGTGTCTGATTTATTTCACTTGAGTATGGTCTCAAGGTGCATCCATTTAGCTAGAAATGTCTTGAGCTTATCCTTCTTTATGGCACAGTAGTACTCTGTTGTATTAAAAAAACATATCTCCTTTATTCGTCAATTGATGGGCATTTGGGCTGTTTCCAAGATTTAGCTATTACAAACTGTGCCACTATAAACATGGGTGTGCATACTTCACTATGGTCTGATGCTTTCAATTCTTTTGGGAAGATACCAAGAAGGGGAATAGCTGGGTCAAATGAAACATCTAGTTTCTACAAGAATCTCCACACTGATTTCCACAGGGGTTGCACCAGCCGACACTCCCACCAACAGTCGAGAAGGGCTAATTTTTCCCCCCACAACCCCTTAGCATGTTATTGACTGATTTCTTAATAATGGCCATTATTTCTGGAGTGAGATGGAATCTCAGCATTATTTTAATTTGCATCTCTCGAATAATCAGTGATGCCGAACATTTTTTCTATCGGCAATTTCTACTTCATCTGAGAAGTGTCTGTTTATTTCACATTTCCATTTTAGGACTGGGTCTTTAAATTTGGGGGGGGTCTGATTTTTTTGAGTTCTTGATATATTCTAGATAGTAGTCCTTTGTCTGAGGAACAGCTAGTAAAAATTTTTTCACACAGTTTGTCTCTTCATTCTGTTGGTTTCTTTTGCTGTGAAAAAGCCTTTTAATAAAATAAGATTCCAATTGTTGATTCTTTGTGATAGTTCCTGTGCAGTTGGGGTTTTATCTATAAAGTCTTTGCCTACACCAATGTCTTCAAGAGTTCTACCGATTTTATCTTCCAGCAGATTTAGTGTTTCTGTTTTAATAGTTAGATATTTGATCCATTTCAATTTGATTTTAGGGCATGGTGAAAGATATGGGTCTAGTTTTTATCTTTAGCACGTAGAAAGCCAGTTTTTCCAGCACCATTTGTTAAAGAGGCTTCCTTTCAGTGAAGATATTTGGTTCCTTTGTCAAAAATGAGGTGGCTGAGTATGTCTGAAGTTGTTTCTGCATCTTCTAAACTGTTCCATTGAACCTTGGGTCTGTTGTTTTACCAGTACCATGTTATTTTTAACACAGTAGCTTTGTAGCATAATTTCAAATTAGGTATTGTGATGCCCCCTGCCTTGCCTTTGTTGACAAGAATTGTCTTTGCTCTTCTACGTCTCTTCTTGTTCCAAATGAATTGTAGGATTGTTTTCTCAAATTCTGTGAGATATGCGATTGGAATTTTGATCAGAATTGCATTAAATCTGTATAACAATTATGGAAGTGTGACCATTTTTCACTATATTGGTTCTTCCTACCCAAGAACAAGGAATAACTTTCCATTTTCTGGTACCTGCCTTGATCTCCTTTTTCAGAGTACCGTAGTTTTCTGTGTAAAGGACTTTTACTTCCCTCATTAAACTGATTCTCAGGTGTTTCAGTATTTTGGATGCTATGATAAAAGGTGTTGTTTCTCTAATTTCTTTCTCAGTGAGTTTGTGTACAGAAATGCTATTGTTTTTGAGTGCTCACTTTGCATCTAATTATGCTGAATTTGGTTATTAAATCTAGAAGTCTTTTGGTGGAGTTTTGGGGGTCTTCTATGTAGCGTATCATGTCTTCTGCAAATAATGATAATTTAACTTCTCTTCCTATCCTTATTTCTTTTATTTCTTTCTCTTGTCTTATGACACTGGCTAATGTTGCCAGAACTACAATGAATAAATGTAGTAACAGTGGACATCCTTGTCTTGCTCCTGATTTTACAGTGAAAGCTTTCAGTTTTTGTCTTTAGTACGATGTGGACTGTTCATCATAGATGACTTTTATTAGATTGAAATAAAGGCCATCCATTCCAATTTTCCATAGAGTTTTTATCATGAGTGGGTGCTGGACTTTGTCAAATGTTTTTTCTGCATCTATTCAGATGATCATATGGTTTTTGTCCTTCGCTCTGTTAATATAGCACATTTATTGATTTGCATATGTTGAACTACCCCCGTGCATCCCTGGAATGATTCCAACTTGATCCTGGTATATTATCCTTTTGATGATTTGCTGCATTCTGGTTGCCAGTATCTTATTGAGGATTTTTGCATCTAGGTTCATTAGGGATATTATCCTGTAGTTGTCTTTTTTTTGGTTGTATTTTTCTCTGGTTTGGTTCCAGAAATGAATTTAGGAGTATTGCTTCCCTTTCAACTTCATTAAAGAATTTGAGAAGTAGTGGCATTAGGTCTTCTCTAAATTTTTTGTTGCATTAAGCCATGAATCCATCATGGTCTGGGCTTTGCTTTGTCAGTAGGTTTTTAACTGTATCTTTAATTTCATTGACTGATTACTTTATTTAGAATTTTATATCTTCTTCATTCAGCTTTTCTGATTCTTATGTATCTAGGAATCTGTCCATTTCTTCTCTGTTTTTCATCTTATTAGAGTACAGATTCTCCAAGTAGATACTGATGATCATCTGGATTTCTGCAGAATGTTGTGATTTCACCCTTTTCATTCCTAACTGCATGGACGGTGTCTTTCCTGTTTTTGATAAGACTGGCTAAGGGTTTGTCAATTTTATTTAATCTTTCACAGAACCAACCCTTCAATTCATTGATTCTTCTGTCTTCTTGTGTCCACTGAATTAATTTCTGCTCTGGTCTTTATTATTTCCTCCCTTGTATGAGCTTTTGGCTTGACTTGCTCTTCTTTTTCTAGAAGCTTGGAGTTCAACATTAAGTTTGAGCCCAATCTGTTTATCTAATATGGAATTCACTATAAATCTTGCTCATAGCACTGCTTTCATTGCATCCCATAAGTTCTGGTGTGCGGTATTGGTATTATCAATTGTAGAAACTGTCTAAATGCTTCTTTAATTTCATGTGTTTGATTGGTTGTTCGGGAGGGTGTTATTTAATTTCCATGTGTTTATGAAGTTTTTGTGGTTTCTTTTGCCATCAATTTGCAATTTCATTGCACTATGGTCTGATAAAATGCATGGGATAATATCAATTCCTTTGCATTTACTTAAGCATGTTCTTATGAGCTAGTGTGTGGTCTATTTCGGAGAATGTCCCACGTGCAGCTAAGAATGTGTATTCTGATGGTATGGGGCAGAGCACTCTGTAGGCATCTACTAAGACCCTTTGTTCAAAAGTTTGGTTCAGCTCTGATATTTGTTCATTTTTTGTTTAGTTGATCTATTTATGACAATGGGGTACTGAGTTCCCCCAATGTAACTGTATTAGTGCTTATTTTTCATGTCTGTTGATATTTGTTTTATATAGTTAGGTGCACTGGTATTTGGTGCATATATATTTATGACTGTTTTGTCTTCCTCTTGAATTGATCCCTTTACAAGGATGTAGTGACCTTCTTTGTCTCTCTTAATCAGTCGTGGCTTGAAATACACTGTTGTCTGCAAATAGAATAGCTACCTCTACTTTTTTCTGGGTTCCTTTCACATGGAATACGGTTTTCCATTCTCTGACTTTCAGTCTATGAATTTCTTTTCGAGTTAAATGTCTTTCTTGTATGAAGCATATTTTTGGGTCTTGCATCTTGATCCTTTGTGCCAGTCTGTTTCTTTTGACTGGTGAATTGAGACCATTTACATTGATGCTATAACTGATATGTATTGACTTTTCCCTGTCACATTATTTTCTTGTTGTTGGTTCCCTTTTTTTCTCACTCTAATTGCTTGCCTTGCCTGGTGGATTTACTGTTTGGGTTTATGCAGTTGTAGTCCTTGTTATCTTTTTCTAGAATCCTTCAGAACATTTTGGGGTGCTGGTTTGGTGGTCACGAATTTCTTCAGGTGTTCTTTGTCATGGAAGTGTCTTATTTCTCCATCAATTTTGAAAGATAGTTTTGTGGGGTATATCAATCTGGGTTGGTGGTTGCTTTCTTTTAGGGCTTGAAATACTGCATTTCAAATTTTCCTTGACTTGAGGGTTTGTGTTGAGAACTCTGCTGTGATTCTGACAGGTTTTTCTTTACAGGCGATTTCTTTTCTTTAACAGCTTTTAATATTCTTAATTTAATATTAATTTAATTTAATATCAATTTATATATATAATATATAATATATATAATATAATATATATATAGTTATGCGTCATAGATAGAGAGATAGATAGATATAGTTATGTGTCAAAGATAGATAGAGAGATAGATATAGTGTGCACGTGCCAGAGATCGAACATGGATCCTTGCACTTGCGAGGCAGGCAGTAGCACCACTGAGCTAAACCCCTGTCTAGATTTTTTTTTTTAAATCAGGGGTAATTGGAGTTCTATATGTCTCATATATCTGTATGTCGAATTCTTTTTCCCTGCTTGGGACATTTTTCTTCCATTACTTCTACGAACATTACTTCTATGTCATTTATGTCATCGCCTGCTTTTTTGTTGACTTGGATCAATTTTATGTTATTCTTCTTTGCATCATCTAGCAGCTGTTGGATTGATTTTCATAATCCCTAGCTATTTTTAAGAAATCCTTCTTTTCATAGTCATTAACCACCATCCTGCCTTCTATATCTGATAATCTGTCCTCACATTGGCTAATTATCTTGCATATACTTTCAATAGTATTTTTAATCTCCTGGATATGTTTTATGGATTCTATTTCTTTCCTATGATGGGCATTCATGGTTTCCATCATTTTCCTAAGCTCCTTATTTTTTTCTTTTAATCTGTACCTGCTCTAGAGTCACTAATCATGTCCTTCGTTATGGTCACCATCTCTGTAATTATCTGAGAAACTATTTCTGCTTTGATTTTTTTCCTAGAGCTGCATTCATCTGCTTTGCTATTTCTACTGTTACCACTTCAGAGAGACCAGGTGGATAGGTTTTAAATTGTCCCACCTCACCGCCCACTGGGTTTGCCTTGGTGAGTTGGAAGTTTGGGGTTGCATCTTGCTTAAGGGTCTTCTCATTTTCTTTCCTTTTTTTTCAGTTTTGTTCCTGGGTTGATGCTTGTAAATTGCTTATGGCACGTAGCTTTATCGTGAGTATCCAGAACCCTTAAGAAATGACTACTTCTCAGAGATGTCTTCCAGCTACAGCTGGTTTTTGGGTTTTGAGTCTGTTGACAGATTATATCACTTCAATTTATTGGGCATGAGAAGCTGCTGCCTATTTGGCCTAGCCCCCTGGTTCTTTGGCACTGGTCTATAGTATTGCTTATGACCCACAAGCAATCTCAGTCTTAGCACAACACAAAGAATAACCAATTAGAACAACTAGGTCACCTTGACTAAAGTAGTACGATGAACAATAACAACAGAATCAAATACAGCCTAGAAAATGACAGTCTGTAGTTAACTATTAATTTTCCACCTTTAATTATATGAACCAGATTTGTGGTTATATAACAAAATCTAAGACAAACCAGAAAATTGTATATGGTAAATATGCCTTCAGTATGGCAATTTACTCTCAGGGAGAAAAGTTAAAAGAGGTTAGGGGTTAGAAAAAGAAATAGAAGAAGAGAAAAAGAAGAGAAGCAAGGCTAAAGAACAAAGGCAGATTACACAAAATTTGGGAAACTGGTGAAGACAGGTGGGAAAGACAGAAAGAAGAAATAAATACAGAAACAGAACAGAACAACAACAAAGAAAAACTACAAACAATGTTCACACTTATATGAAAATAACAAACAATCAATCAAAAAAAAAGCAAACCAAAAACAAGAAGAAAATAAAAGAAATTTTAAAAGTCCACTTCAAGGCATGTCTCCGTAGTCACTGGTAGACAAAGTGGGCCGACAGAGTTCAGACATGCAGATTAATCCCAACCAGCCAGCTGTAGATCTATAGAAGAGTAATGGATAATCTCAGTAAGCCTGCACCTTTAGTTCTGAAGCTCGGGCTGGTTTCTGGCTGTGCAGCTGGGACCTGTTTTGTTCAGTATTCAACAGCCCATGTGCCTCCTGATGGCTTCAATTTGGCTTTTGACCTCCTGCCAACTTGAATTCGGTTCCATTTCACCTTGACGGAGCTAGCGCGAAGCTGCTCTAAACTTCGAGCTCAGTTGGGCCCTCTCCAAAATGGCCACCAGACAACCGCCCTCTTCTGGAGGACGTCTGGAATCTGAGTACCTCACCAGCCACTGCAGTCCACTGTGTCCACTGCTCCATTCCACTGATATGTTTCTCCATGGAGGCCTCTGAGGTCTGCACAGTGTGTCTGCAGGTTTGAGTCACCCTTCCCCACAAAGTAAGTCAGGGCTCAAGGAGAAAGTGTCACTTGTTGCCTACTTCTTCTTTGTAGAAGTCTCTCTCTTGCTCTCCCCATATACTTAAATTCTCACTTGAGATTCTTGGAAGGTCCCAGAAACCCATTTCCCTCCTTCTTTTCCTAACATTGCTATATTCCAGTGTCTGGACACCAAATATCAGAGAGACTTTTGCTGTTGTTTATCACTCTGCCATCTTCAGAGAAGCTAGAAGCCTATTATTTTATTTTTTAAATTCATTTTAAAAGTCTAGGTAGAGATTTACAGCAAAAATGTCTATCAAAAATTGGTCAAAAGTTTAAGTGTTTTATAGAGGTTTTACCTGCTTTATTCCAAATTATCAATAGAAACTAATAATTTAGCATGTAGGAACAATGGAAATTTTCAGAGTAGCCAAATAGCTGCTAACTAATTCTATTTGGTTAATTTTCAAATATATTTATTCAATGTAACTTTTGGAGGACTTATAATTTTAAGGACTTATCAAAATGGATGAGTATGATATACTAAAGGAAGTTATTGGATTATAGAGTCACCACTAATAACTAACACAAGTATGCCTAACCAAGTACATAAATATGCCTTTGAATTTAGAATGATTTCTGTAAATATTTTCAATGTTTATTTAAAAACTGAAAGGGTGGAACAACTCGAAAGTCACACATGTAAAACACAATTTATGGCTTGTGTACTCTCTTAACCAGAAACCCTACAAGGCAGAAGGTAGCCTAGTTAGAGTATACATAGGTGCCACTAATGTAAGAAATCAGGCAGTGTCTAAGAAATAAATAAAATGGGCTTAAAACGGAATAAAGCCAGGGGAAAGAGCTAAGTATAGATTCAAAAGACAAAATAACTTTCTTGTCATATATATCCTAAGGAATGGATTACCCATGATCGAGTCAAGGGATTGCTCAGAATGTAGATATAGAAAAACATCTCTCACTTTGCTAGGAAACATGAATTCAAGGTAGAGATTCTTTGGAAAGGAATAAAATATTTAAAATTAAGTTATCTCTGGAGAAGAACAAAGGAGCTCACAGAAGTTACTAGAGTTCACTTTTCTCCCCAACTCACTGTACAATTATTCCTTCTCTGCCAAAATATAAACTGTTCAAATCATTCCACAAACATTTATTTAGTATTTACTTTCCCAGACACTGTGTTAATGAAAGATTACCAAAGTAAGAAACAGTCTCTGCCCTTGATGTAAAGTTTAAGAGGGAAAACAAAGGCAAAATTATGATACAGCATGACCAATGTAGTGCTCTGATAACATGGAGAAAGGTAATCATTCACTTAGACAAGCCCAGAAATGAGTCAGACAGGGAAGTTAGGTTTATGCTGGATGACAGGATACCTAATTTAACTCTTAAGAGATAAGACTGTAGTCAGGTGCAAAACAGGAAAAAAAAAAGCACCCAGGAGAAGGAGAAGGAGAGGAAGAGGAGGAGGGGCAGACATACAAGACAGAGAGACAAAGAGAGAGGGTGGGGGGAAGGAAGGATAAAGAGAGAAAAAAACAAAACAAAAAACCAGAAGACAAGAATTGGAGCACAAAATGGTATGATGTATGACAAGGGGCGAGGTATGAGATACACGTAGGTTGTTATTATTAGAATATAAGAATGACGATTATAAGGGGTAGGGAGCTGATGATATATAAGCCATATTACAGAAGGACTAGTAAAACTTGCAAAAATCTTGAACTTTATGTCATGCATCATGGCAAACCACTACTGAGCAGAATGACACAGAATCACATTTTATATAAATCACTCTGGCAGCAATCTGGAGGAAGAATCTGAGAGGGGGAAAAAACTGGAGGTGGGGTGACCAGTTAGGAGGCTACTGCAATAGTTCAGGCAGGAAATAATGAGTTCCTGAACTAACAAGTAACCTTCTAACAAGTAACCTTCTAATAAAACCCCTTGAGCTGTAAAACCAATAATCTAGAATGATCACAGTGTAGCACAACAACAAAACACTCATTCATTGATATATAATCATACATATACACAATATTTATATATCACATATATTTATACTTACATACAAATAGTTTTTGCCATTATTAGACTGAATTATAAATTGTCTTTTTATACATTAATAACAAAGGACAAAAGCTAGAAAAGCAAAAGGAAAATGGCAGCTAAAACCCAAAGCATTCAGCATTTTATTTATCTTAGAATAATTAATTAGCAATTAGTAATAAATTGTTACCTTCCAAATAATTATTTTAGTGGAAACATAATGTGATAAATTTGACATAGGAAGAAAATTATTTATAATGTATCATATAAAATATCTAAAATCAAGAACTATCAGCTTTGTTAAAATTTTTGAATATATTAATAGAGTCTAGAATACTAACAGCTATGCTAGTAAAGAAAATAACATGGTCAAAGAATCAAAAATTTTAGTAAAATAGGAAGAATAGAGTAAAGAGATCTATTGTACAACATAGAGACCATAAATTAATGACATAAAATATTCTTGAGATCACTAATAGTGGATTTTTCAGTGTTGTCCCCCCCCCAAAAAAAAAAAGACTAAGTACAAAGAAACACACATATTAATTAGTTTGGTTTAACTATTCCACAATGTATACATAATATACAAGTTTTGTCAATAAAAAGAAATGAAGTTTTTTTTTTTAAATAACATGACCTCGGTCTTATTTTGAGCCTATCATATGCAACATTTGCTATTTAACAGAACCACTAAATTCATTTTTCAGATGAGAAAGCTAAAGTTTAAGGAATATTATTTACCTAGTAACTAAGATTTATTTAATGTCTGTCTCTCTTAGATACTTTATTTAAAGCCATTAGGAACCAAATGTAAGCTACTTAAGCATTCTAAGAACATTTTCATTTCAAAAATGAAAAACTTCATATCAGAAAGTCAATTTAAAATTGAGTCAATTTAAGCTTGAGCAATGAAATTAAAACTTTGGAATCAAAATTATCTTGGTTTAAATCTAGACTTTACTCGTTTTTAGCTGGAGAAATTTGACTAAACCACATTTCTTTGAGCTCCAACATGTATAAAATGATAGGGAAGCAACACTTCCAAATTTATTCCTGCAAGCAAGTGTTACTTTGATTCGAAAACCAGGGGAAAGACCCAACCAAAAATGAGAACTACAGGCCAATCTCCTTAATAACATAGATGCAAAAATCCTCAATAAGATACTAGCAAACAGAATGCAGAGGGTCATGAAGAAGATCATACACCCTGACCATATTGGATTTATTCCAGGGATTCAAAGATGGTTCAATATATGTAAGTCAAAGACAAAAAAACCACATGATTATCTCAATAGATGCACAAAATAGATTTGACAAAATTCAACACCCATTCATGATTAAAAATCCTACAGAAAAATTGGAATAGATGGCCTTTATCTCAACTTCATAAAAATACTTATGAAAAACCAACAGCCAACATCATAGTAAATGGCCAAAAACTGAAAACATTCACTCTAAAATCAGGAACAAGATAAGGATATCCACTATCACCACTCCTCTTCTGGAAACAGCCACAGCAATTAGACAGGAGAAAGAAATCAAAGCAACAAAGACAGGAAAGGAATAATTTAAACTGTCATTATTTGCTGAAGATATGATACTCTATATAGAAGACTGAAAAAACTCTGCCAAAAGACTTCTAGACTTAATTGGCACTTTCAGCAGAATAGCTGGATACAAGGTCAACACTCAAAAATCAGTAACCTTCTTGTACACAAATAAAAGACTCACTGAGAGAGAAATTAGGAAAACAATTCCTTTTACAATAGCATCCAAAAAAAATGCAATATCTAGAAATTAATCTATCAAAAGAAACAAAAGACCTCTACACTGAAAACTATAGCACTCTGAAAAAAAGAGATCCAAGAGTATATAAGAAAATGGAAAGATATCCCCTGCTCCTGGGTAGGAAGAATCAATATAGTGAAAATGGCCATAGTTCCACAACTGATTTAGATTCAATGCAATCCCAATTGAATTTCCAACAGTATATTTCACAGAACTTGAGAAAACAATCCAAAAATTCACTTTGAACCAGAAGAAACCTAGAATAGCAAAAGAGCAACAGAGACATGACAGAGAGTATCATGATCCCCAACTTGAAACTATACTACAAAGCCACTGTGATAAAAACAGCATGGTACTGGCAAAGAAAAAGACCCGAGGGTCAATGGGATAGATTAGAAGATATGTATGCCAGGCATACTCATCTTACCTCATCCTGGACAAAGAGCCAATCATCCTTACTGGAGGAAAGATAGCCTCTTTAATAACTGTGTTGGAAAAATTGGATTTCAACCTGCCAAAGATTAAAATTAGATCCTTATCTTTTACCATGCACTAAACTAAAATCCAAGTGGTTTAAAGATATAAATATTAAAACAGAAACACTAAACTTGCTGGAAGACAAGTTAGGCAGAACTCTTGAAGACACTGGCATAGGAAAAGACTTTATGAACAAATCCTCAGTAGCATGGGAACTTGCACAAAGAATCAACAACTGGGATCTCATCTTATTACAAAGCTTCTGCACTGCAAAAAAAACCACCAACAGAGCTAAGAGACAACCTACAATGTGGGAAAAAATTTTTACCAGCTTCTTCTCAGACAAAGGACTATTATCTAGAATATACAAAGAACTCAAAAAAATCAGCCCCCCCCAAATATAAAGACCCGATTCAAAAGTGGACATCTGAAATGAATAGACATTTCTCAAAGAAGTAAAAGCAGCAAATAAATATATGAAAAATGTTCCACATCATTGGTCATTGGAGGGATGAAGATGAAAACAACACTAAGATTCCACCTCACCCCAGAAAGAATGGCTGCTATCAAGAAATCAACCAATAACAAATGTTGGTGGGGTCGTGGGAGAAAGGAACCCTTCTCCATTGTTGGGGGGAGCACAGACTGATGCAACCACTATGGAAATCAATATGGAGAAACCTCAAAGAGCTGGGACTAGAGTTTCCATTTGACCCAGCTATCCCTCTGCTGGGTATCTTTCCAAAAGAATTAAAAGAATCATACCACAGTGATATATATGTGCACCTATGTTTATAGTGGCACAGTTTGTAATAGCTTAACTTGGAAACAGCCCTTTCCCCATCAGTTGGAGACTGGATAAAGAAGACATGGTTTTTCTATAAAATGTAATACTACTCAGCCATAAAGAATGAGAAACTACAGACATTCGTAGGAAAATGTATGCATATTGAGGCCATATTCTTAAGTGAAATAAGTAAGACACACATGTGTAAATACCAAATAGTTTCTCTGGTGTGAAAAACTAAAAGTGTAAATAAGATCCAAATTGTATAACTGATAATGTAAAATTGCAAGAAAAGGGCTAAAGGTGTAGGAGAAGTGGGAAGGGCAAGGGAAAGCAAATAAGGGAAAAGAAAAAATACGAGAAAAAGAAAAAATGGAAACAAAGTCTTTGTAAATAGTGGAGAGTAGAGGAGGTGAAAGGAGGGCAGGGGTATGGGGAAAAAATGAGAACCAAGATCTGTCATGTAAAAGTACAAGATCCCAATGATGAATGTAGCTGTACTGTATACTTAAGAAGTATCAATAAACTCAATGAAAAAAAAAACATATAAAATGGCTTACCGAGCCTTCAAAAGGTTCTTGCAAAGATTTTGAAGTAATCAATAGTAACTAATGATATTGAAAAAATCAAGAAAAAATGAATATACTACCTTTAAAATTGAACTAAAATTTAAATACATCATTCTTTCTTCCTGCTATGTTTCCTGAACCATGTAACAGATATGTATGCATTACTTACGCCATGAAGTGGCAAGATTATCCTGACTTTCACTAATTAACTCATAAGTATATATAGTCAATGTTTGATCATCTAAGAGCATATTAACTGACTGCAGTTAAACCACAGTTAATGTGCCACAGGGAACCCACATTTCTCTCCTTTGTTATAGAGAAGATGCTTAGGAAACTATAAAGCCCCACCTCTTACCTCATGCATATTCAATGCTGTAACCCCAAACTCCCACCACACAATTTCCACTCATCCAGACCCCAAGCTCCCCCAGTTGTTTAGTCCCTGCATTGATTCTTCACCGCTAAGGAAGTTAGGGAATGTGATGATCATCAGTGCTTGACACCTCATAACCGGGCCTGGCTGGGAAATGAATTCTTCCTGGGTTTCTTGTGATACAGTATTTGCAACTTGATTCACACCTTTCCCAACTCTACAAAAACTCTAGTTAACAGCTGATCATACTATGGAAGTATAACTTAGGAATCTATAGACATCTTAGGTCATTTTTTTTTAAACTGCTTTTCAGGCTGGGGATGTGGCTCAGTTGTAGAGCAATTTCTTTGCATGTGCAAGGACCTGGGTTCAATCCACAGCAATACATAGTCATGGAGATGCAGTCAACACTGTATCAGTGCTGCTAAATATCTATTAATCTCCATTATAAAAATGCAGAAATACACCAAAAACATTACCTTGATGATCCTCTAAATCCATGTCTAGTTGTCTGATTTCTTCATTAAACTGATTTATTTTTTCTTTTATATCTGTTAACCTGTTGGAATTTTAATGAATTTATGAGGATAACAGACATTCAGTAAAAACTTAACGATGATGCTAACATCTAAGTTGCATAAATAATATGCCCTATTCTGAGGACAATATTACCAATTTAGAGAGAAAAATCTTTTCTAGATGTTTTTTCACAATTTATATTTTGAAAGCACAAATGTATTCTGAGAAAATTAAGGTTGCCTGACTTTGAGAGCTGATTTTTCCACATCCTTTTAAGCTTGACTTACATTCTAAGAAAAATGACAAATCTGTAGCAAATTTTCTTTTGTAAGTTTGCAAAAAATGAAGTAAGTGGGCAAATTAGCCTCAAAACAAAAATGATGGGAAATCTATCACTGGTTGGTTACACAGGTTAAAAAAATTTTTAACACCTATACTTACTGAAAAAGCTCAGTAATCATGACAATATCATACTGGAATATGGATAGACATATCAGTGGAATAGACTTGTGAATTCAAAAATAAGACCATATATGTATGGTCAATTCTTTTGAACTATGATGCCAAGACAAACAGGGAAACAATAGAATTTTCAACAAATGGTATGGGACAAATGAAGAAGCACTAACAAAAAAATAAAAGTGAACTCCTATCTCATATATTAACCCAAAACAAATCAAAGATTTAAATGTAAGAACTAACCTATAATACTCTTGTAAGAAAACATTTTATAAATCATTTACCAGATAAGGGACTTGTATTTAGAACATATAAGAACCCTTTAAACTAAATAATAATAATGATAATAAACCCAACGTTATTTTTGTTTGTTTGTTTTATTCCAAGGATCAAACTCAGGACCTTGTTATTATGCCAGATCCTGTCTCAAAATTTAAAATTTAAAACAGGGCTATAGATGTATCTCAGTATGAAGGCCCTACATTCCATTAAAGGTACCAGGAAAACAGCAAATTATAATAGGAATTCTACCTTTTCATTTTTCCTTTTCTTTCTTTTCTTTTCTTTTTTGTTGGTGCCAGGGACCAAATCCAGGTCCCTGAGCATGCTAGGCAAACACCTCTACCAGGAAGCTGTATATTCAGACCTGAATTATATATTTAGAAAACTTTTTAAAAGCCGTGACATGCCTCTTAAACACTCAAAAAATTTTTTTAAACTGTAAGATTAAAAGCTGCATTAATATTATCAACACGAGCCAGAGGAAGAATCTGAACTATATGCATATTTAGAACTTTAGAATGTCATTTAGAAGATGAAAACTGAAAGTAAAATGTCCTAGTATAAAGGTACTTACTGTCTCTCCATGCTGGCTATTTCCTGATTATCTTCTTTAACCTATAAAGGTACAAGAAAAAAACAAAACAAAAAAACAGCATTCAAAAAATAACTCATTACTGGGCCGGGGACTTAGCTCAGTAGGACTGCTACCTGCCTCAAGGTCCCAAGTTTGATTCCCCAGTACCAAAATATATATTTTATAAAATAATTCATTACTAAGCCAGGCATAGTGGTACATTCCTGTAATTCCAGCATTCTGGAAGGCCAAGGCAGGAGTATCAGAACTTCAAGTCCAGCTTCAGCAACTTAGTTACTGAGTGAGATTCCACCTCAAAAATAAAAATTTTTTTAAAAAGTCTAGGGATTTAGTTCAATGCAAAGACCCTGGGATTAAGTTCCAGTACAAAAACAAAACCAAAATAACTAAAACACAAATTACTAGACTACTTTAGGGGAAATTTCCTTCTAGAATATGTTATATTAAATGGCAAATCCACTCCTCCTTAAAGCTTAAAATCTATTTCTTAGAGCACCACATCTAAAGTTAAAGAGAATTTCACTAAGAAATTATTCACAGATCCATTTTCGTCCTCGTCAAAAGAAAGGAAATAACTGATATACCAAACCTATTCATAACGTATAATCAAGTTAACACATTTTCAGATCTGGATCATTAGTTGACAGAAACACCTAATATTTCTGAGACCCTCTCACCAGCCAGGGTAGGGTTGCAAGAGTCACAAAACACGATAGAACATTTAGCAACTTAGAGAGACCCTGTCTCAAAATAAGGACTTAAAAAGGACTGGTAATGTAGTTCAGTGAAAAGGCCCTGGGCTCAATCCTTAGCAATGCAAAAAAAAAAAGACTTGCAATTCTCTGTATTCTAATATAAGACCCAAAACAAATAATTGGACCTATCTTATTTATTTAATTAGCAAAAAAATTTCAAGTTTTCCTAATAAGGAACTAGAACACAAAATCATAGCTAAATATGCACAAAGACCATATAAAATGAGGGTTTATACCCCAAAAAAGTTTATGCAATTGTGACTTTTTTGTAGAGTTTCTTGATAAAGTAAATATTTCATATTTAGGTGAAACTCACTTTTTGCTATTTTTTTATATAATAAACTCGTCAGATTTTTGCTTAATTCTATCCCTTAGAAACAAATCAACACATTTAACAAAAGTTACAATTAGCACATTTATTCTTCCTACCTGTTTCAGTAATCGTTCCCTCTCTTCCATCGGGGATCCCACACTTTGGTCTTCTGCAATCATTTGATCTCGATGGGCCTCCAATTCATAAAGTTTTTCATGGAGCAACACAGCCTCCTGTTTTACCTGGGAATGTGTTATTTCCTAGGACAAAAGAGGGACAGTTTTAACTAGGGTATGTGCAGATTTAGAAAGGTAAGATGAGGTCATTAGTCCACAGTCCAATATGAGTGGTGTCCTTGTGAGAAGAAGAGGGACACAGTGAAACCACATGTGAAAACACAGGACAGACAAAGGGATGTAGCTGCAAGTCCAGGGATGCCAACAAATGATGGCCACCTCCGGAAGCCAGAAGAATTCTACCCAGAGTCAGAAGAAACACAGCTCTGCTGGCCCCTGATTTTAGACTTCTAGTCCTCAGAACTGTGAGAAAATAAGTTTTAGTTGCTGTAAGCCACCCAGATAGGGCAGTCCTAAGAAACTGATAAATCCAAATAGAATAGCTATATTTATGTGCGTCTCCTCTACTGTTCACAGAGAGGAAATAATGGTGAGAGGCCAGGTGTGGTGATGCACATCTGTAATCCTAGCACTTGGGAGACACAGGCAGGAGGATTGCTGCGAGTTTGAGGCCAGCCTGGGCTACATGGTGAATTCAAGATCAGCCTGAACTATATAGGAAGGCCCTGTCTCAAAAAATCAAGAAAGAAAGAGAAAGAGAGAGGGGCAGGGAGAGAAGTTTTATTAGGGCAACACACTAAGTATGATGGCAGTGATGATTAAGTTGACATGAGAATCTATAACTTATGGAACACCTATTCTGTGCTGGACACTACACAATGTTCTATGTGCTATCTGCAATAGTCATTAATAGCTACAGCATTAATAGCTGTCATCTCGTGATTATAGACAAGAAAAGTGGGGACATGAGATCTAAATAACTTTCCAAGTTAACAAAGATACAAGTAAATAATACTGGAAACCAATCCCATAGCATAAACAAAATCAAATATACTCAATCTGTCCCTGTCCCTCTCTCTCTCTCTCTTTCCCCTCTGAGACACCAGGGACTGAACCCAGGGCCTTTGCACTGAGTTACATCCCCAGCCTTTTTTCATCTTTTAATTTGACACAGGGTCTTATTAAGTCACTAAATTGCTCAGGTTGAGTTTGAATTTGCAATCTTCTGTGTTAGCCTCCCAGAGTGCTAGGATTACAGGAGTGTGCCACCACACCCATCTAAGACTTTAAAACCTCATTTTTGGAAGTAGAAGAAATCTTTTATAAAGGAGACAAAGGAAATATTTGGAAGTCCACAAGCAGTGAGTTATAAATGCAGGCTAAAGTATAAATTAACCTCAGAGAAGAAAAAGGCAATGATAACAAGATCTACAGAAGAAATGCACATATTTTGAGCTATCTTCATTGTATCTTCTTCCTTTCATTTAACTGTTTTATTGTTTTGTTCAAATTACATTTGATAAATCTGGTTGGGTTTTTTTGTTTGTGTGTGTTGTTTTGTTTGGTTGGGTTTGGTTTGTTTTTTTTGAGACAGGGTCTCACTATGTAGTTGACACTGACCTGGAACTCACTATGTAGCCCAGGCTGGTCCCAAACTCACAGAGATCCTCCTGCCTCTGCCTCCCAAGTGCTGGGATTATAGGCATGTGCCACCACACCCAGCAGTTTTCCAAACACAAAATTTACATTCATCCTTGACCAGATCTTTTCACACCTGTGAGAACAATGATGATATCTACAGAACAGTGAACACTAGATATTCAATAAATTTAATAGGTGACTGACAGCTATGGAACATTTTGGCTTGAAAAACAAATCTAGAAGGGAGGGAGGGAAGGAGGGAGGAAAGGAAGGAAGGAAAGAATCTAGTAAAAGTTAAATAGAAATAGTGACCTATACCCTAACCCATGTTTTCTTGATTTGAGATGGTATACATCTTTTAAAACTCATATTATTTTAGACATATATGTACTGATAACAAGACTGGCATTAGTACAATAACTAAATCTAAGTTATAGCTCATACTTCTTCCTACAGTAAATAAATTGGTCAAATTAAATATGACTCCCATATATTTCAAAAAGATAGGAATTCTATAAGCTAGCTGTATTACCATTAAATGTGTTCCTTCTTCCTTAAAGTATATTTCTATCATCACAGAAGTACAAAATAAATTATGTGTACCTACAGTACACAACCACAGAAAATTACCTTAATATTTTAAAATATTAAATATTTTAAATAATTTTAATAGCAAATTTTCAAAAATGAATTATAAATGACTTATATTTCTTTTACAAATGAGATGACAAACTATAATTGTCACACTACAACTATTACTAGCCTTATCATTTTATCTACTGAAAGCACAGGAAATCAGGAAAGGCAGCCGAGACAGTACACTGAACTGAACATTGAGGTACAGGCCATAAATATACTGAAATGCAAGAATATGGAAAGGCAGTTCACCAAAAAAGAAATTTTACTGCTAACAAATACATAAGCAGACACTCGACTTCATGCATAATAAATGCAAATTAAAACACGGTAGCACCCGGGCACAGGTGGCATTCTCCTGCAGTGCCAGCTCCTCAGGAAGCTGAGGAGGGTCTCATTACCTAAACCTGAGAGTTTGAAACCAGCCTAAGTAACATGGCTGAGACCATTTCAAAACAAAATAGAACAAAAGACCAGATGGTACGTTTTACCTATTAGAGTGGTAAAAAAGAGAAATGTGGGATAATCATTCCTGCCAATGAGAATAGGGAAAAATAAACATCTTTATATGTCTGAGTGGAAGTTCAAATAATGTGGTTTTGGAGGCAATTTGGCAATCTTACAATATTTTAGAAGTGTATTCCTTTTTCACTGCTATAATTATGAGATTGCTGAGGTAGATTTTGGAATTCTCCATGTGAGCTAATGAATGTCAGGAAATGTACCTATGCTGTTAGTGTTGTAAACAGTTAAGTGTAGCCTGAAGCCTGAGTCTATCCAAAAGGGATGTAATCAATTTTGACATCATGCTACCGATAAATAAGGCACTGAAAAATAAACCAAAGAACCACAGGATATTCCACTTTTAACTTTTTGTGAACCATGTTTTGTAGATAACTTCAGTTTTACCATATGGCTGATGTATTTCAATATTTTGAAAGCATCAGTTATTAAAATAGAGTTGGCATTCCGCTGCCTGCCTCAAAAGCACAAGGTCCTGAGGTCGATCTCTGGTACCAAAAAATAAAAATAAAAATAAAAAATAAAAGTTGGCAGAAGTAACCTAACCAACTACCATTATGTTTGGTACTAAGAGATAAATATACGTTCAATAAAATTATTGAAATGCAAGAAATGTATGACTTTTCATTCAGTATAAGAAATTAATCTTATATATAATTGCATAAAATGCATGTCCTCACTAGAGTTTATAATCACAGAAAATGGCAATCTATTCATCTATCTTGCTGTTATAACCATATATCATAATACAAAACAAGGACTTAATAATAGGATTTCTAAAATGATAAAGGCATTGAACAGATGATGGCAGGCTGGGTATGCAGCACGAGGGTAGTGTTGCCTATCATGTGTGAGGCCCTAGATTCAATCACCAGTACTGAAAAACAAAACAAAACCAAGAGATAATGTTAAGGTGAAAAACAAGGCTGCAAATAGCATATCAGCGTTTCAAAAATGAATCCCAGGCTAGCTGTTTAGTTCAGTGATGCTGCCACCTCCCTCACAAGTGCAAGGTCCCAAATTCAATCCCCAGTTCCAAAAAACAAACAAACAAACAAAACAGGATTATAGGATGGTTGTAAAAAAACACATAGTAAGTGTTCAAAAACTGTCACAGTAGCTCTGTCTGAGACAAGAAAAAGATACTTTTACTTGTACTTTCATCTTAATTTACATGAGGTTTTTACGTGACTTGAAAATATCTTTAAATAAATTACAAGACAAATGCAATCTTTTTTATCTTTAAACTGATTGATCCCTTTTCTTATGTGATTTTGGTCTCTGGGCATATGTCTCTAAATTGTCATTAGACTCTGGCGTGCTTCATTAAGGCAGAAGTTTGTTTTGTACACAGTAAGTATTCAATACATGAATCTAATTTCTTACCAAACTAAGATGTCTATAGTCCAGAACAGGAAGAAATAGTACAGAAGCCCTGCACTAACCTGCTAAATAAATATGTATTAAGTGGGTGGATTCCATTAATAGTCAGCTGAATTATTTTTTATAACTGTGCTATGAGAACCTTTATTTGACTTATACTTACAGCTTGCAGGCTCTCTTTCTTCATGTTCAGTGAATCTAATTCTTGTTGAAGTGTATCTAATTCCTAAAAAGGAATAAAAAGACAAATATAAATATTAATTACAGCAACAATAATTTGCTTCCCCATTTCTCAACATTTTGAATACTGTAGACAGTACAAAGTATATTTTGTAAACATCTTCAATCCGTATTTTGCACACTGACTAGAATTTATTAACATTTCATTATTTTTTCATTATTTCATTTTTCTTTATTCCTAAAAACCTTGTGCCATATATGTAGAGAAAACTTTCTAAACTTATCAAAAGTAGCCTAACCTTTTCACAGTAAATCAGTACAGTATTCTGAAAGCATTAAATATCAGAAGCTTTCAAATTAACACTGCGAGACGAGCCTGGGCTACATAGTGAGTTCCAGGTCAGGCTCAGCTACATAGTGAAACCCTGTCTCAAAAAACCAAAAAAAAAAAAAAAAAAAAAAATTTAAAATACAAGTATTTTCATGCATCTTTATGATACATAAAAATGAAGGATGCATAGAATTGAGCAAGTAATAATTATGAAAAAGCTAGGTCATCATACACCATAAGAAAATTAAGCTAACTAGACAAGGGCTTCTGAAAAAAAAATTTTTGTTTTTTTTGTTTTGTTTTGTTTTTTTGAGACAAGGTCTTGCAATGCAGTTCAGGCTGGCCTTGAATTCACTATGTAGTACAGGCTAGCCTGGAACTCAAGGCAATCCTCCTGTCTCAGTCTCCAAAGTGCTGGGATTACAGCTTATGAAATTTAAATACTCATATGAATTAGCTGAGAACTGTGTTAAACTGAAGACTCTGTATGGTAGGTCTAGTCAAGTTTTCACCAAAAGCTGATGCTGCTGACCTTACTTTTAGACCATACTTTTAGTTCCAAGATTGCCATATGCCTAGCACTTATTAATAATTAATATAGTATTACCTGTAACAATTTCTCATTCGTGCTTTTCATCTCTATGTACTTGACTTGTTTCTCGGGAGACATATTTCTGATAATGCCATCTGCTGCTTGTTTTTCTTGTTCAATTTCTTCTTCTGCACTTATAATTTGTTTTTCTTTCCTGAAATCAAAAGTATGCAATATTTCTATTATTATGCTATTGAAGAAAAGAGTCAGGGCTCAGTCTTTATCATTTAAAATGGGGTAATGAAAGATATTCAACCATAATGTGTGACAGTAGTCTTTATGTTTGTAGAAAACAAAATACATTATTTAAACTACAAAATTTGGCCTCATCAACACATACTTATTTTGTCTTTTTTTTTTTTTTGAGGCAGGGTCTCAGTATGTGGTTGAGACTGACCTGGAACTCACTATGTAGCCCAGGCTGGTCTCGAACTCACAGCGATCCTCCTGTCTCAGGCTCCCAAGTGCTGGGATTAAAGGAATAAGCCACCACGCCCAGCTCGTCTTTCTTTTTTCCATCTCCAAATTGTATTTCTTTACTCTCCATTTTATTAAAAACACACAAAAATTATCACAGAAAATCCATAAAACCTCGTACAGATGATGATGCAATTATACTTTTTGTCATGATGATATCCTCAAAAGATAAACGCAAGATAGTTAAGTTTTAGAATAGTGGTTTTTGAACAACCTTTAGCCACAGAGTCCTTTGACCAAATGAAATCTGATATAGAAATTTGCCATACAAATCATAGAAAGCAACGCAGCTCTGACTGAGCTGGCAATTGGAGAGACCTATAGTGCAATTTGATTTGTTAAAAAAAGTATTTACAGCTTAAGACTAACAATATGCTTTGCTTAAATTTCCTTTTATTTACTGCATTAATTAAAGGAGCATTTGTGAATGGATAAAAAAGCTGTTTTACACAATGCCTACTCAGCCATGCAGAAGGATAAACTTGAGAGATTTCTAGCTAAATGGATGTACCTTGAGATTACACTCTTAAGTAAAATGAATCAGACACGTGTAAATATGGGATTATCTCTCTAGTGTGAAAAACCAAAAGGGTAAGGACCTAAATGTATAACAGGTATTGTGAAACAGGAAGAAATTGTTCAAAAGGAAAGGGTACTAGGGAGGGAGGAAGAGGAAAAGAAAGAAGAGAAAATAAAAAATGAAAAAAGAAGAAAAAAATAGAAACAAAGCTTTTGTAAATAAGGAGGAAAAGGAGGGTTGAATGGAGGGGAGGGGAATGGGGAAAGAAAAAAGAATCAAGATATATCGTGTACAGGTACAAATTCCCTATGATTAATGTGATCATTATCTATAGCTAAATTGTACCAATCAAATTAATTTTAAAAAACATAAAAGAGGCATTTGACTAATCATGGCTATATTTTAGCACTGCAAAATAATATAGTAACTAAGTACTAAGAATAAAGTTAATAAGAATAATCATCTTTATCATACAATCACAGGAAATATTAGTGAGGTATTTTTCTATGCAGTCAATCATTAATAGGATACAGAGAATTTGACAATATCTGAAAAAAATAGGTAAGATGTCATCTACTATACAAATACACAAGATTTACATACAAAAAGCTTGATTTAACATAAATTTCCAGTTCCAAGATCATAGATTTCTGATTGGGTTTTGAAATTTGATTATTCTTTTGCTATGTATTCTAGTTCCCCCACAGACACCAACTTTTACAGTTTTCACAATCGCCACCTAAGCCCAATAACTGTATATATCCCCACACCTTCTACACACTCCTATCCCACCCATACCCTAAGTAACCCAGACTCAGAGACCCCCACCCCAACATCTCACAATAATCAAACACAAGAAGGAAACAATGAAACCAGACTTTTCAGTTCATTTTTTTGTCTCACTGTTGGACAAGCCCTAGTGATATCTTTCCTTTGAATTTCAACTACTATAGTAAAACAAATGTGTTTGTTGGTGCTATAATTTCTATGGGTATATGAGCTCACTTTTAAGCAGAAAGAATCATCTATTTCAATCTCTTGTTTTATGAATTAAAACTACTGAAGCCTAAGGGAGTTAATCTCTTAGAACTAATTTATTCTAAAGTTTATGAATGTTCGCCACCAGCAGTGTTTCTTCCTACCATGTCTACGGTAGTCACATGGGAGCTAAGGTACAGAACTCCATTCTACAGGGGGGAAATTACAGCATAAGGAAGGCAGCTGATTTTCTGAACGCTACATAATGACAAACTGTCTTATCTTCCTACGCTTTGAGCACTTTGCTCCTATTACAGCATGGCAATAAAATAACCAAGGAAAGTGTCATAAAAAGTAAAAAACACAGTTAATTAAGTCAGTGGAATACAAAACTTAGTGGTAGTTTTTCAATTTGAATCTTTCTAAATACAAAATACCTTTAGAATTAACACACATTAAAATAATGTATCTTTTAAAAGTATGCATTCACAATACTATATACATTATCACAAAATAAAATTAATACTTTGATAAATTTTTGAAAAATAATTTAAAAACACAGAAATTAAGCAAAACACCTTACTAATTACACTAAAAAAGTCAGAGATTACTTTAAGAAATTATTCCTCTAGTCAATCTTTTGCTAAGGAAGTCCAGCTTTTTTCTTAATCACTTGTTCATTGGGTACAAAGGTGAAAACAAAGCGAAATACCATCATATGACATACTTCTTTTTCCTTAGGGTATTGAAGAAACAGAATAAGTTTCTTTAGGACACCAATCTCACAGGTAAAAAGAAAAAATAAAGGTAAGTTCCTATATATTCATAGATTTGGTGGCTGTTGCTGAATTTTAAAAAATAAATTTGTTAAGTCTATACAATAATCTTTGCCTTAAAAGGACAGAACATGATCTAAGTCAGAAATAACATATATCTGGGATATGGCCAAAGAATCTTTCATAAATAAAGTTATAATGTAATATAAAGAAACTGGCTTTTAGGCAGAAACAAAAAATTTCATCTAGGAAATCAAATTTATGAAACATTTTTATTATGAAATACGTTAATTACAGAACATTTTATTTTCAAGTGGCTTTTTATCTAAAAACAAATTAACAAGATTAAAAGAACCACTACCATAGTAGAAACCTTTGAAGTTGGTGGTAATGACTATCCTTAACTTTTTTTTGTTATTCTTTTTTTTTGGTACCGGGGATCAAACTCTGGTCCTTGCGCTTGCAAGGCAGGCCACTGAACTGCTGAGCTAAATCCCCGACCCTTATCCTTAACTTTTTTTTCCATGAAACATTTCATTACAGTAAGTTTTTAAATTTAAAAAAACTCTGAAATAGTTATGGATGGGGATGAAGTTTTTAATCATTTACATTTTACTTCATACACACTAAATTTTGGCATAAGTATCTAAAATACTTCATGACAAAAATTACATATTGATTTTATTTATATAAAAAAATAGGGACGGGAATTTAGCTCAGTGGTTTGGTGGCCTGCCTTGCAAGCGCAAAGACCCGAGTTTAATCCCTGGTACCAAAAAAAAATAAAAATAAAAATAAAAAAATAAAGCAAACTAATTGTACCTTTTTCACTTCACTGCATATAATACTCCTATAAAGTAAATAACATAAGGTTGTACTTGAAACTTCATTAAGAACATTACTTCTTTTTTCAAATGTCTATCATTTGTTTTGGTATAGTTTTTTATTTTAAATCTGTAATAACATGGCAGGCTATATAAAAGGTTTCTCAATTTTATGAAATAACTAAAAGAAACAGATATTCTCACATGTTCTCTATTTGTATTAGTTCCTAAGTAATCATTAAAACTCAAACATTATTTTAAAATAAATTGCAAGCTAAGAAAAAAATCTAAAAGAAAGAAAAAAAGCAATTATCTCCTTTTTAAATCAACTTTTTGAAAGGGTAAATTAACTCATGGACAATTTCCACATAATGTACTTATTTACTGTTCTACCATCATGATTTCTTTAAGATAATTAGTAATGCCAGCAAGTGCTTTTGTCTGGGGATCAATTCAGAGTCATAATGGTCTATATTCACTTTCTCAAACTTTCTCCTGTCAAAGGTTACACAAATATGTGAAAAAAGACCATGGACCATGTGAATCAAACCTTGTAATGCTTTAGATTTTGTGATGCTTTCTTATACAGAATTCTGAGATTTTACCTGTAAAATTTATCAAGAGAAAAGAAAAAACTAAGACTCATGTTCTAATCCTTATAATTTTATGTCTTTTAGCATACTGGAGAAAAGAACTATTACTAAATAGATAAAGATAATAAATACAAGACTGTTTCCAAGTAGGCTCAGTCTTACTTCATCTCCATTTTCTTCCTTACCTGTTTCTATTCTACAATTCTTTTCTTAAACCCAGTTAATTTTCTCCATAGCCTATTTGCTTCCTTTAACTATTTCTTTCTATTTAGATAAAATAACACTTCTCCCTAACCTTTCCTCACTCACCTCTGTATCCCATCAGAAGAAATCAGTAAGAATGTCACCACACCACAGACAAGTAACAGAAACAGCCATTGAAAAGGCTATACCACCGTTCCTAGAGATCATTAAACACAGCTAAACTGCCATTTGTAAATGCTTTAGGCATCTCTCTTTTATGGACAATAATTGGAATAGTTTAAATTCATTTGTGGCTCTAATGGGGACTTTACTATAATGTATATCCAAGTTGCATTAAGAAAATCTAGGAGGCAGAGTATCTTTTCCTAACAAACTTCATTTAACTATGGAAAGAGAAATTAGGAAGCAAATAAGGCTAAACCAATCAGCAGATTGAAGGCAATGATGAAGGTGATTGAACAGACCAACACCTAAATAATAATAAATTCCTATTGCTAATGATGCAACGGATGTTAGTAAACTGAAAAATATCTCCTCACTCTGATTAGTTTTCTTACTTCTTCCTACTCTGATGCAATTTTCCCTAGGGGAAAAAACTTAAGTAATTAACTATAACAAATGCTGTAAGAAGGCTCATAGGCTAAATTTGAGAAGACCCCTGAAGATGACAGGATATATTCATATACACTGAAACAGATAATTTATTTGTAGAAAGGTTTCTGATGTGGACTTTGAGAGAACAGGGGTAGAAAGAGAATAACAATGTCAAGGTAATGAATAAAATCATTAAAAGGAAAATATTCAGAATGTTCTTCAGTAAAAGCGGAAACCTCTAGTTAAAAATTGGATGTTGGAGGCTGGGGCTTTAGCTCAGAGACCCGGGTTTATTCTGGGTACCAAAAAAAAAGTGCATGTTGAATGCACTTGATAATGAATCCTGCTTAAAATCCCACTAAAATGAAAACAAAAGGTGAAAAGGAACATAAACTCACAAGGACAGAGAGAATGAGAGAGGAAGAAATAGCATTAGAACGTAGAAATCTGAAAGGTAATAATGAATGGTGACTAGAAAAGCAAAATTTCCCCATGACAGCAATGGAAAAAACTGAAAAGTAGTTTGCTTTATAATGCAGGAACTCCAAATTGTCTAGAAATTTCCAGCATGAGGTATTCTGGAAATGGTAGAGGGGTTCATTCCTCCCTGCCTGTGCCCAGCCAGTTAATATCCCTTACCTACATAGATTAGAGGATTTTCTTTTTTCCTTGTGGAGAGAAAAAAATATTAAGAGAATCCAGGCAACAGGTCCAAGCGAGTACAGAGCACTGTTGAGATTAAGTTTATAAACCTTTGGACCTCTTAGGCCTCAGAAAGCTGGCAACTGGGCTTCAACTCTTCAGGCAGATAAGAAGAGTCATTTTGTGGGTTCCAACAGCCCAAGAGAAAAGATCTAAAGATGATAACATTTATGGATAAGGGGAGGGATAGAGATCAGGACAGGATTTCAAGAAAAAAAGAAGACAACACACACAAAAATAAGAAAATAATATGTTCATGAAAGCGGGTTCTATGGAGAAAATATTTAGAGAAAAAAGAGATGTCTTACCATTAAAAATGACAATAATAAAAAATCTTTAGAGGAGTTTGAAGATAAAGATGTTTTTCAGAAAGCAGAACAAAGTGAAGAAATCTAAGAAAAAAACAGACTTAAAAAATCATTCCCATCTAACACCCACTTAAGGCAGTTCTACAAAGAGAAATGAGTTTCAAAAGAAAAATTCCCACAACTGAGGGAACACAACTTCCAGACTAAAAGTGCCAACAAAGTACCCAGTTTAACTGATGAAAACATTCTCACAAACACAAAGGAGTAAGAAATTTCAAAAATACTGATTTTAGACTTTTCAGAATATTGATTATACATTTTACATTAAAGGATAAAGGATGAAAATGAGGTGTGAAAAACTAAAAGTGTAAATAAGATCCAAATTGTGTAACTGATAATATGAAATAGGAAGACAAGGGCTAAAGGTGTAGGGGAAGTGGGAAGGATATGGGAAAGGAAATAAGGGACAAGAAAAAGTATGAGAAAATGAAAAAATGGAAATAAATCTTTGTAAATAGTGGAGGGTGGAGAGGGTGAAGGGAGGGTAAGGGTGTGGGAAAAAATGAGAACCATGATCTGTCGTGTAAAGGTACAAGATCCCAATGATGAATGTAACTGTACTGTATACTTAAAAAGTACCAATAAACTCAGTAAGATTTAAAAAAGAAGAATGAGAATAATATAGCAATGAAAAGAACAATGGAGCAATACCATCAACATTTTGAAAATGTATGTCCTACCCACTCCACTGAAGGATGACAAAAATCAAAAGAGGATTCTAAGAAACAGAAACCTAGGAACAAAAGAAAAAAAGAGTATCTATAATGAAAATAGAAGTCAACAACTGTGTAGAAAGGAGGCCTATTGGTTGGCTTCCCTAAATTAGACAATAGTAGCAGACTCTAGAACAGACACTTTCTAATCAGGTGAAGCAGATTAAGTACTTACTATGCATTAACTACCAAGTATTTTGCTATAGGAAAGAATAGCCATAAATTCATGAAAAATAAAATTAAGAAGCATATGAAAAGGCCCAATTAATTTAGAAAAAAATGCATAGCAATAGAAAAATTAATTCTGTTACATGGCTCTGTCAGTGATGGTTTAAATATATTTTTTAAAATATAAACATTGAATGTCCACCATAACCAAAATTACAGATAACTATGTTAAGAAATGAATGTCCAATTTTTAGAAATTAAATTATGAGTGTTGACCCAAAAATCAATAGCCTTCTTGTACACAAATATGAGACTCACTGAGAGAGAAATTAGGGAAACGATTCCTTTCACAATAGCATTCAAAAAAATGAATTATCTGGGAATCAATCTAACAAAAGAAGCAAAAGACCTCTACACTGAAAACTACAGCACTCTGAAAAAAGAGATCGAAGAGGATATAAGAAAATGGAAAGATATCACCTGCTCCTGGGTAGGAAGAATCAACATAGTGAAAATGGTCATACTACCAAAACTGCTATACAGATTCAATGCAATGCCAACTGAAATTCCAACACTATATTTCACAGAACTAGAAAAAATAATCCAAAAATTCATTTGGAGCCATAAGAGACCTAGAATAGCAAAAGCCATTTTAGGCCACAGACACATGGCACCGGGTATAACAATTCCCAATTTGAAACTATACTACAAAGCCACTGTGATAAAAACAGCATAGTACTGGCAAAGAAACAGGCCTGAGGATCCGTGGAACAGACTGGAAGACACAAAAACAACTCCAGATGTACTCAGCTACCTCATCTTTGACAAAGGAGCTGACCATCCTCAGTGGAGGAAAGATAGCCTCTTTAATAAATGGTGTTGGAAAAACTGGATCTCAACATGACGAAGATTAAAACTGGACCCTTATCATTCACCATGTACTAAATTAAAATCCAAATGGATGAAAGATCTAAATATTAAAACAGAAACACTAAACTTGCTGGAAGGTAAGTTAGGCAGAACTCTGGAAGACATTGGCATAGGAAAAGACTTTATGAACAAATCCTCAGTAGCATGGGAACTAGCACAAAGAATCAACAACTGGGATCTCATCTTATTAAAAAGTTTCTGCACTGCAAAAGAAACCATAAACAGAACTAAAAGACAACCTACAATGTGGGAAAAAATTTTTGCCAGCTACTCCTCAGACAAAGGACTATTATCTAGAATATACAAAGAACTCAAAACAATCAGTTCCCCGAAATATAAAGACCCGATTCAAAAATGGGCATCTGAAATGAACAGACATTTCTCAAACGAAGTAAAAGCAGCAAGTAAATATATGAAAAAATGTTCAACATCACTGGTCATTCGAGAGATGCAGGTGAAAACAACACAGAGATTCCACCTCACCCCACAAAGAATGGCTGCTATCAAGAAATCACACAATAGCAAATGTTGGTGGGGTTGTGGGGAGAAAGGCACCCTTCTCCATTGTTGGTGGGAGTGCAGACTGGTGCAACCACTATGGAAATTAATATGGAGATACCTCAGAGAGCTAGGTCTAGAGGTTCCATTTGACCCAGCCATCTCTCTGCTGGTTATCTTCACAAAAGAATTAAAAGAATCATATCACAATGATATATACGCACTTATGTTTATAGCATCACAGTTTGTAATAAGGTAAAACTTGGAAACAGCCCATTTACCCATCAGTTGGAAACTGGATAAAGAAGATGTGATTTTTCAATAAATGGAGTACTACTCAGCCATAAAGAATGAGAAATTAGGTTCATTCGTAGGAAAATGGATACATATTTAGGATATACTCCTAGGTGAAATAAATAAGTCACACACGTGTAAATACCTAATAGTTTCTCTGGTATGAATAACCTATAATAGTACATAAGATCCCAATGAGTACATTGACCATGTGAAATAGGAAGAAAAGAGCTAAAAGTGTAGGGAAAGTGGGAAGGGTAGGGGAAAGGTAATAAGGGAAAGGAAAAAAATAGGAGAAAATGAAAAAATGGAAATAAAATAGTTGTAAATGGGGAGGGGAGAAGGGGGTGATGGGAGGGCAGGGACAAGGGGAAAAAATGAGAAACAAGACCTGTCATGTAAAGGTACAAGATCCCAATGATGAATGTAACTGTACTGTATACCTAAAATGTACCAATAAACTCAATGAGAGAAAAAAAAAAAAAACGAATGTTGAGAGAAAAGCTAAAGATACTCATTTCCTACCACTGTCAATTGATAGCAATAACACCTAAAATTGAAAAATGTAAGTCAATGGGTAATAGCAATAACACCTAAAATCATATGCATATATAAATATATTAAAACGTTTAAATGTACAATCAGTTTGCTTTAAAGCTCCTTTCAACATATCTGGAATTAATGAAACACCATAGAAAATACTGAATGGTTCTCCACAGCATTTTTCTACTTTGCTAAGATTAGAGTACAGTGATAGTGAAAGGCATTATACTGTACTGTTTCACATTTTAAGAAAAACTAGATTTTAAAGGGAAAATGGAAATCAATTCATCTTCAATAATCTCTAAAGTTTTAGTCTTCCTCTGAGATGAAAATACTCTCTTTCCTGTCAGGCCTGCGATATGAAAATCACAAGCATCGCGATCTTGCTTTGGCCCTTCTCCATGCTATTATCAGACAAAAGCCAGACTTCAAAAACTGTAAGTTTTTACAGTGAAGGCAATGAAAATGTTTTCAAACGTACACATTCTGTACATCTACTGTATTTAAATATCAAATGCAAAAAACGAAACAAAGAAAGAAAATACAAATTAGTAAAACTGACTAGATCTCTGAGCCAAATCCTAATTTGACAAAGGCAGTCTTTGTTTTTTTATGAGTTGATTAAAAGAAGCACACTGTGAGCTGAGTGAGGAGGTGCATGCCTGCGATCCCAGCACTCGGGAGGCTGCGGCTGAAGGATCGCCATGAGTTTGAGGCAAGCCTGGACTACACAGTGAGGTCAAGGACAGCCTGAGCTACATAGCGAGATCCTGTCTCAAAAATAAAACAAAAGAAAAAGTGCAGTGTGACAGCTACTGGAGAAGCTGAGGCAGAAAGACGCCAAGTTCCAGACCAGCTGGAGCAATTGGTAAAACTCAATTACTAAAGAAAAAATAAAAAAAGGCTGGGGATGTAACTCAGTGCTACAGTACCTTGTGATCCTAGCTCTCAGGAGGCTGAGACAGGTGGATCGCCACAACTTTGAGGCCTGAGCTACACAGTGAGTTCAAGGCCACCCTGAACTACACAGAAAAAGCCTACCTCAAAAAAATAAAAATAAAAAGTAAATCAGAATGATGCCAGGCATGTAATCCTAGCACTGGTGAGTACTGAGACTGGAGGATCATTTTGAGTTTGAAGCCATAAGACACTCTCAAAAAATAAAAGTTATCTAAAATACCAAATTGAGCAGTGTATTGGTGGCTCTTATCTCTGGGACACTCTTGGAGGCTGAATCAAGAAAAGACTGCAAGTTTGAGTCCAGCAATTTAGTGACTTAGCAAGACCCAGTCTCAAAATAAAAAGTAAATGAAAATGAACCTGGGCTCTTTCCCTAGTACTACAAACAAAACAAAACAAAAACACTAAATTTTGAGCTGCTAAGAGAACTTGAACTGAGTATTATTTTTTAATTAACAGCACAAGGCATTAAAATACGCACATTTTAAAATAATTTTTCCCACAATGCTTTGCATGCTAGAATATTAAATAAGTTAACAGAATTTATATTTAACTTGATATTTGTATTTCTATATATAAATAGGAATGTATCAATATCCTTTCTGTTATCATTATAATGGTTGGGAGACACCTTGACAACAACTAGAACTGCCTTGCCTGATCATATCAGAATTTCTTTATTCTTATTTCATCCCAATACAGAAAAATATCTGCTCCACCTTTTGCACAGATAACATCAAAAGATTAGACAGATTTTTACAGAATTATTGACTTCCAATATCCAAGTGTTTGGTTATGAAATTTTGAGAAATTCATATTTTTCCTGGTGAATGCATTTCTTTTCTTTTTCTTCTTCTTTTTTAGGAAGTCAAATGTAATTTCACAGAAAAGAATTATTCTTTAATTCCAGAGGATATCAATGGCAATGTTACTATCCTTGATCTCAGTTATAACCAAATTACTCTGACTATTACAGACACAAGGGTGCTACAGATGTATTTTTTACTCACTGAACTCTATCTGACTAAGAACAACATCATTATATTACATGGTAATAGTTTCAGTAACCTCTCCAATCTAGAAATCTTAAATATTTGTAGAAACTCTATTAATGTAATTCAACAGAATGCATTTGTAGGCTTAAATAAACTGAAACAGTTGCATCTCTGCCAAAACAAAATATCACAACTAGATCCTAACATGTTTGTGCCTCTAAACAACCTGAAATTTCTGAATCTGCAAGGAAATTTATTACACTACTTTGAAGAACCACAACTATTTCATCTGGAAAAAATAATTTTATATGGAAATCCGTGGAACTGCTCTTGTAGCCTATTCAATTTGCAAAACTGGTTGAACACATCAAATGTGATACTAGGTAAGCTATCATAATTTAAATTCATCAAAACAAAATATGATTAACTTTTGCTGTTCTGCTCCAGAAAAACATTTCATTTCATTTTTTGTAAAATGGAAACTTGAGGGCCGGGGATTTAGTTCAGTGGTTCTACTGCCTGCCTCACAAGCACAAAGTCCTGAGTTCAATCTCCGGTACCAAAAAAGGAAACCTGGGGGTTTGGGCTGTAGCAGCCTGATGGTAGAGTGTTTGCCCAGTATGCATGATCCCTTGGGTTTGATCTCCAGACCCACAAAAAATTTTTAAAATGAAAAGGAAAATGTTCCTGTTTTTAAAAAATAAAAATAAAAAACCAGAAAGAAACACTAAAAACTATTTGTTGAACCAATGCTCCCCTTACCACCCCCAGAAAAAACAGGTAATTTATATATATATGTAATATTATTATAATAGAGTCAATATGTAAATATATAAGATATCTTTCATATATTTTTATATACACATATTATTAGGACATCTTGTCATGGAGTAAATAAAACCAGGTGCCTTACTTTGTTAGCTGAAAACAATAGTCTGCTTCATATCCTAACTGCAATCAATTAAAATCTTAATCATAAAACCTCCACTGAAACAAACTAAACAGTAAGCAGATACTGTATTTATGATTATTTATGAAATAACAACTGGAATGTGCATTCCCTCAGTGTGTTGCTGTGCAAATATACCAAGAGGCTGAGGCAAGAGAACTGCAAGTTCAAGCCCAGAGTGAGCAATTTAGTAACTTAGCTAGAACCTGTCTCAAAATTTAAAAAGAAAAAAAAATTTAAGGTCTATGGAAACGTCGCTCAGTGTAAAGGACCTAGGTTCAATTTCCAGTACTGATGGGGGAAAGTTTCCTAGCCTAGCATGAAGGTGCATGCTGAGTGTTCCAGATACTCAGTGCAAGGCCATGCTGGGTAACTTAGCATTACTCTGTCTCAAAGTAAAAATTTAAAAAGATCTGAGGGACAGCTCAGTAGTGGAGCACTTACCCAGCATATGTGGCCCTGGGTTCAATCCTTAGTATCACCAAAAAAAAAAAGTGAAAAGTTCTAAAAGAAATTATTATAAATGTTAACTGTTCTGACTCTCCATAATATATATCTTAATTCCTTCTTACTTACCAGAAAATGAGAATATCACCATGTGTAACTACCCGAAAATCCTGAAGTGCTACAGTATCAAAACAGTACCCTACACTGCTGAATGCCATTCAAAATTTACTTTACCTATATCTGAAGATCTTTACAGTCATTTTCAGTCCATTGACAATTCAACTTTCAACATATCTTTAAGCAATTTAACAAGAAATTCAGGTAATACACTTTTTTGAATATTAATATTGCTGAAGGTATAGTAAGTAAACTTAGTTCTTTATTTTTCTCCATTTGAAATTCTATAAACTACACAAAATAATAATCTTCATCTCAACAAAAAATTTATGAAATACTAAGATTCCAACTGAGGCTCTGTTAGTTATCACCCAAATGCTGCTCTGCATAATTTAAGTTTTCTGGGTCCTGGGCAGGGGATTTAGCTCAGTGGTTCCACTGCCTGCCTCGCAAGCACAAGATCCCGAGTTTGATCCCCAGTACC
>NW_022900948.1:5602974-5643126 GCF_012274545.1 Fukomys damarensis | reverse complement strand
CAAAAAAAAAAAAAAAAAAACCTTCTCTGAGTCTTCACTTTTAGTCAAGTCATAATTCTTAATAAATATGAATTAGTAATGGTTTCATATGAGTAACAAAATCTGCAAAGACAAGTATGATTTGACTATCCCTTATCTGATATACTTGGAACCAGAAGTGCTCCAGATTTTATATTTTTTTTGGATTCTGGAATATTTGGATATACATAATGGGATGGGAAGAAAGAAAGTCAGAATACAAAATTAATTTATGTTTCAGAAAAATCTTATACATTTAGCCTGAATATAATTTTACATGATATTTTTAGTTCACCTGGGTTTTGAGTGTGACTTGTCACAAGGTCACATGCAGAAGTTCCTACTTGTAGAATCATGTTTGTGCTTAAAACGTTTCAGATTTGGGCTCATTTTGGATTTAAGGTTAGGGATGCTGAAACTGCAGCTATCTTAGAAAGAGCTATTCTTTCACAAAACTGAAATATCTTTTGTTTAGTGATTAATATACTTTGGCTAAAGAAAACTATAATATATGCTCATTTCTAATACTATTATTGGACAGTAGTAGAATATGCAATTATGATTATTTTATTTTTGTCAAGTTAACAAAAATCGTTTCTTCTTCATTCAAGAACGTGAATCTCTTGGAAAAAGTTGGGCTTTTCTGGTTGGTGTTGTTGTTACTGTACTGTTGACTTCCCTCCTCATCTTTATTGCCATCAAATGCCCGACGTGGTACAATCTTCTACTCAGCTACAACCACCGCCGCCTGGAAGAGCAGGAAGCTGAAGCCTATGAAGACGGCTTTACTGGAAATTCAAGTTCTTTGCAAATACCAGGCACAAACTCAGAAGATACTACAGTGATATTTGAAAAGTTACATTCCTTTGTGTTAGATGATGATGGGTTTATTGAAGATAAATATATAGATACTCATGAATTATGCAAAGAAAATTAATTACTTTCAATATTTTACTTCTCAAAAAATATAAGCAGTCCACTCACAGCTTAGAGAAGGAGATTTTGAAACACAATACACCAAACTATGTATTAATTAGTACAATTATCTATGAAGAGTAAAAATCATGTTTTTCTTTTTTGTTGTTGTTGTTTTGGTTTGGTTTGTTTGTTTGTTTGTTTTGGTACCAGGGATGCAGGTGGTAGCACCACTGAGCTAAATCCCTGGCCTTATGTTTTTCTTATTGTACTAAGCAAGCAGGTCCAAATGCAGTAACTAGCACTAATGTAGCTAACAGTTATATAGTTAATATATGATACCAGAAATACTATATCATCACTGTTCAAGAACCCATAAAACTAGTAAACAGAAGGCCCCAATTATTCATTAATAGAGATTTTCAGATTAACATTTTTATATAATATGTATTAAATTGTACTAAAGTTCCAAACAGTGAAGAAATAAAGGTTTATATCATGAATCAAGGTAAGAAAGAATGATAGCTTCAACTACATCCTGCAAGTGATTTCATGTGCAGTGTGATATCATGGATTAGGAAAATATTTTTAGAAGTTCCTAAATTAGCAAAACAAAATTTCCTCAAAATTTGGTAGCAATTTAAAACACAGTCACAGTGTTCAGACATTAACACTAATCATTACCACTGATCTTGGTCATAACAAAAGCTGTCACCATTATGCACAATTGCCACACTTTATAATCATGGTGGCTTCCGAAGTGGGCACCACATTTATGAATTTTGGGGGTTTTTTAATGCATTTGTCTGCCTCTCTGGGAGACTACTATTCAGATAGGCCTATATTGAGGCTGAAGAGTCTTTTTTTTTTTTTATAAGACTTATGTGCTCATGAATTTTTTTTTTAGACTGAAGAATCTTTAAGTGGTCCATAGACAGCTGTTTGGAATCCAATACATAGAACAATGTTTCCAAAATTGTTTTTTAGAGCACTAATTTACAGTGAGACATCTGGAAGGATTTATATGAAAATAAAAGGGCATGTGGTCAAATTACTATAGGAAACACTTAGTTTAAACAAAGTAAAATAAGATTCTTCGGTATAAGACTAATCTGAGACTCTACTACGCTAAACTCTTCTCTGCTTACTCAAGAGCACAGTATTAAAATTTTTCCAGACTTTCTTCCTAACAAAACCCTTTCTTAGAAGTATACCTAAAACTTCATAGTGCAATAACCCAAAGAATAGACTCTGGAAAACACTAGCCCCAGACTGAAATAGAAAGAATCTGTCTCTGCCAAGAAATTGTAACTTGACAGGATTAAGAGACTCTGAATAGCTGGCTGGATCATGGAGGCGCTACACCAATCACTGGATTAATCTACTGATGTTCAGAGTCTAACATGCTGTAAGGAGGGGGGCCACTGAGTGCCCAGTTGGAGGAGGTGGACCATTGCGAGTGTGCTTTGGAGGGTACATTTCTCCATGGTGCTTTTCCTGCACCAGCTGCTTCCTGGCTGCCATGAACCGAGCAGCTCTGCTCTTCCATATCCTTCTGCCACGTTTCTGCCTTGGAACCAGACAACCACAGGCTGAAACCACTCAAACTGTGAGGCAAATTAAACTTCTCTTCCTTTAAGTTGCGGGTGTTGGATATTCTGTCCTAGCAACAGGAAACCTGTTCAATCCGCCATGTAAAGTGAATTATTTGCCAATTCCTATGCAATCAATTAGCTGCAAGCAAAACTTTAAGAACTTAATGATGCAAACAGGAACATTAAAAAACTAAAGCTAAATCTTTAATTTTTACCTTCCATTCATGGGGAAATTATGTGTACTTAATGCAATTCACAACAACTTCAAGAGAAATTAAATACTTAGGAATTAAACTTACCAAGAAAGCAAAAGATTACAAGAAAAACAAAAGTACAGTACTCTGAGAAAGGAAATTGAAGAGGATTATCAGAAAAATTTTTTTAAAATCCCCTACTTCCAAAACTGTTCTACAGATTTAACACAATCCCAATCAAAATACCAACAGCATTCCTGACAGGACTAGAAAAAAGAATTATTCTAAAATTCATATGAAACCAGAAGAAACCCAGAATAACAAAAGAAATGCTGAACAGCAAGAGCACAACAGGTGGCATCACAAACCTAGATTTCAAATTATATATTTCTTACCATGTACTACACTTAAATCAAAATAGGCCAAAGATCTAAACATTAAAACAGAAACATTCTGATAGACAATAAAATAGATCAAACTCTTAAAAGACATCTGTGTAGACAAGGAGTTTCTTAACAATTTGCATAAGAAATAACATAAGAATCAATACATGAGATTATATTAAATTAAAAAGTTTTGTGCAGGTTATGGTGACACACATCTGCAATCCCAACACATGACGTGGAGGCTGAGGCAGGAGGATTGCAATTAGTTCAAGGTCAGCCTGGGCCACACAGTGAGTTCAAGGCCAACTTGAACTACCCAGAGAGACCCAGTGTTTACAAAAACAAAAAATTAAAATGTTATAAACAGAAAAAAAAAAAGAGTGAAGAAGCAACCTAAAGAATGAGAAAAAAATTTTGCCAGCTGCTCTTTCAACAGAGGATTAATATCTAAACTATATAAACAACTCAAGAAATTAGGCCTTTAAACCGGGCGTGGTGGCGCACACCTGTAATCCCAGCACTCAGGAGGCTGAGGCAGGAGGATCACTGTGAGTTCAAGACCAGCCTGGGCTATATAGTGAGCTCCAGGTCAGTCTCAATGACATAGTGAGACCCTGTCTCAAGAAACCAAAGAAAAGAAAAAAAAAAACAAAAAGAAATGCAAATTAAAAGGCTGGGTTGCAGCTCAGTAGTCGTAGAAATTAAAACAACACTGAGATTCCATCTTACTCCAGAAATAATGCCTATAATCAATAAATTAAATAATAACAAATGCTGGCAAGGCTGCAGTAGAAAAAGGATCTTTCTATATTGTGGGTGGGAATGTAAACTAGTACCACCACTGTGGAAATCAGTGTGGAGATGCTTCAGAAAGCTAAAAATGGAAATTCCATTTGCCCAAGCTATTCCCACACTAGGTATCATCCTGATGGAGTTAAAGACGTGACATTACAATAATATATGCACACTCGTGTTTACCACAGAACAACTCTTACTAGATAAATCTCAGAAGTGGTCTTCATATCCACCCACAGATAGATAAAAAAATTGTGGCATTTATACACAATGGAGTATTAGTCTGTCATAAAAATGATACATTTGAGTCGTTGGTAAAAAAAATGGATATACGCTGAGACCATAATGTTAAGTGAAATAAATCAGACACCCATATAGTTTCTATTTGACAAGAATCCCAAACAATAAGTAAATTAAGGAGCAAAATAAAAGAGATAAGAGAGATAGATCTTTTGAAAATGGGTATTAAGTTTTCTTATGTATAGATACCAACTCTGCATCATGAATGTAATCACTATGTACTTCAAATATGTACTAATAAAAATTTTTTAATTCATAAAAATAAAACATATCTCCTTTCATATGCAGATGTCAGATATTTTGCTCCAATGATAGTAATGTGAATAATAATACAGTATCTTTCATTAGACTGGTGCTACAATATCATAATTCAAATTAGTTAAAGGCCTAAATTGTTAATGGTAGTTATAAAGACATTTTTACCCACCTTAAATGCCCAGAAGCAGAAATCCTATTTATATAATCTACAAGGTAGTTTTATGTATATAAAATGTAGCTACTTAATGGTATAGTAAAATAACAGGTACAAACAGTAAATATTGTAAATATCTATAATAAAACTCACTTATAAATCTGTTTGATTTTTAAATGGGTTTAACTTACGCTTGTCTTTCAGTAAATATGACATCCATACTTTGCGTTTCTCGATCATTTTGAGCTTTAAGCTGAATAAAGAGTTAATACCAAAGTTAGTAATAAAAAAGTAACCATTAAGTCAAACTCTGTCTTTAAAGGTCATTCTGGTTATGAACTAAATGAGTTTGACAATCCTAATTCTATGTGCAGTCTATGGCCATATCACCCTGAGTGTGCCCAATCTCCTCTAATTCTACATGCAAAGTTCCATTAAATGCACACTAATTGTATCATTTACCAGAGACCACTAGATTAAAGTTTTTTTAAGAAGCATCATAATCTCATACCAAAAATATTCATTGTTCTTTAGTGATCTGTCAAACAATAAAATGTAAACTTAATTTATACAAACAGCATTTCAAGAATTGAGTGCTTGGGCTGGGGATTTAGCTCAGTGGTTCCACTGCCTGCCTCAAAAGCGCAAGGTCCCAAGTTTAATCCCCAGTACCAAAAAAAAAAAACAAATTGAGTATTCAATACATAACTGACTGGCAGTATGTTGAATTTAGACTCAACACAAGTTTTTTTTGTTTGTTTTTGTACCGGGGATCGAACTCTGGTCCTTGCACTTGTAAGGCAGGTGGTGGAACCACTGAGCTAAATCCCCAGCCAACACAACTTATAAGCATTCAGGGTTTACCTGAATATTCCTAGCGGATTCTAAATACTAATAAAACACATGAAGATCTTCTTAGTTTTTATTCTGGCATTAAAATAAATTTTTTAATTTATGAATTTTCCTGTGTTCTAACAATATTCTATTTCTTTATTTTATTTTTTTTTTGTTTGTTTGTTTTTTTGAGACAGGGTCTCACTGAATAGTTGAAACTGACCTGGAACTCACTACGTAGCCCAGGCTGGTCTTGAACTCACAGGGATCCTCCTGCCTCAGCCTCCCAAGTGTTGGGATTAAAGGCATGCACCGCCACACCCGGTTTAACAATATTCTAAATTATCAAGGTTTTAGAACTCCAATTTTAGAAAAGACATTTTATAAATTCTAATTTTCACAGATAGTCTCTGATTATGTAAACTATAAGCTATGTAAGTTGTGTTATTTTCTCTAAATGTTTGGATCTAAATAAGCTAGATATTAACATTTATTGTTTTCTACCAAATAACCTGAGAACATGGAACACAAATTCTCATTTACCATTCAAATGTTAAGATTATGTCTGGCATCACGTTTATTCATTTTTTTCCCTTTGTTATAAAAATGATGAACCAGTAGCATTTCTCTTCATTGAGGACTAGCTTCATTTGTATAAAAAGTAACCAGAAATATTTCTCATATAGTATTTATAGGAGCAAATATGTAGATGTGCAATGCAAGTGAAATCAGTTTAGAGAGCTTTGTAGACACTATAGCCTCCACTCAGGAGACAATCAAGAGAGAAAAGACTTAAAAAGACCAAGTAAGAGAACTCAACTGCACTAGGGTCAGAGTACTCACCCATCTCTAAGGTCCATTAGGTTTTGTTTTGTCTTTTGTTTTTTGTTTTTATTTGTACCTGGGATCGAACTCAGGACCTTGTACTTGCAAGGCAGGCAGCGGAACCCCTTGGCCAAATCTCCGGCTCCATTAGGTTTTTGTTTTTTTTGTTTTGTTTTGTTTTGTTGGTTTTTGAGACAGGGTCTCACTATGTAGTTGAGACTGACCTGGAGTTCACTGTGTAACCCAGGCTGGTCTCGAACTCACAGCGATCCTCCTGCCTCAGCCTCCTGAGTGCTGGGATTACAGGCATGCACCACCACACCCGGCCTCCATTAGGTTTTATTAAACTATTTCTAGATATTGCTTATATTTATAAATTTTCTTACCATGTTGTAATCATTCATTACTTCTTCCATTTCAGTATTGGTATTAAGTTTATCTACCAACTACAAAGAAAAATATTAAAAAATCCTATTAGTGCTAAGGTTTTATATAATTCTTAATACAAGTATTCACTCTCACGAATGATGAGAAGTAACTTAAGCTAAGTCTCTAGGTTCAATGCACAGTACCACACAAAAATGAAAACAAGAAAAAAATGAGCAATAATAAAACACCACAGATATTATCTTGAAGAGCTTTACCACCTCTGAAAAAATGGCTAAAGTTATAAAAGTCTAGAAAAGTCCAATCTGTCACTCTTTCATCTTTTCCCCAGAGGAAAAGTATGTTAATAGATTACAAATATACACTATTAAAACCATGAAACTTTTTCTACAAAAAAAAAAAAATCAGGTTATCATGGCTTTCCTCAGGGTAGCCTACCCTGCTTTCTCCAGTGTTATCTTGCTTTTTCCTCTATTACTTGGAACAAGCTCACTTTGCAGAACCAGTTCCTTCCTCACTCTTCACTTTTACTTTTTCAAATAAGGCATAAACAACACACTGGGAAGCCTACTTCACAAAGGAAATGACAGGGCCGAGGATTTAACTCAGTGTGGCACTGTGCCTGCCTCACAAGTGCAAGGTCCTGAGTTTAACCCTGGTAACAGAAAAAAAGGAAATGGCAGCAACAGGCGACACAGACTGTATTTAGAGTCTGTTGCATGCATTATTAACTCACTCACTAAATATTATGTCTACATTTGACCAAAAAATTTAGGAAATAGGGGAGCCTTAGTTTGAAGCAGAGGTCACTAATTAGGAATTAAAAGCAAATTATTTAGACTCAATTGATACTAAAAAAGTAAGCTTTATTAATGAAATATATATTTGTATACATGACATTTTTTAATTTGCAATATAAATAAGTGCTAGTAAGACCTAATATATATTTAGTGCTAACTATACATCAGATACATAGGTGCTTTCTATTTACCACATATTAAACCTACAAACAGCTTATTCTACATGTTTATCTGAAGTACCTTACCTATTAGACTTCACCATAATTAAAAATCATTTTTATCTAATATCATTTCATACCTTGTAAAACTGTTTTTCTCATTTAGAATAGAATATCATTTATTAAAAAATGTTCCACCAAATACTAGGTTCCAAAATGTTATACTAGATTGTATGATTCAACGATTTTAATGATTACAATATACTATAATCAAAAAATGTATTGGTAAACATAATGTAATAGTATTAAGTAGGTGCATCATAATTTACATAATCATTCTTACTAGAAATAGTGAGATAAAAGCTTGTCACTTTCATTAAATCCAGACACCACTTCTGCTTAATACAATCAAGAAGGCGGGAAGAATCAATTCTGACACTGGAAATGTTCACAGCAGCACCGTTACCCCAGTGATTAAAGCAGTTATCAGTACTACTGGAACTACTGTTTCTTTTTTTGGTACCGGGGATAGAACCCCTGTACTTGCACTAGTGAGGCAGGCGCCAGAACACTGTTTCTTCTTAAAGTCCACATTGGCAAGCACCCTTGATGGAACTGTTCGTTATGGACTCTATTTTGACAGAATGCGCACAAAGAACACAACATACAGATGAAGGCAATCTGTGTGCTAAATAATTAAGTTATTTTTAATTTAATGATGGCAATGCTCCATACAAAGGTAAAAAAATCTTTTTAAAGCAAGATTATTGCTGGATGTGGTGGTGCACACCTGTAATCCCAGCACTCGGGAGGCTGAAGCAAGAGGATCTCTGCGAGTTCGAGGCCAACCTAGGATACCCAGTGAATTCAAGGCCAGCCTGAACTACATGGCAAGACCCTGTCTCAAAAAACAAAAATAAAATAAAATAAAGCAACAGCATTATTCACACCCAATAAATTCTACCTATTTTTTAAATTATTTCAATATCGTTAAAGTGGAAGGTATGTGTGTGATTTTGTATTTGTAAGAGCCTCATGCACTCACAGGCCTGGCTTTGGAATGTGACTATCTGGGGGCGGGGGTATGCCCAGCTTGCTGTAGGAGGTGGGTCACTATGGATGTGGCCAGGGAGGGCATATCTCCTTCCAGAGTCCTCCTCGATCTCACCTTGCTGCCTGGTGCTACGCTGTGAGCAGCTCTCCATTTCCAAGCCTCTCTGTAATGCTGCCTGACCTCAGAGCCAGTCAACTACAAACTGAATCATCTACAAACTATGAACCAAAATAAACTTTCCCTCCTTTAATTTGTTGGTGTCAAATATTGTGTCCCACTGACAAGAAAAGTTACTAAGATATAAGTAAATGTATTTGTTTTTAATATTGAAAGAATACATAATGATCTGTTGACACGTTATTTCTGGGGAGAGACATATGGGAGAAAAGAAAGGGGCACTTTATTCTCTGCACTTTATATAGCCTCAATCTTTCACAGGAAATATATATTCAGGTATTACTTCACATTTAAAACAATATATCTTTGGTGGTTAAAAGCAATGAAAATATTCAAAGGAAATTCTCTCAGAAAAAAGACAATACCATGTTGTAGTCTGCTAGTTGTCCTTGAAATTCTTTGATTTCAACAGCTAAAGTCTCTGCTCTGTAAACATAAAATAAATACATTTGTAAATACGTAAATAATTAAATGAACATTCTAAACACAGTAACTACAAATTCAGTATTCTTGCCATATACTCAATGTATACTGAATTAATATTTAGTAATCTGAATACATAAAAATTGCATATTTTAACTGTAAACTTACCTCTTTTCATATGACAAATACACTGAATTCTCTTGATTGTACATTTCTATTTCTTTTTGAAGTTTATTAATTTCAGTTGTAAATTCACTTATTTTACTTCTAATTGAAAAGAAAAAAGAAAGTTAGCAGTATTTCTAAAACTTTTTAATTAAACTTTTCATATATGTGTAACAATATAAATGATTTTGCAAACTTCATTTAAAAAAGAAAATATATCACTGATTTATTTTACCAAGGATAAGGAATAGCCCATCCTATTTTACTCAACTTACGAAAAACTGACAATAGAGATGAGATAGGATCAGAACGGATGTCTGGCTAAACTGTTATAATCCATAGACAGATGTAGATGCCTAACTCTGATCTTCACAGCTTCTGCTATAATTTCTTAATAGTAACACTGAAATGTCAGTGACTAATATTTTGTGGTGTGAGGCTATCTTGTGCATATAGGATATTTAGCAGCATCCCTCATAAGGATACCAGCAGTATTTCCACATAACTCCAGTTCTGACAAACAAAAATGTGTACAGAAATTGCCAAAAGTTCCCCAGGAAGCACTGAGCCCTCTGCTAGGCCAAACAATTACACAAACAGAACTATCCTCTGATATAGAAGCATAAACCCTGGAGAAGAGATGTAATGTAGCAATTAGCAATAGTTCTATTTCCTTTCCTTCTTTTAATTAAAAAGTGACTGAATATCAGATATTATACATTTGATGGCCTTACTATCTTTCTTACTATCTTAGCTTTGAGGACAGATGGGCGAAACCTACACTTTTCCAGACAGGTGAGAAACAAAACCAAGAAGGACTGAAAAGGAAAATAAGGCTTTTTGTGCATGATGGAAGGATGGACTAAATGAAATGGAAGAGAGAAAGAAGCAGATGACAAGTCAGGAAAATAAGAAAATGAATGTAAGAAAGCTGGACACCTGAGCAGAGTTAAGGTAGGTAGAAAACAAAAAAAAAAAGTTATCAATTTAAAACTGTGTAATTACAGACATATAACAAAGCATATGAATTTATTAAAATTAGACCACATTTATATGAACTGACCCTACTTAAGCAAAACCCTTTTTTTTTTGGTTTTTGGTACCGGGTATCAAACTCGGGACCTTGTGCTTGAGAGGCAGGAGGCAGAACCACTGAGCTAAATCCCCAGACCAGCAAAACTCTTGACTATGATATCATAAGTAAATACATGCATCTTTCTTATTAGGTATAATTAGTAATATTTCAATAATATGAGTATGTGTCAAAATAATACAGAAATTTCAATCACTAGTACCAAAAAAAGAAAATACCAAAAAAAGCATAAAAAATTATTTTTACTACTAGATGAAAACAGTGAACTTTAAATATGTTAGTATGAATGTCTGTGTCCCCTCTAAAATTCATAATGAAATTGAATCCTGTTCAACAGAATTAAGAAGTGGAACCGTAAGGTGGTGATTAGGCCATGAAGGTGCTGCTGTCAGATGGGATTAGCGCTTTAGGGAGGGGCTGAAATGTACCAAGTCGGCCACTGTTTGCTCTTCCGTCATGTGACCACACCTATATGGTGCCATTAATAAGGAACAGGCCCTCCTGACATCAAACCTGCCAGCACTTTGATCCCGAATTTCCCAACCTCTATGACTATAAGAAATAAAATTTTGTAAAATACAAATTAACCAATCTCTCATATTTTGTTATAACAGCACAGAGACAAAATATACAGCTTACATGCAAATGCATAAAATTTAAAACCCTAGCCTAATCCTATTATCATATCTATCTTTGTATTATAGCCAAATTAATAAAAGATTATTATAATACAAAATAATTCTTAGAAAAAAAAAAAAACAGACATGAGGGGCCAGGAATTTAGTTCAGGCCTGCCTTGCCAGCGCAAGGACCTGAGTTCAATCCCTGGTACCAGAAAAAAAAAAAAAAACAGACATGTTGTTACTGAAAAAAGTACCATAGCTAAAATTTCATGATCATACAAAGACATGTTTATTTAACATACCGAAGAAGTCCAAGATAGTAAGATTTGTCTAAAATTTGCCTCTGGGGACCTAAAAAAAAAAGGTTTTTTTAATGTTTGTATTCTATTTCAAAATGCCACCAAAATAGCAAGTCCAAATCCAAAGTACAACCAGAATTACATGCGACAATTCTGTCAGTCAACATGAATGTACCAATACATCAAGAAGAATCACTGAAATGGAAAAGACAACTAACAGCTTAGAATCAACACATAAGGGAAGCTTGAATTAAGATCACAAAGATGGATCCAGGTACAGGTATGGTGGCACTTACCTGTAATCACAGCACGCTGGGAGGCTGAGGAAGGAAGATCACAAGTTCAAGCCCAGCCTGGGCAATTTAGTGACTTAGTGAAACCCTGTCTCAAGAAAAAAAAAAAAAAGAAGAAGAAGAAGAAGAAAAAAGGACCAAGGGACATATCTCAGTAGGAAGGCCCTGGATTCAGTCCCAACTACTACTAAAACGAAACAAACAAAAAGATCACAAAGATGGGGTTGAAGTGAAGTTGTTAAGACAATAGATAGACTGACTAAATGGAAACTTAGGTCTATGGAAGCCTGGAAAACAGCTGTCCGAAACAACTTAATGCAACAAAACATATTAGCATTATCGAGTAAAATATTCACATGGGACTACTGAGCACTTGACATTTGGCTGGTGCTACTAGAGAAATGATTTTTATTTTACTTAATTCTAATTAATTTAAATGAGTATCTGTAAGCAACTACTGGCTACCTTATTGGAGAGTGCAAATATTTCTCACTGTAAGCAAGAGACTATGAGTTTTCAAATTTGTCCCAGAGATTTTTTTTTTTCTTTTGGTGTTGGGACTAGAACCCAGGGCCTCATGCATGCTAGGCAAGTACTTGGCTCTATCATAGAGCTACATCCAAGCCTTCAGAATTTTTTTTTAAATAATCTTATATTTTAGTAGGACTAAGTGTCTTTCTGGGTTAAATGTCCAGACCTTGCAAGAGATGAAGTGTCCTGCAAAGTGAGAGAGGTGAGGCCAGAGAGTACTTCCCCTTCATGAGGTCCATGCTGAGAAAAGAGAGGGAACATCGTACTATAACAGGAAATGGGACAAAAGCGAGTGAGAACAAAACTCACAACAGATAGGGGTGCATAGTTAACAGAACTGTGAACTTTTGATGTATGCTGGTAGAAACTAATAATCTTAAATAATATTAGTTCTGTTTTGAAGGATAACCTTACAGTAATAAACATGTAATAAAGCCTCCAGATAATTTTACTGATTCTACCTGTAATGTTTTTGAATAAGTAATATTACACATAAGCATGTCTGTCAATATATTATTTAAGAATAGTTAAAATTATTACAGAATTTTGACTCATTTGTTAACACTACTGATAATTATTAAACAGATGTCTAAAAGAAATCAATTGGGTTTTAATATTTAGTGAGCTAAATAGTAATGTAAGAAAATTTAAGCCAGGTGTGGTGGCACACAACTGTAATCTTAGCACTCAAGGAAGCTGAGGCAGGAGGATCTCAGGTTCAATCCCAGATTACATGATTAGTGACTGAGTGAGACCCTGTCTCAAAATAAATAAAAAAGATTTGGGGATGTAGCTCATGGAAAGCCCTGGATTCAAACCCCACTCCCACAAGAGGAGAGGAGAGGGAAGGTAGGAGTGGGAAGGAGAGAAGCGGAGAGGAACGGAGTGGAGTGGGGAGGAGAGGTAAATCTCCTGAACAGCATGACTTACTACATTCTAAAAAACATAATCATCTCTCAGTGTCTGCAGGAGACAGCTTCCAAGACTCCCACATGGATGTCAAAATCCAGGGATATGCAAGTTCTTCATATAAAATGGCAGAGTTTTGTATGTAATACACACATTTTCACAAGTATTTTAAATCATTTCTAGTTTATCATACCTCATAAAAGATAAATACTATATAAATAGCTGTTTTACTGTATTAATTAGAGAATACTGACAGGAAAGTCTGTATATGTTCAGTATACGTGCTGGATTTTGTTTTATTTTTTCTATTTCTGATCTGCGGTTATTGAATCTGCAGATGTAGAAACTATAGAAAAAAAGCATAATATCTTAAAATAAATTTTTTACCAACAGAATAACTTCAGCCCTGATAAAGCAATTGTCACACATAAAGAAATCAAAAAATTCTTTATTAAAAAGTCTATCAAGTTTTGGCATACATTTATATATATATAAAATCAAATTTATGAATCACAACATATAATGCATCATTATGCCTTTCTAAACAGAGACCTGATGAGAGGCTCATATGGCTACATGTTAGCCTCCTTCCTATAAGTTAGCTGTATAACTGAGTATTAATTTCAGAAAAAAAGTAACATTTTTGACTCTTAATGCAGGTATTTTAAGAGTATCATTTTGATACTCTTTAAATATTTCAGACTATTGTATATGGTGTAAGAAGTTTAATTTTCAATCCTGGATTTTTCTTCAAATCATTTCAAATTTCTTCAATAATAAAAAAGTTCTGCATTCAGAAAAATGAAGATCAAGACAGCTGTTATATGTATATGACTCTCGAGTTTACAATGCATTTTCACATTCATCGTGTTGTAGCAATTTTGGAAGGCAATGAAAAAGAACTACATGCTGTAATTCTGACTTAGTAATTAAGTTACAATCTCATTAATCATTAGTTACAATCTCATTTTACAGCTACCTTTCATCCCAGTCTTCATTCCGCTCAACCCTTGCTGTGTAACAGGACGGTCAGCAACTCTGATCTGAGATGACAAAACCCCACCAGTCCCCAAGGGGCCACGAGAGCCTGGTCTTGCTGTTCCAGGTGGCGTCTAAATAATAACAAGATTTTACTTTTCTCAAACAGAAGGAAAATAATTATACCTTCTACTGTTACTAGATTGCGAAGAGCATTTTTGAGACAAATTAAATTCTATACAAATGATAAAATAGTCTTTATGTTTTTTCAATATCTAAAATATACTATTCAATGTTATTAAATAATTTTCTTCAACATTTAAAATTCTATGACTATACCATATTTTATTAAAACTTTAAATTTTATGTGTAGACTATAATATTTCAGAACTGGAAAGGAACTGAATGTCCACAAAAGGAAATGGTTAAATAAGTTGTAGTATATAATAAAGTAGTTTACAGGGCAGTATTGTATGCATAATTTTATTTTTGTAAAAATAAAGTCTAGACCTGAGTTCAATCCCCGGTACAAAAAAAAAAAGTCTAGAAAATCATTAAAAATAGTGACAATGGTTATTTCTACATATTGTAGTTGATTTATATTTTCTCCTTTATATAATTTGGTGATTTCATCATTATAATAATGAATATATATATTAACCTTCTTAATCAATTTTTTATTTTTATTTTTTATACTGGAGATCAAATTCGGGTCCTTGCGCTTGCAAGGCAGGTGCTGGAAACACTGAGCTAAATCCCCAGCCCATTCTTTATTTGATTTTGAGATACAGTCTCACAAAGTTGCCCAGGCTGAGGTCAAACTTGTGATCCTCCTGCTTCAGCCTCCCAGAGTGCTGGGATTAAAGGCATGCACCATGCCTTACTAGGAGTATACATCATATGAAAAATAAATTGGACATGATTCCATCACAAGACAGCCATGTTAAGTACTAAAGGACTGATTTCATTCAAAAAGGATTTGTATGATTACTCAAAATAATTCTCTACTTGAAGTTTGCAAAATTCAATGTAACATTACACACCCATAAGAAAAGACAAGACAAGAAAAGACACTTCTTTTCAGCTCATACAGGACAGGAATAGAAAATATAAAAGACAATCTCAAAGTGTTCCAAAATACTCCTCCTTCTTCTGTTCTATCCTCCTAACCTTCTTTTCTTCTATTTACTTCCCTACCAAAGTGAAGTACAGTAGTAGATTAATATGGGGTAGAAATTTGAGATAGAAGTTAAAAACAATTACCATCATGCTTTTTGCTTTTAATTGTTAGCTGTTAGTTCTTAAATTCCATAAAACAAAACGATTGTTAAATGATTCTGAAAATCACTTGGGAATTATTTTGAAGATGGGGCAGCAATAGTACACATTACAGAGAATTTGCTGGCCACAGACTTACGAAGTTAAATGAAATGAGCTCAAGGTTAGCCTAAGTGATCTCTGAGAAAATGCTAAATCCCCCCTTGGAAAAACCTCCTAAATAATTTCTCTTTAGCTTTACACAAGCTGTCACGGCTTGTGTTTAGATATCCCCCAAAGCCTCCTGCGGTCATAGTAGGGCTTTCTCAGAAGTGGCTGGGTCTAGAGTGTGTGATGCTGGAATAGATTCATGGTACAATGCTAGGATCAAAGGCACTAGGATTAAGGGTGTAAGTGCTACCCAACCCTAAGTAGTCCAGATAAAAGGGGCAGAAAGATGCTGTTTAGGTCCCTGTTGCTCAGCGGTTCGGTGGCCTGCCTTGCAAGCGCAAGGACCCAAGTTCAATCCCCGGTACCAAAAAAAATAAATAAATAAAATTAAAAAAAAAATTACCTCACAAATAGGAGGTAGTGAATAAATGTCAGATTCTTTTATAAATATTACATTAACAAGCATCAATTTCCCAGCCATCCCTCTGTTGGGTATCTTTCCAAAAGAATTGAAAGAATCATATCACAGTCATATATGCACACCCATGTTCATAGCAGCACAGTTTATAATAGCTAAAACTTGGAAAGAGCCCATTTGCCCATCAATTGGAAACTGGATAAAGATGTGGTTTTTCTATGAAATGGAGTACTACTCAACCATAAAGAATGAAAAAGTAGTCATTCATAGGTAAATGGGTTCATTTTGAGGATATACTCCTAAGTGAAATAAATAAGTCACACATATGCAAATACCGAATAGTTTCTCGGGTGTGAAAAACTGAAATAGTACTCAAGATCCTAATGGGGCAATTAGCAATGTGAAATAGGAAGAAAGGGACCAAAGGTATAGGGACAGTGAGGATAGGGAAAGGGGAATAAGGGAAAAGGAAAAAAAATATGAGAAAATGTAAAAATGGAATTAAAGTGTTTGAAGGTGGGGAGGGGAGGGAGGGGGAGAAGGGAGGGCGGGGACAAGGGGAAAAAATGAGAACCAAGACCTGGCATGTAAAGGTACAAGAACCCAGTAATGAATGTAACTGTACTGTTTACCTAGAATGTACCAATAAATTCAATTAAAAAAACAAGCATCAATTTTTACTAAAATAAAAAAGGTACCCTAGCTTAGTACCATATACTGTCTAAAAAGACTTCAGAAAAACCATTTCTGTCTAGAGGATGGTAATGTGGTAATTACCCGAAACTTGAGAAAACCTGAAAACTTTAGGAAAACCCAAACATCTCAAAAATATTCTCTACCCCCTCTGAAGAAATGCTGTCCTCTTTAAACTGAAACACAGGACTCAGTAATATCTCTGTTTCATTGGAGTTTTAGTATTAGCCCTACACACCTATTGAGTTAGTCAAAACCATCTGTGTCAATATCAGAGAAAATACTATGGACAATTTGATGTATTCATGTCTTTCTACTTCATTTCTTTCTATGATATATACATGTATGCTTGCATGTTAAACTGATATTACCCTGCTTCTTTCTTAATACCGCATTATGAAAGTATATTCTTTTATCAAACACATATTTTAAATTATTTTGAGATAGATTTCTTACTATGTAGTCCTGGCTAGCCTTGAACTCCTGATGTAGCCTAAAACAATCCCCGTCTCAGCCTTCCTTGTTCTAGGATTACAGGCATGCACCACTACATCCAGCTGGAAATTAATGACTACCTATAGATTACTATGATAACAAACACATCATAATGTAAGATTCGTGTGATAAGGTCATTTAAGGTGCTTCCAAATTTTCACTATTAGAATAATGAAAGTAGTAATTATTTTTATAGGTTTTAAACTGTAAAACTAGAACTAGCAGTTTGTAAACTTTATCCAACTTTTTAAAATGTGGTGTTTCTCTTACTGATTCACTGACATGATGCTACATTATATTAAAAATAGTTTTTAACATTTTCTAGAGTTTGTTTCCAGGTTGTAGCAATCTGAGTACAGTTTCAGTAATACTCATAGTACTTTTATATTAGGCTATTATACTTTTCTTATTTTTGCCTTTTAAAGTTGTTCTTAATGAATTTTGGAATAGATGTATAATGATGTTCCACCCAATCCAGAGAACAATTTCATGGAATTTGTTTGGACATAAAGTTTATAGTCTTATAGAAAGAGCTCAGCCAGCCACGATGACACACACCTGTAATCCCAGCATTCAGGAGGCTGAGGCAGCCACACAGTGGGTTCAAGACCAGCCTAAACTACAGAGTAAGATGCAGTCTAAAATAAATTAAAAATTTAAAAAGCTAGAGAGGAAGAGGGAGAGAGACCATCTATAAATAAGCAAAGCTTGCTCTTTAAGATTCTGAATCCTAGGTATGTTTTTCTACCACTTTATTGCTTCTTTTTAATTCTTTAATGATATTTTTATTATAAATTCAAATATATAAATCTAAAAAGCTTTCCTGGGCCAGGGATTTAGGTCAGTGGTGCTGCCACCTGCCTCTCAAGCACAAGGTCCTGAGTTCAATCCCTGTTACCACACACACACACACACACACAAACAGCTTTCCTTTTCATTGCTTGGTGTTTCTGTCATAATTATAAAGCTCTAGTTCACATCAAGTTTATTTACACTCTTGATTATATCTTCCCTTAATACAGTTATGGTTTCATTTTTAAAACATCAAGTTTCTGTTTTTAATTTTTAAATTTTTATTAGTATACATATGATACCATAATTAAAAAGATGTGAAGGTGATCAAAAATGGTTTGTTTGTTTTTTGGTACCAGGGATCGAACTCAGAACCTAGCGCTTGCAAGGCAGGTGGTAGCACCACTGAACTAAATCCCTGGCCTTCAAAAATGTTTTCAAACAAATAATTTATTAGTTTTTTTAATGTTCTCTGGAATTCTCTGCCTTTATCAATTAATTTAATGTCATCTTAATAATTAAATTCTTATATATACTTGATTCTATTTCTAGCCTATTCCATTTAATTTGATTGTGGCCCCAATATACCATACCACTTAAATTATTATAGCTCTAAAACAAATTTGTGAATCAGCAATAGTGTATTGAGATTCCTCCACATTTATAGTTTTATATGTTTCCTCCCAAAAAACGCTTAAATCATGTCCTTAAAAAATAAAGGAATAACAAAAACATAATTTTTAAGATATAGGGATTTCTAGCTTCTACCAGAAAATACATAGAAGAGCTCAATAAATTTCTTTTAAACTTACTCCAGTTGTCACTCGAATATGTCCTGATGGAGGTCGTATTCCGGAAGGAGGCCTTCCTGTCAGCCCAATTCCACTTCGTGAAACAGGGCGGGATGAAGATTTGTGATTACTGGCCATTTTCCGTTCATATAAACCACTGGAAAAAATAAATAGTTCAATTATCCTTAGATGTCTTTTACAGCAAAACACTAGTGGCCCATCATAGCCTTCCTTCAAACATTTAACTCATGATGATTTTTCTTGCAAATTGCCATTCCAGGTACCATTACAAGACTAAGCCTACTTTAATTTTGTTCAAATGTGACATTATGGCTCCACTTAGAACTATAGGATTATTACAATATTTCTTCTTCATCTATTATCTTACCAAAATGCAAGCTCCTCTAAGTATATCTCCTTGATGTTTCCGCTTCTTAATCATCGTTTCTATCTAATCTCTGTTCCTGCCACTCTCAGCAAATGATTTGATTTACTAATCTGAGAAAATTAGGACATATATTCCATAACCTTCAGAGCACAAAATTTACATTCATCCTGTCCTCCAATGTCAAGAATCATTCCATCTCTCATTCAAGATCAATCTCTATTCTGATTTTCCCTCTTGATCCCACTACCTTTGGGACATTATCCTTCCCACCTTCTTTGGGGCATTACCTCCACTCTCCCTGATATATTTAAATTTTCTCCTTTCTTGCAGCCTACTGTCACACTGAACTGCATTTCTTAACCACACAAATAAATTTCTTGGTCCTGCAACCATCTCTAAGTCAGTCTCAAACATTCTTACGGGGCCCAAAGTGAGGGAGAGAGGAACTACACTCTGCTACACAAACTCTTAAAAGTAGCCTATTTTCATGAGCTCCTACATTACTAGATTTCCATTCAAACAACCTCTGCTAAAATCACCAGGGATGTAGATGTCATCTGTCCACCCTTAAGGAAATCATCTCTCTAACACTCGCCTCTTTGGATTCTCCCTTTTCAGTCTCTGAACTTATTCTATGGCTTATTTTTCTTTCTTCTCTCTAAACTCTCCTAGGACCACCTCATCCATACTCAGGGTTTTAACAATTCATAAGTTCACAACTCCATATCTCCAGCCCCAACACACCCAAATATAACTACCTAACATTTCAGACGTTATCTAGATATTTCAGCATAAACATATGTAAATCTAAGCTCAGCTTCATCCCCCAAAATGTGTTCTTTTCGGTGCCATTTCCTGCTCACATAAGCAACAAACTTCATCCCTGATTTCTCCTCCCTCTCACTCCCCATAGCTAATCACTTGGTCCTACTGATTTTCCTAAAAGTACTTCCTTTCTTTCTATTCCTCCAGCACTGGCCAGTTTGGGGTCTCACTGACTCAAGCAGATTACATCAGCTTCCTAATTAGCCCCCTTGCCTAACATGCATCTCACCTCCTATCTTAGATTCTAGGAACCCTTCCACGACCACTCTATAACCACCTACTACCTACACCTTCTTTTTCCAAAAGCTAATAGGGAAAACCCTTTGTTTCCAGCAGAATTAGTCACTGCCCTGTTTTTCAGGTAACTTTCAGAAAATGTACAATATACTTCCACCTGATTTTCTTTGCCAGTGGTTTACTATAGAAGAAAAGGCTTAATATACCATCAGTCCCAGCAGGGATTAAGAAAAAAGGAGAGGAGAGGCACTAGTAAACTCTGGGGTTATTCAACCAAATACCAAATATTCATACAAGCCCATCCTTTGGTTCCAGAAAGATTAGGAACACAAACTCTACCTCTGACAGTCATCAGTTGCATAATTTTGACACATCACTTAATCCTTCTGGATGTTTCCTTGTCTCTAAAGCAGAGGTACGGCCAGGAGCCCTACCTTGCAGGATTGTGAAGATTACACACATTATATGAAAAATATTTGACTCCTAATTATTATTACTAGCTTTTGCCTCCCTAAGCTAACCACTCTCACATATATGTAGTGGCAAGGTGCTAAGTCCTTTCTTCTGTAAACAGACAGAAATCTACCATAGTACTCTGTAAAACCCTTCAGCACACACTGACTTCTCTGAGGCTCTTGATCCTTCCCCAAGGTCTTGGTGTGGCAGTCTGCTCAGGAGATGGATGCCTGAGGAGATCACCGCATACCTCTTGCCCAAAAAGAAGTGAGAACTTCCCTGGCCGGGCAAAGACCCCGTCGCTAACAGCTTTGGGCAGAATAATTCGAATTTGTTTTGTTTGGAGCAATCAGGGTCGCCTACGAGAGGCACCTGGCAAAGAAGGAAGGAAGAGGGATGTGACCTAGGATTTCTCACCTCCGCGGGCGCAGAAGGGCAGCCGCAGGGCTCCAACCACTTTCTGAGGCCGCCACAGCTGAGGAGCCCACAGGCACTCGTAGCCTCCTCGAAGCTCCTGGTTCACTTCAGTTCTGCTTTCCAGGGCCCTCAGGCCTAACCCGGAGCGTCTGTGAGCCTCGGCGTATCCCGGCAACGAGGGCGGAACTGAAAAAGATCCCTCCTCCTGATTGGCCAATCTTCCGCCTCTGATCCCCGTAGCAACAAACTGAACGAGATCAAAATGTTATCGCGATGTTTGAGAAGTAACTTCTGTGGGATTTTTATTTCCCGATTTCGCAATTATTTTTTGGAAGAAATGGAAAACAACAAGTTGTGGAAAACAGAAGAGACGATTGTGTTCCAACGCCTTGGTTGCCTTTTCCTTTTTCTCTTGTGAGACAGGGTCCTCTAATATAGCTCAGATTGGCCTCGAAATCTCCATCCTGCCGCCCCAATTTCCTTAGTGCTGATTATAGGCCTGTGCCATAACGCCCACCTCCGTTGTCATGATTTTCTTGATAAAGAAACTTCTAAGGGCCTTACCTGAACTGATGTTATATCGCTAAATAACTATCTGCTACCACGCAACGGGTTAAGAATACTTAGAAGTTATTAAGTAAAGGCAATATACTGTACAATTTTTTTATTCTTAATTTGTCTTGGTTTTCCCTCCTGTTACTGCATAACACAGACATTAAGTATGGCTGCGATTCTATCACCATCTATCCTAATTAGAAGCTTGGTCTCTTGAAATGTCCCTTCATTAGAGTTCTTTGATCTAAGTGTGGAAGGCTATGAATTAGAGGAAAAGTGTTCTTACAAAAAAAATTTTTTTAGAAACTACTTGCAATCACCACTTTGTACAAAAATAATTGAGAATCAAATGGTCCCAAATCCCACTTTTCTAATAAAATAACATAAACTTTGTTTTCTTCTGGTCTTCATACAGAGAGCAAATTAATTGCACACAAACTGACATTTCAATATTATCTTACCCTAGGCCTGGGGATATAGATCAGTGTCGCCGTGCCTGCCTGCCAAGCGCCAAGATTCTGAATTCAATCCCTGGTACCGGGAAAAGAAAAACAAAATATCTTACCCATTATTTCCAATTTACACATATATTATTCACATCCAGATTTATTCTCATATGTGCTTGCCTTCAAGGAGTTTAAAACCAGTGCAGTGCAAAATGCAGTAATGTCACATAGCTCCATCCTTCCTTAAAATTTATAAAATACTTTCTTGTAATTATCTCATTTGGGCCTGACCCGTGTGCCGTAGTCATTTGTCGTCCTTTTGGTCACTACGGAGCTAACCAGTTTTGACAGTGTACCTCCCTTACTGCTCCTCCCCCATAGTAAACGAAAGAGACTGATGCCAGCTTTCTTAGTCTTCCTTATTTCTGAGGCATGAGCATACTGTCTGCTGGACACGCCAATCTAGTCTGACACACACACTCCAAACGTGAATGAGGCAGACCTTCGTGGAACCTATTCAAGGAAGGGCGACAGCCTCAGTTACTCAGGTTCTAAGACCGCAAAGGTCTGTCAGCAGCGATCAAGGGAGCGGGAGACTGAGTATGCTAGTGCAAGCTGTAGTGACTGTGCTAAGAGGCTTTACTGGGAGCAGAACTCTAGCCTATTTCTCCAGCCTCCTGGAAAGTCTGTGAGCCATTTCATGAGCTTTAAAAAATTTCTTTTCTGCTCTTAAATCACGCATAGATGGTTTCTGTTGCTTCCAATTAAGAACCCTTAGACCTAACAGTTGAAATTAGCAGGACAGACATTATCACATTTCAAAGAGATGTGTAATTTGCTTAAAATCACTTGAGTAAAAAAAGTAGTGTCTCTATTCCTATATCCTTTTCCTGATGAAAAAGTACAGAATAGGAATATATCTCACTTATTAGACTCTTCTTTCAAGTAGGCTCCACCTTGCTTAGCATGACAATTGTATATTGGATTCTATTATTTTTGTTTCACTTCAGTTTTGTGGTTCAAAGGATCAAATCCCAGGCCTCATATGTGCTAGGCAAGTACTCTACCACTGAGGTACATCCCAAGCCTCCAACGGTTCTGTTGTTTCTAAGACACAGGGACTTGCTGGATATTGTGGCACACACCTGTAATCCCAGTACTTTGGAACACTGAGGCAGGAGGATTCCAAGTTAGAGCTTGGCCTAGGCAACGTGGCAAGACCCAGTCCCAAAATAAAAAGAGCTGGGCCAGGGATTTAGCTCAGTGGTTCCGCCACCTGCCTTGCAAGCACAAGGACCTGAGTTCAATACCTGGTACCAAAAATAATAAAAATAAAAATAAAAAGAGCTGGGCCAGGGATTTAGCTCAGTGGTTCCGCCACCTGCCTTGCAAGCACAAGGACCTGAGTTCAATACCTGGTACCAAAAATAATAAAAATAAAAATAAAAAGAGCTGATGGGCTGCGGATTTAGTCCAATGGTTCTGCCACCTGCCTTGCAAGTGCATAGGTCCTGAGTTTGACCCCAGGTACCAAAAAAACAAACAAAAAGGGTTGAGGATGTAATGAGTGTGAAAATTCTGGATTCAAACCCAAATACCACCAAAAATATGTAACAACAACAACAATAATAACAATAGAGGGTTTCGAGAAGCCTGGCTAGAGTTCAGTTAAGGAGAATCTTTGTGGGTGTTTCTTATTATTTGTGACTATCTGAAGAGTGTGCATTCCTTGAGAGAGGAATCATCTTTATTTTATACCCCAAGTGCCTGCCATAGTGAGTACCTTACGGTAAACACTTATTAAATGTATTGACCTAAGGACTGCGGTGAAATCACAGGAATTCAACAATAGTGAAGCAGCTGAGATTTGCAAGGCTGCCACATGGCTTCAGAATTAAAGATGTTCAGAATTCAAGCCTAGGCATCACTTTCTTTTAGAAGGACTTACTTTATCCCCGCCATACAGCTTATCTTTGTTTTTCCTTTTCTGCCTTTGCTTTTACTGTTCCAGCTATTTTCAAAGATCTCATCCTCTATATTTATACATACTGTATGTCAAGGTTTCTTGATTATTTAGTTTTCTTCCTCATTGCTATGTAGTTATATATTGTGGTGCTGGAAATTGAACTCAGGGCCTCATGCATGCTAGGCTACTAGTTTATATTGAACTAAGCCCCCAGCCCTCACTGCTACTTTCTTAGGACCTCTGTGGCTTCATAGTATGTGAATCTTCTCCCTGTGAATCTTATGGTTTCTTCTTTGTATTTCCACATTATCTTGCCATATTCAAATTTTTCAGTGGAAGTAAACCAGATTCAGCCAAATAAGTACAGGCTACATCCCTGGTCTTGTTGGTCTGTTGGTCATTTGAATATCCCTGGATAGGAAGACCTGGCCAAGAAAAGATTACTTATTGCACCAACCGAAACAGAAAATTAAATACACTGGTGAGAGCATCTATAGAAACAAAATGGCTGTTGAAATTCAAATGTATATGTCCATTGCATACTTGAGGAACTCAGCATACAATATATTCATATTGAATTCATGTTTAAAGAATGCATATGATCATAACCATGGTTATTCATTTGTTATAGTAAACTATTAGGAAAAATCTAAAGTTACTGATTGAATAATATCACAGCCATAAAGTCACAGATGATTTAGCTACTAAAAATAAGGATGCTCCTGGGCTGAAGATATAGCCCAGGGGTAAAACAATGCTTACCTGGCATGCACAAGGTCCTAGGTTTGATCCCTAGTTGTGGGTGGGGTACAGGGTAGGGTGTCCTTATGGGGATCAATTTAGAAGGCCAGAGTTAACATAAAAATTATTTTAAACTGAAAACATATGAGTTTCACCAGATGAGGGAGAAAATGCCTTTTCAGAGCTTTCCTTATATTAATAAAAGCAGCAATTTCCAGGCAACGGGGCTACCATAAATCTTCTGATTTGTAACCTTAAAGAAACTGGAAAGATAGTCATACCTGTATAGAGGAGCATTGTCACAGACTTTGTCTGTTCTGAAATTCTATGTCTTTCCTAAAGGAAACTATTTGAATTTTTGGTAGAAACTATTACACACACACACACACACACACACACACACACACACACACACACACACAACTCTTTTCCCTAGTAAATTGGGTATATAAGCCTGTAACCATTTAATGAGTCAGCTCCTTCTCTTATGTGTTCCCATATGCAAACCATATTTTCCTCTCTGTTGATCTATGTTTTGTCAACTCAGTTTGTAAGTTCTCCAGAAACTGAACATGAGAAGCAAGGGAAAATATTTATTTTTCTTTCTCTGCAATATGGAAAGTGACCCAACATATATGATTAAAGTAAGGTGGAGTAGTCAAAGCTCATATATCCCCACATCTGTATAAATGACCTTTGGGAAGTATACAGGAAACCAATAACAATGTTTGCCCCCAGAGAGGAAAACTGGATGGCTAGAATATGAAAATTTGTATTTTATTTCCTTGAAATCATCCTTTATTCCAGAAAATCTTCAGAGGGAGGAAGGGAAATTTCTCTTCACCCCTAGAATTTTATTACCATCACTTTACACAAAAAGCCAAATTTCATTGCTCTTAAAGATTTCTTATTTTAGCTTGCCTAACTTTTTCCTTCGAAGTTACCAGACCTAGAGCATATTGCCTCCAATTTTATTTTCATTTAATTTGTGTTACTGTTAGCCAGGCATGGTGGCGCATGCCTATAATCCTAGCATTCAGGAGGCTGAGGCAGGATGATTGCTGTGAGTCTGAGACCAGCCTGGGCTACATAGCTCCAGGTCAGTTTCAACTACATAGTGAGACCCTGTCTCAAGAAAAAAAAAAATGAAGGTAATTTGTATTACTGTTATTTTATAGTGAAATTTGGGCTATTGTACTGAGAAAAAAAATGTAACATAGGCCAGGTGTGGTGAAGCACACCTGAAATCCCAGCTAGTCAGTGGACTTCAAAAGGGGAATGAGAAAATGTGAAAACTGAAGCTAGAGTAGACCCTGAAGAAGGATAAGTAATCAACACAGGAACAAGAAAGTGGCCAGTACCAGTCATATGGGCCTGTTACATTAACTCTGTGAAAGTGGGTGAGGCCTGAAACTGAGAATTACCAGAAAATACATCAAAAATACTAGTTCTCATTTGCTTTTTAAAATTTTTTAAATTTTTATTAATACATGTTTGTAGTTCATAATGATCGCAATCAACATGAGGAATTGGAACATGTACACAGCATGTTTTAATTTTTTTTTCACCCCCTCCCTCTCCCTACTCCACAGCAAGCATATTAGGATGGGAGTAAGGCTTGTGCTGATAAAATTCCCAGTCACATAAAGTGAAAGCCAAGTAAAAAATAAAAGGAGAAACCAATCTCAACTAACCTTTTTTATATTGTAAAGAAAGATTTTTAAAAAGAGAGAAGAAATTTTTTGATAGTTCATAAGCCCTAACTATAATCAGGTGGTTAAAAATGAGTCACTATCCTGGCATGGTAGTATACATCTGCTGTTTGGAAAGCTGAGGCAGGAAGATTACAAGTTTGAGGCCAGCTTGGGCAATTTAACAAAACCTTGTCTCAAAAAAAAAAGGGGCTGGGGAGGTAGCTCAGTGGTAGAGCACCTCTGGGTTCAATCTGCAGTAACATAAGGAAAAAAAAACACTCAGATAAAATTATATAAGTTTTAATGTTTGGTTTGGATGGCTAATAATTCTATAGATTATCTCTGAAAGAACTCCTGACAATATAGTGATTTCTGCTAAATGCCCTGAGGCACATGAGAGAGGATCCAAAAATTGTCATTTATATGCAGATGGACAGTTGGAATAAATCATTAGTATAAATCTTTGAATTGTTTAACATATAAAATATCATTAGGAAAAAAGTACCAAGAATTCAGCTTACTGTTCACAGAATTTACATTCAGTCTCAGCTCCATGATGTTCTAGCTGTATTACCTTAAAATAGTTCAATAATTTAATCAATAAGTACTTGTCATAATTACTTTCTTGTCACACAGATGAAATACTCAACATCTACAAATTTAAGGTAGAGAGGTTGATTTTTCATCTTGTGGTGACCTCACTCCAAGACAGGAAACCCCTGGTAGAAAAGCCAGTCATGTCCTGGTGGCCAGGAAGCAGAGAAGGAAGGGATTAGCTGGGAGGGAGACACAGCCACCACCCACCCAGGTCACACCCCCATGACCCTCCTCTTCCAACCAGACCCCACCTCCTAACGGCAGGTCAGGTATTGCACTTTCATAATCAATCACCTTCTAAACACATGGGGCTTTCAGGGCCATTTTAGATCCAAACCCTAACAGTACTAGTGTATGCTTACCCTGTATGATAAATTAATCCAGTTCCATTGGCAGTCAGGCTGACCTGACTATAGGACAGGAATCAGCCAGGCAGGGCTTTGAAGCTAGTACTAGTAGCCTGAAGGAAAACAAGCCAAGGGGGTACCTGAAGCTTTTGGTGTTAAGAGGTGGAAAGCAAATCAAGCCATCATTAAGGGAGAAAGCTAAGGTGAATGTAAACATTATATGTCACAAACATGAACTACAGAAAAGTAATAACAATAACAATGAAATTGGGGAAAGGGGATCTAGAGTCAGAAGGAGGGAGGTGGGTGGGGAGTATATCTACTGTATAATATATCTACTGTATAAGATGACAATAAACTTCATGTACTACAAATATATACCAATAAAATAAAATTTTTAAAACCTGTAGAGAAAAAAGTGAAATTCACAGGTAAATTGAAGGAGATCAGTGCAAGCAAAGGTGATAATGGATCTAACCAAGAGCTGACTCTAAACTTCATTATACCTTATTGTAAGGTTTGTATGGTAAGATCTCCACACAGAGGGAGTACGTTAGAAATGTCTAAATACATATTGGGTTGTACACAAACTTATGCTTGTGGAGTAACTAAATTCAGTTTAGTCTTTGCCTCTTTATTATTTATTTATTTTTTTGGGGGGGTACCAGGGATTGAACTCAGGTCCTTGAACTTGCAAGGCAGGCCACCGAACCACTGAGCTAAATCCCCAGCCCTCTGCCTCTTTAAACAATATCCATGAATGATTAATGACATCCCTTTCAAACCCTGTAAAAAAGTGAGACTCCTCCTTTGTTTTGGGCTCTCCTGTGGAGTAGGCGCCTTGCACTCTCTTTTGTGGTGCTGGGTTGTCTGCAGGGCAGTCAGTTGTAGGTTTCTTTCCTATAATACACATTTGTTTTCATTTTAGAACTGACACAGTAAGAGAGCACTATAGGGACAGAGAGCAAACTCCTGGGATCTCACCTGTTTCTCATTAAAAAGCATGATTTAAATTTTCTTCTGAGACAGGGAAGTATAAGCAGTTTTGCTGAAAAAAAAAAAAATCAGTGACTCTTCCCTTCAGCATATAGATAAATATACAACAGTTAACTAAAAGCAAAATGGAGCTTGGCCTTTATTTAATACAATTTGGGGTCAAATTCCTTTTGAGCTTTTTGTATAGGCATGTTACTCCTTTAGGAGATGTTTAAATAAAAGTTGACAAGGGCTGGGGATTTAGCTCAGTGTTTCTGCCGCCTGCTTCACAAGCACAAGGTCCTGAGTTCCATCTCAGGTATCAAAAATAAAAAGTTGACAAAACAAAGTTGACCAGCCCTAAATATACATAATCAGTCTCATACCCCTTCAAGACTGAAGACACCAAGTGAAGAGCTCTACAGGAACATTCATCTATTTCCAGAAGTCTCCATTGCCCTAAAACTATGGTCAACTTGCAGAAACATGTTATGGAGATCGAATTTCCCCTTGGAGCCATAGGGGGAAATTGCCATCTTACAAAAGCAGATCACTTCAACAAATGCATAAAATCTGGCCTGGTTCTTTTTTTATAGGACCAGTCTGATCCTCTTTATTAGACTTGTGGTTCTTCTAGTTCAAGAGACTTCTATCTCTTCCGTATTTTCTCTTACTTTAATTTGTTAAGCAGCAAACTTGATATTTGTCAGAGAGATGTTCCCACTTGATTTCAGCTCCTCAAGCTAAAGTCCCTTACCACTTTCTCTTACTTTCCAATTAAAAACTTTTGTCTGTAAATTTTTTAATTTCCATTACTGCTGAAAAAGGGATCTGCACTCGCTGGTCTGAACTAGTCTATATCCATTCTATTTTCCCCAAGGATAAGGAGCCATGGTAACCAGTGACATTTACTTGGGAGGTGGGATAATGAGACAGTCAGTCAAGGGCTTAAAAATTGCCTTTATTTAAAAATCTTATGACACTCAAAAGAGCAAATCAATTAGGCAAGGCAAGAAACTAAAGGGAGAAGGGGGGAAATTTTTAAAAGCCAACAAAAGCACAATAACATGACAACTATAAGTAAATACATATCAGTTATAACCATTAATGGCAGTGGCCTCAATTTGCCAATCAAAGAAAGAGACTGGCAGAATGGATTCAGAAGCAAAATCCAACAACATGCTGAATAGAAGAAATGCACCTAGTTCAAAAAGAAACTAATAGACTGAAAGTGAAAGGATGGAAAAAAGCTGATCATGCATCAGGAATCCAGAAAAAAGCAAGGGTAGCTATTTTATTTGCAGACTGAGTAAATTTCAAACCAAAACTGATTAAGAGAAACAAAGAAGGCTACTACATCCTTGTAAAGGGAATAATCCAAGAGGAAGAGATGACAATCATGAATATATATGCACCAAATATTAATGTCCCCAACTATATAAAACAAATATTAAGGGACATGAAAAACCAAATAAGCACTAATACTATTGTAGTGGGGGACTTAAATACCATACTATCACGAATAAACAGATCATCTAGACAAAAACAACAACAACAAAATACTAGAACTGAACCAAACTTTTAAACAAATGGACTTAATAGACATCTATAGAGTGTTCCATCCCACAAATCACAATATACATTCTTTTTGGATGCACATGGGACATTCTCCAAAATAGATCACATACTACCTCACAGAACAGGTTTAAATAAATGCAAAGGAATTGATGTTGTCCCATGTATATTATCAGACCATAGTGCAATGAAGCTGGAGATCAATAGCATAAGAAACCATAAAAACTTCACAAACACATGGAAATTGAACAACACTCGCCTGAACAATCAACGGGTCACAGAGGAAATTAAAGACCAAAGTAGACAGATTTTACAAATAAATGAAAATGCTAATACAACATATAGGAATCTATGAGAAACAATGAAAGCAGTTCTATGTGGAAAATCCATAGCAGTGAATTCCCACACTAGGAAAACAGAGTGAGCTCAAATAAACAACCTAATGTTGAATCTTAGGCTCCTAGAAAAGAAGAGCAAGAAAAACCCAAAGCTCATAAAAGGGAGGAAATTATAAAGATCAGACAGAAATCAATGCAATGGAGACTAAGAGAACAATACAAAAAAAATCAATGAATTAAAGAGTTGGTTTTTCAAAAGAATAAATTAAATCGATAAACCCTTAGCCAACCTTGTCAAAACAGTAAAGAAAAGGCTCAGATCCATGCAACTAGGAATGAAAAAGATGAAGTCACAACAGACCTAGCAGAAATCCAGAGGATCATCAATTGTTATTTCAAGAAACTGCACTCTAATAAAATGGAAAGCACAGAAGAAATGGACAGATTTCTTGTTACTTATGAATTACCAAAATTAAAAGATTTAAAAATTCTAAACATTCCAATTACAATCAGTGAAACTGAAAACATAATTAAAAGTTTACCAATGAAGAAACGCCCATGTCCTTATGGATTCACTGCTGAATTCCACAAGACATTTAGAAAAGAACTACTGACACTACTTTTAAACTTTTCAATGAAATTGAAAGGGAAGCAATGCTTCCAAATTCTTTCCTGCAAGCGTTTCTTTGATTTCAAAACAAGGGAAAGACCCAACTAAAAATGAGAACTACAGGCCAATCTCCTTAATGAACATAGATACAAAAATGCTCAATACTAGCAAACAGAATACAGAGGGTCATCAAGAAAATCATACACACTGACCAAGTCAGATTTATTGTAGGGATGCAAAGATGGTTCAACATACATAAATCAATCAATGTAATACACTATATTAACAGAGTTAGGACAAAAAATATGTGATTATCTCAATAGATGCACAAAATCATTCGACAAATTCAACACCCATTCATGATAAAAACCCTGCAGAAAATTGGAATAGATGGTCTTTATCTCAACCTCATAAAGGATATTTATGAAAAACCAACAGCCAACATCATATTAAATGGCCAAAAACTGAAAACCTTCACGCTAAAATCAGGAACAAGACAAGAATGTCCACTATCACCACTCCTGTTCAATATTTTTCTGAAAACATTAGCCACAGCAATTAGACATAAGGAAGAAATTAAAGCAGTAAAGATAGGAAAGGAAGAAGTTAAATTGTCATTGTTTACTGATGATATGATGCTCTACATAGAAGACCCTGCCAAAAGACTTCTAGACTTAATTGGCATTTTCAGCAGAGTAGCTGGATACAAGGTCAACACTCAAAAATCAGTAGCCTTCTTGTACACAAATAAAACACTAACTGAGAGAGAACTTAGGGAAATGATTCCTTTCACAATAGCATCCAAAAAAGGAAGTGTCTAGGAATCAAACTAACAAAGGAAACAAAAGACCTCTACACTGAAAACTGCAGCACTCTGAAAACAGATATCCAAGAGGATATAAGAAAATGGAAAGATATCCCCTGCTCCTGGGTAAGAAGAATCAACATAGTGAAAATGGCCATACTTCCAAAACTGATATACAAATTCAATTCAATCCTGATTGAATTTCCAACAGTATATTTCACAGAACTTGAGAAAACAATCCAAAAATTTATTTTGAACCAGAAGAAACCTAGAATAGCAAAAGCCATCCTAGGCAATAGAGACATGGCAATCCCCAACTTGCACTATGCTACAAAGCCACTGTGATGAAAACAGCATGGTGCTGGCAAAGAAAAAGACCTGAGGATCAGTGGAACAGATTGGAAGACACAAAAACAACTCCAGATGTACTCATCTACCTCATCTTTGACAAAGGAGCCAACCATCCTCAGTGGAGGAAAGATAGCCTTTTTAATAAATTGTGTTGGAAAAACTGGATTTCAACCTGCCAAAGATTAAAACTAGACCCTTATCTTTCACCATGCACTAAATTAAAAATCCAAGTGGATTAAAGATCCAAATATTAGAAAAGAAACACTAAACTTGCTGGAAGATAAATTAGGCAGAACACTTGAAGTCATTGACATAGGAAAAGACTTTATGAATAAATCCTCAGTAGCACGGGAACTTGCACAAAGAATCAACAACTGCGATCTCATCTTATTACAAAGCTTCTTCACTGCAAAAGAAACCACCAACAGAGCTAAGAGACAAACTACAATGTGGGAAATAATTTTTACCAGCTGTTCCTCAGACAAAGTTCTATTATCTAGAATATATAAAGAACTCAAAAAACTCAGTCCCCTCAAATATAAAGACCCAATTCAAAAATGGGCATCTGAAATGAATAGACATTTTTCAGACGAAGTAAAAGTAGCAAACAAATATATGAAAAAATGTTCAACATCACTGGTCATTCGAGAGATGCAAATGAAAACAACTCTGAGGTTCTACCTCACCCCACAAAGAATGGCTGCTATCAAGAAATCAACCAATAACAAAGGCTGGCAGGGCTGTGGGGAAGAAAGAACTCCATTGTTGGTGGGAGTGCAGACTGGTGCAACCACTATGGAAATCAATATGAAGATACCTCAAAGAACTAGGATTAGAGGTTCCATTTCACCCAGCTATCCCTCTGTTGGGTACCTTTCCAAAAGAATTAAAAGAATCACCACAGTGACATATGCTCACTCATGTTTATAGTGGCATAGTTTGTAATTTCTTAACTTGGAAACAGCCCAATTGCCCATTAGTTGGAAACTGGATAAAGAAGATGTAGTTTTTCTATAAATGGTGTAATACTCAGCCATAAAGAACGAGAAACTAGAGTCATTCTTAGTAAAATGGATGCATATTGAGCCTATACTCTTAAGAGTTTTATTCATTTAAATAAGACACAAATGTGTCAATACCGAATAGTTTCTCTGGTGTGAAAAAAAAAGTATAAATAAGGTCCAAAGTGTATAAATTAAAATGTGAAATAGGAAGAAAAGGTGTAGGGGAAGTTGGAAGGGTAGGGAAAAGGAAATGTGAAAAAAAGAAGAAAAAATATGAGAAAAGGAATAATTGGAAACAAAGTCTTTGTAAATAGGGGAGGGTGGAGGGTGTGTACAGAGAGCAGGGGTATGGGGAAAAATGAGAACCAAGACCTGTCATGTAAAGGCACAAGATCCCAGTAATGAATGTAGCTATACTGTATACTCAAAAAGTACCAATAAACTCATTGCAAAAAATATTCACTTGGACCTATAGATGGCCAGAGGGTGACTAAAAGCAGGATAAATCATGATATCACCACCTTTATTTTGTATATTTCCTTTAGTATGTTAAAACATTAGGTTAGATCCCAGTTTAGCCTTACACATAGGCAAGTTAATCACTTAAGGAGTATCTAAGAACTGATAATACAAAGCTTTTTGCCCTAAATGTACCTAATCTATCTCATCCCCTTCAAGACTGAGGACTGAGGACAAAGATAAGCGTGACTAAGGTGTTCTCTAGAATTACAGCAACACTTAACCATCACCCTTTACAACATCCTGGTCCACAAACTTTACAGTAGTATAGATGCGTCCAGTCATTGGCCCAAAACCTCATTCTAGTCAAGTCTCTAGAAACAGACCACCCTATAATGAGATCACCCCTCATGTAGGAGCAATTATTTCATGGGAACCAGATTGCCCTTCCCCCAAGCAATAAGGACTTCTCTAGAACTATTTCAAAGAATCAGAACTCAGATAATGGTGAACTAGATAGACCATGCCCACCTCAGTAACTCCATAAAATCTGACTTCTTTCCTTTGTTAAGAAGCCAGCCTGATTTTTTTCTTTCAGTGCTATAACCTCTTTAGATCTCCTCAAGTTGAAGTCCTTTCCCCTTATCTCTTCATTCTGAATTAAAAACTTTGCCTGTGTTGTCACACTTATAGGCATGGTATTAAAAAAAAATTTTCTTTTGTCAAAGGATTCTACATATGGTATCTGCAGAAAGATCCCTTGAGCTCATAAATTAAAGACCAGCCTAGGCCTCAAGGTAGAAAATAAAATAAACTTCTTTCAGACATTTTCACACTACGTTGCCCAGGTTGGCCTCCAATGTCTGGTCTCAAGAAACCTTTCTGCCTCAGCCTCTTGGGATTATAGGTGTGCACCACAGCTTCTGCCACACAAAAATTTAAAATTTGAGTAGTGATTCATGAATTGGGCAGAGCTAAACAACATGCAGTTTGAGTATCATCTAGGGAGCATGAGGAGAAACTTTAATTTTATTTTTTTTTCTATTTTAATATTTTTATTGGTACATTTTAGATATACAATACAGTCACATTCCTCATTGGGATCATGTACCTTTACATGACATATCTTGGTTCTTATTTTTCCCCTAGCCTCTCTTTCCCCCTCCACCCTTTCCTACTTACAAAGACCTTGTTACCATTTTCTTCCTTTTCTCTTTTTTCTTTTCACTTTTTTCCTTTCCACTATCCCTCCCATTTGCCCAATACTTTTTAGATCTTTTTTGCCTATTACAGAATATCAATTATACATTTGACCCTTATTTACACTTTTACTTTATCACTCCCAGAGAAACTATATGGTATTTCCACCTGTGTCCTACTAATTTCACTGAAGAGTATGTCCTCAATGTGCATCCACTTAGCTATAAATGTCTAGTTTCTTGTTCTTTATGGATGTGTAGTACTCCATTTTATTTATTTTTCCTTTTATTGAGTTTATTGGTAGATTTTTGGTGTACAGTACAGTTACATTCATTATTGGGTTCTTGTACCTTTACATGACAGGTCTTGGTTCTCATTTTTTTCCACTTATCCCTGCCCTCCCTTCACCCCTCCTCCCCTCCCCATTTACACTTCATTTCCATTTTTTCATTTGCATATTTTTTTCTATTACCTTATTAACTTTCCCCTACCCTTCCCATTTTCCCTACACCTTTAGCCCTTTTCTAGGAGAAACTTTTACAAGGCACTCTAGGAGCAAGAGCTGGTTAAATTTTCTTTTTGCATTCACTTTAGAACTAATCCATGTCTGATTTCCATCTTACATGTGGCCAAGAATACATGTGAAAAGTCCCAAAGGATAGTTTGGCAGCTGGAGCCATCTTGATGGCCTTTCTTCTTCTCCTTTGTCCTCCTCTTTCTTCTCTCTCTCTCTCTCCCTCCCCCCCATCTCTCTCTTAGATAAGGTCCTACTATGTAATACAGACTGGCCTCAAACTTGGACTTTCTTCCCTCAGACTATCCAGTGCTGGGATTATAGGCATGCACCATTGTACCCAACTTAAATTTTTTTCTCATTGAGTTTATTGGTACATTTTAGGTATACAGTACAGTTACATTCATCACTGGGATCTTGTACCTTTACGTGACAGGTCCTGGTTCTCATTTTTTCCCCTTATCCCTGCCCTCCCTTCACCCCCTCCTCCCCTCCCCATTTACAAACTCTTTATTTCCATTTTTTCATTTTCTCCTATCTTTTTCTTTTCCCTTATTACCTTTCCCCTACCCTTCCCACTTTTCCTACACCTTTAGCCCCTTTCTTCCTATTTTACATTGTTAATTATATTATTAGGATCTTATGTACCATTATAGTTTTTCACACCAGAGAAACTATTTGGTATTTATACATGTGTGACTTATTTATTTCACTTAGGAGTATATCCTCAATATGTATCCATATTCTTATGAATGACTCTAATTTCTCATTCTTTATGGCTGAATAGTATTCCATTTTATAGAAAAACAGCATCTTCTTTATCCAGTCTCCAACTGATCGGCAAATGGGCTATTTCCAAGTTTTAACTATTATAAACTATGCCACTATAAACATAGGTGTGCATATATCACTGTGATATGATTCTTTTAATTATTTTGGAAAGATACCTGGTAGAGGGATGGCTGGGTCCAATGGAACCTCTAGTCCCAGCACTTTGAGGCATCTCCATATTGATTTCCGTAGTGGTTGCACCAGTCTGCACTCCTACCAACAATGGAGAAGGGTTCCTTTCTCCCCACATTCCCGCCAACATTTGTTATTGGTTGATTTCTTGATAGCAGCCATTATTTGTGGGGTGAGGTGGAATCTCAGTGTTGTTTTCATCTGCATCTCTCGAATGACCAGTGATGATGAACATTTTTTCACAAATTTAAGGACTGCTTTTATTTCTTTGTCTGAGAAATGTCTGTTCATTTCAGATGCCCATTTTTGAATTGGGTCTTTATATTTTGGGGGCTGATTTTTTTTGAGTTCTTATATATTCTAGATAATAGTCCTTTGTCTGAGGAGCAGCTGGTAAAAATTTTTTTCCCACATTGTAGGTTGTCTTATAGTTCTGTTGATGGTTTCTTTTGCAGTACAGAATCTTTGTAATCAGATGAGATCCCAGTTGTTGATTCTTTGTGCTAGTTCCCATGCTACTGAGGATTTGTTCATAAAGTCTTTTCCTATTCCAATGCCAACTTAAATTTTTAAAAGAAGTAAAATTCTGAGCTGAGGATTTAGCTCAGTGGTGCTGCTGCCTGCCTCATGAGTGCAAGGTCCCGAGTTTGATTCCTGTACAAAAAAAAAAAAAGACAACAAATTATGTGTGAAATGGACATAATAACATGACCTAGCTTGCTGGGTTACTGTAAACCCTAAATGATAGACTGTGAAAATTGCTCTATAAGTGAAATAAGTACTCTATAAACTGGGAGATCATCAACTGAGGTTCTGTCATACAAAAAAGCAGTAAACTAGATGTGTAAAATTCAAGAAGAATGAAAAGTTCTAAATGAAACTTAGTTTGGTAGGAAAAAATACATGAATGTGTTAGAATGCAACAAATCCTATATTGGAGACAGGTTAATATTGTATTGGTCTCAGGAACTTGAAGGGTACAAATGATAAATACTGGCTGAAATATTACAGAGAAAGCATTACAGATTTTTAAAAAGAGAGAAAATACATGTCCAAGGAGCTACATGAACATGATGTATTCAGAGAAATTCAATATAACTGACATAATGGAGGTACCAAAAAGAGGAATCTAATAAAACATTAAGGTGATGTGAGAGGCTTTGTATCCTGATGTACTTCAAGACTGGAAAGCTATCAGAGATTATGGAAAAGAGGACTAACATAACTAGATCTGTTTCTTACAAGGATAATCTTCTGGATGTGATCCTTTTGCACAAATTTGAGAGACAGGAGAGATCAATGGGAATCAGGATTTATTAGGTGCTCCTTGACTCACTTGGACTCCTGTCTAAAACACTGAGTTCTGGTGAAGGAAATGTTTTTGTCTTTATATATTTTTTTGAGGGGGAGCTCTTTTTAGTGATGTAACAAGTAAGTTTACCAGAACAAGGGCAGACTGTCTTGTAACAGCCTTGAAAGAACAGAGTCCTGTGAATCTCTTGAGAACAAGATGACATAGACTTAGTTTATAGGACATTGCTGCCAATTTTATCTCTAGCAGTACAAGGAGTTACAGCTGAGGAGAGGTGACAGGGTGGGGGATGAGGGTGGGAGGCGGCTGCCCAAGGCTGAGAAGAACTTGTTTTTCTTTAAATCCTGCTTTATTCCACACACTTGTAATCCCAGCATTGTAGGGAGCTGAGGCAGGAAAATCAAAATTTCAAGCCCAGGCTGGGTAATTTAATGATCAGCAAGACCCTGCCTCAAAATAATAAAATTAGAAGGGGCTAGGAATGTACATAGTGTGAAGTTCCTGGGATCAATACCCAATAACACACGCATAGTCATGGTAAGGATCCTATGTTAATGTGTAGGCTTAGCTGGGGAGCAGTGGCAGAAAGGCTAGAGAATGTTGAAATAATTTATGCAAGAGACCACTAGATACTCTTAAGTTAGGTAGAAATTTCCAGTAGAAAGCCAGAGGTATGGAGCTAGAGTTTGTAAATACCAAACTGGGGATCCAGCATTAGAAATAAAGTAGTGAACAGTCCACATAGGGAGTGGGAATAAGGGCAGAAGAGATATTTAAATGACAATATTTTGGGGCCCAACTCAGATAATAGAAACAGAAATCAGGGGAGCAGTGATCCCAAACCTGAGATCCCTTTCTCCCTTCTTCCCTCTCTCTCTTTTTCTCTTTCTTTGTTGTACCAGGGATGGAACTGAGGACCTTGCACTTGCTTGCCAGGTAGTTGTGGCGCCACTGAGCTACATTCCTGGCCCATGACTGAGATTTTTAAGAAGGAAAAAGTGAAGTAATCATTATGTACTTCAGACATGCTGTTGTAATCAGCAGGATTGGGAAAGGGAATACATTAAACACAGGACAACTTATAAAGTTATTTTATGATAATTACCCAAATGCAAAGGAGTGCAGGAGATTAACCACACACTAGCAGTCCAAAACATTCAACTGAGGACCTAGATCCCAGCAGTTTCCCACACAAGTCCAGCTAAAGGTTTAGGGTCCAAGACAATGTCCTCGAGTCCAGCCGGTGGCCTAGAGCCCACAGGAATGTCTCATGCTTGTCCATATTGACGATCTGGACAGTCCAAAGCCCAGTGGTGGAGGCCAGAAAACCTATGCCAGTGCGACGAAGGATCTGTGCCGACAGGATGAGGGATCCACATTGGAGCCAGGAAGTGATGCTCACTGTAAAGATCAGGGCTTCCCTGATGAAAACAGCAGCCATTCCCAGCTGTGCTGAGCTCCTCCCCCTAGGAGAACAGCCTAGTTTACATCAGGAAAACCATCCACATCAAGCCTTTCCTGGAAAATCAATAGGCCAAGATCTCCCCTTCCAGTTCTCTTTTTATGGCTATTGGTAGCAATCCTCTGGTGGATCCTCCATGCCCAGACCACGCTGATTCAGTTCAACTGGGCGTTACAATTTGACTATTAGTTAATCCACCACACATGTACTAATAAAATTTTTTTTTTAAAAGAAAACTGTAAATTGGGCTTGGCACTTTAGAAGAGTTTGGGGCCAAGTGAAGTTGGATATGATCTAACAGAGTAGAAGGGAAATTAAAAAGGACGAGTTGTATATATCACGGTCAATGTTGTGTGACAAAAGCACCACGGGGATTTGGCTAAAAATATGTATTCTTCACTCCTCCCTATTCCTACTTTACCAACCTAGGTGAAAGGAGGCCCAATTTGAAGCAACGGGCTACAGCATTTATTTGCTAAGTAAGACGGTGAGGAGCAAAGAGCCTGGGATAACTTGAAAGGAAGTTCCCAACCTGGTCTCAAATTTTCTCGTTTTAATTTAAACACAACATTTAGCTTGGGAAAAAAAAAATCCTAGAAAACTAGGCAAAGAAGGTTTAAAGAAAACAAGGTGAACAATCCCAAATGAAGATAAGAAACACTTCAATCAACACGCCCGCAGCGCGTTACAAGGGGAGTCCAGATTTAAAATACCCGGATTCGGCGCGCCGGCCTCTCACACCGCCCTCCACCCCGCCACCTGGGCGCGCGGCACTGTGGGATATGTAGTCCCAGCCCGGAATTAAACAGTTACATGGCGGATCCAAAGGGAAGGAATTAGAGAAGGGTACTGCGTGCAGCGACGAAACGAAGGGCCAGCGACCTTTATATCCTTTGCCAGGAGTCCACAGCGCAGGAGCGTTGCGAACCTCGGCCTCGCCCCGGGCTCAGCAGTCGCGACGCACACAGATTGCGTCATGGCGGGGTGACGCCGATGATGAATTCCGGTGTGCTTGTTAGGGTTGCTGTGTCACTCGGCTCGCTCGGCGCGCCCCTTCCCCTCCGCCCTTCCGCACCGCCTCTCCGGCCCTTCCGGTCTCCGGTCGCCCATCACCTGCAGGCCCCTCTTGCGCCG
>NW_022900948.1:5600040-5602672 GCF_012274545.1 Fukomys damarensis | reverse complement strand
CCGGCTGAGCTGCTCTCTCCCGGGCCACGAGCTGGACGTGCGGGGCCTGGTGTGCTGCCTCTATCCGCCGGGGGCCTTTGTGTCAGTGTCCCGAGACCGCACCACCCGCCTCTGGGCCCCGGACAGGTGAGCGCCGCGAGTCCGGCCGCACGTATCTGTTTTGCGGGTTTTCGGGCGAGTAGGAAGAGGCCCTTCCCGCCGCTGTCCATCGACTGTCCGCCAGCTCTCTCAGCCCTGGCACCCGGGGAGTACAGTGCAGGAACCCAGCCAGATTCAAGTGAACCAAGTACCGGGTTGGGGGACCGAAACCTGCCTTCCTGTCGTAATTTAGCTCCTAAGGAGTGGGTAACCTTGTATGAGCCTTTTAGCTTTGGGAGCTTCAGTTTTGGACGAGGAAGTTTCTTTCACGGTTAAAATTTTATGATGGGAACCGCGGATATAGCTCAGTGTTCCGCCGCCTGCCTCGCAAGCACAAGGTACCGAGTTCGATCCCCACCCCCGAAATTGGCCTTGTGCAGTCTTCTAGGTAAGGTAATGAGAAAGTGTCTGGCATGTCTTTTTTCCCCCTAGAAGTTGCGCTGTAGTCTTCTCTCAAATTCTAATTTGTGAAGACCTTAATTCTCAAGAATTGCATTACAGAAAGTTGCATTAAATACTCCATCATGGGGAGTTGGTACATATGTACCTAACACATCTTAATTCATTTTAATTCTCCTTCCCCTCCTCAATGTTTTGGTCCTTTTCCTATTTACAAAAGGTCTATCTCTGTGTTTGCTATTATCTGTTTATTTTGCTCCTAAAATTATTTATACTTTGGGATTCTCTTACATGAGAGAAATTATGCGATATTTAAGCTAGCATGTTTGATTTATTTCGCTTAACATTATGGTCTCAAGGTGCATCCATTTACCTACATAGCACTCAAAAATTTCTTTCTTTGTGGCAAAGTAATATTCCATGGAGTAAAAGTACTACATTTTTTTAAAAAGTTACTGAGTTTATTGGTACATTTTAGATATTCATAACGATCACATTCATCGTTGGGAATTTGTATGTGTACATGATATGTCTTGGTTCTTATTTTTTTCCCATTCCCTTGCCTTTCCTTCAACCCCTCCACCCCTCCCTATATACATAAACTTTGTTTCCATTTTTCCTGTTTTCTTCATTTTTTTCCTCTCCCTTCTTTCAGTTTGCCTGTGCCGCCCCACCCCTTCCCTTTTGAACATTTTCTTTCTATTTCACAATATACATTTTGACCCTTATTTACTTTCAGTTTCTCACACCAGAGAAACAATTCGGTATTTACATGTGTATCCTATTTATTTCACTTTCTAGTATGGCCTCAAGTTATATCCATTTAGCTATAAATGTCTCTAGTTTATCTTTCTTTATAGATGAGTAGTACTTCATGTTATAAAAAACCCACGTCTTTATCCAGTCACCAGTTGATGGGCATTTGGGCTGTTTCCATGATTCAGCTATTACAAAATAGGCTGCTATAAACAGGGAGCACCACATTTTCCTTATCTGCATCTGTTGAGGTACATACAGGATTCTTCCAAAATTTAGGTATTAAGAATTGTGCTGCTGTAAACACGGATGTGCATATATCACTGTAATGTCTTTAACTGTTTACCTAGAAGGGAAGTAGCTTGGTCAAATAGAATTTCTTTGTTTGTTTGTTTGTTTTTTGAGACAGGGTCTCACTGTGTAGCTGAGACTGACCTGGAACTCACTATGTAGCTCAGGCTGGTCTCGAACTCAAAGCAATCCTCCTGCCTCAGCCTCTGGAGTGCTGGGATTACAGATGTGCTCCACCACGCCTGGCTTAGAATTTCTAGTTTTAGTTTTTTGTGAATACTTTTCTTCTTGTCCAAGTTAGTTTCTTAGTCTGGGGTCTGTGGTTTTGGGAAGAGGAGGTGAAACTCCACAAGTGTTTATTGCAATGTGGAGAATTGTTTGCTTAAGAAGGGCTCCTTGCCTTTAAATATTTATTAGAGAGGTTGATGAAAAAAGTTAAAGCCAGTCCATCTCAAGTTAAGAGTTCAACCGTAGAGCAGGGTATGCTGGTGTACCTCTGTAATCTCAGTACTCAGGAGGCTGAGGCAGGAGGATTACCCCAAGTTGGAGGCCAGCCTGGTCTACATAGTGAGTTTGAGGTTAGCCTGAAGTACATAGTGAGACCCTGTCTCAAAAAACCAAACAATATCAAAAAGGTCAACCCTGACTTGACTAGTTATAGTGTAATAGTTTTAGTTATTATAAAATAGTCAGATAAGCTTGAGATAAGGGAGAATTAAGCAAACAGCCAGATAAGCCTAAAAATGTAAAAGAAAATAGCCCACCCACATTACAAACTAATAATTCAAACATCTGAGCCAAACTTAGAGATCAAGAACAAAGGATAAAAGGTTGGGGTAAAAATGGATAAAAAGTCTTCCCTCCAAGAATACTCTTACTCGGAATATACTAATTTTAACAGAAAACTGGGGTTATGTCTCATGGTGGTAAAGAATGAAGCCAAGGGGCCGGGGATTCAGCTCAGTGGTTCGGTGGCCTGCCTTGCAAGTGCAAGGACCCGAGTTCAATCCCTGGTACCAAAAAAAAAAAAAAAAAAAAAAAAAAAAAA
>NW_022900948.1:5535955-5600022 GCF_012274545.1 Fukomys damarensis | reverse complement strand
AAAAAAAAAAAAAAAAAAAAAAAAAAAAAGAATGAAGCCAAGGACAGAAGAGGTAGGGTGCAAGCTCATTTATTTAAAAGATATAAAGGCATGAAAGTAAAAGATTAAAAGGCAAGAGAGAAAAGTTCCCACTGGCTGGGAAGGTGTTCTGCAGAGGATATCCATGAGAACACATTGTCTAGGGTTGTAGTGGTGAACCTATGGCACATGTGTCACAGCGGGCTCTCTGGATTGACAGCTCTAAAAAATTTGCCATCACTGGCCTAAGAGTTTTTAAGAAATTTAGAAGGGAGCTCAGGCCATTGTGTAAGAATATAATCTCTACTCTTTAGGAGACTACATATTTTTGGGGGGTGCAATCTAAGAAAGTGTTCATGCAGTATCTGTTCAGGACCCATGTGCCCTTGAACCAGTGGCCTGCTTGGTCATGTCCTGGGGAGGTCCCAGGCAGCTGAAGGACACCTGGCAGATGTTTTTGTAAGGCCCCTGCTGGGTCATGACTGCATCTCCAAATTGGGGTTCCTTGACTCCATTGTGGTCCTCACTACTAATAGAATCCCTGTCTCACTACCAGTAATTCCTATTATGTTCCACTCTGAAGAGGTGTCCCTGTCATGAGGGAAAAGGGATGAAGACTCCTTTGGCTGCTTTGAGTGTACAGGGCTGGTGAGACGGGGTCAGCTGCCAGTAGCATCTTCCAGAGGGCTTGTCTAATGGTTTCTCATAGAAACCAGGTGGGATCTCTAGGTGGGTTCTTTCTGCATAACCATCTAAAGTTGAATAGACTCTTAAGTGAGAGGCAAATCAAACAAGATTTGAGTAAACAGAGTCCAGAAACTAGGAGAAGTAGCAAGAGCATCAGTACTGATATGAAGGGTCTTACAAGGGTCCAGGCCTACCCCCATAGGGATTTAATGAGGAGCTCTTGAACCTCCACTGGGCAAGAGACTATTTTAGGAAGGAGCCCAGGTTAAAGATGAGTCCAGACATTGGGAAGGTGGATTGTTTAAAGAATTAGATGCCATGGAAATCACTGGAATCAGTGCATCTTCCCCTCCATGAGAAAGGCAGAGAGTGTGATGCAAGAGCTTTTTACAGAGGAAATAAGAGGACAGTTCCTGTTAGGGAGACAGCAGTAGTCTTGCCCTCTAGTCAGGCAAACTTAAAGGTAGATTGTAAGTCTCAGTGGGGGAGATGCTGGGGTCCCATGATGACCATGAGCCTATGGAGGAAGGTGTAGTTCCAGAAAACCGGTCATCTATGCACAGAGCAGGGTCTTTAATGGTGTGATTGTGCAGTGCTTGACATGAGAAAAGAAAACCTAGAGAGAAGGTAATGTCTTACTGAATACAAGGCCCAAACACTGGGTGACATAACCCCAGGTATGATTATTGGTGTCATTTAGTTTTAACATGGATTCTGTCCATGTTCCTGAATAGTTATGGTGTTTCTCCACCAAAGGAGGAGTGAAAGAAGTTGAGATACTTGAAGTACCATCACTGTTCTCTTCCAGGTTCCCACTTCTAATATATTGGAAGAAGACATTACAGAGGGAGAGTCCCAGGAACCCCAGTATGGGTCCCTGTGCCTTCAAGGTTAGAGAAGCAATAAGAAGGCTTAAGAAGTAGGGCTGTAACCTGTCCTATAAACTGAGAATTTTTTTCCTAGGAGAGTATTTTTCCATTGGGGAATTGAGGCTGAGGTCTATCTCACAAAGGGTAAGAGGACCAGTGGTGTAAAAGAAGGTCATAATGGTGTTTTTTCAGGATCTGAGGGTCAAAGGAGTGTTTTGAGAAAGCATGCCAGAGGGGTAATGGGAGCTGAGCCTGAGCTCCCCATTTTTCTGATAAATGTCAAGAGGAAAGAAGGTGTTCCTTGCTTTCCCTATTCAAGTAACTCTCCAGCCAAGGCATCCCTTGGCCACCGGTAAAGTCATAGTTGCTACTGGCTATAATCAAGAATCAAGAGGGGGCAAAGCTACTAGATTAGTTGCTCTGACCTGTGTGCTGACTGGTGTGCCCTTTGGTCTCTCTTGTGTTCCTGAAGCTTTTGGTTGTGACAAGAATTTGAACTTCTTTACCCAAAGAAATTGAAATACTTCTGTAACTGAAATTTAAGATCAACTGTTAGACCCTCTTTTGTGCATGAAGGCTAAAGTGGGGCAGGGTCCTAGCAGCCCTGACACTGGGCAGAACTGATTAAGCATTCTTTTTAGAGCCATATTTGCCATCAAAATGGAAATAAAATCAGAAATTTTAAGTAGACTTTGTGGTCGTTTGCGTATGAGGCTGTTGCTAGCATGTGCCTCTTTGTCTCCATCTAAGAAGACAGAAAAGTATACTAGCTATAGTGTCCCTTGGCCTTAAATCCCCAGCACAAGAGAAAATAAAGGACCATTGTTGACCATCAGACCAGACAGGGGAGTTGGGACCTGAGGAGGAGAGACTGATGAATTATGAGTCAGTCTTACAGCCCTTTGGTCACCTTTGAGCAAGAAGGGGGTTTGGAAGGAACAGTCCAGGCTCAACCAAACCAACAAGAGCAAAAACTTAAATAACCAAACACATCTATTTCTTTTCATAAACTTCATTCCCTGCAAACATTTCTTGACATAACTTGAACCTCCTAGTTTTGCTGCTGTCTTTTCTTTTTCCATCCTAGTAGGGCAAAACCTTCATCATATAAAATCTCATACCAGAAGTATATCTTCATACTTAAACTTACTTTGTATTTCCTTCTCTATCCTTATTGGTTTCTTTCTGTAACAAGCCTAGTAGCTACTTGGATGTGTCTTTAGTATACATTTTCCCCCCTAGGTCTCAGAGTGAGTTAATACATGTTTACATTCTAATTAGGATTGGCTGCCAAAGTGGACCTCCAAGTGGCCTTGCATAGCATCTTTATCTTAGCCCAAGCAGAAGGCAGCAGAAGTTAACCCTGTAATTGCAGTTTCAAAACTATCCCACTGCTCAAGAGATGTTTTAAGCATATCAGTTAAAACAAAAAATATGAACTCAAGTTGGAAGCTGAAAATAAATATCATTCAAGATTTGCCTCAGTGAGCTGTTTTATATATTTAATTAATTAATTTATTTATTATTTATTTTTTACTATATGTTTGCAGAACAGAATAATGTCTCAGTGGGCTGTCGTTAACTCATTGAAAGTTGTTAGGAAGACTTGGTCTCTCCTTTGGTATTCCTAGAAAGGCATTAACCTCAACTTTATAATCCATTAGGAGTCATTTAAGACCTTATTTCCCATCAACCTCAGAAATGAAAATTGTAGCCTTTGCCTGACATTTTTGGAGGCTGGGTGAGCAATTTAGCAGGTGGAAGCAGTACAGGAGTTTGAGCAAGAAGAATGTGACTCAGCAGGAAGACCAAGGACTATAGGCAAGACCCCCAGAATTCAGAAGCAACACATTTAGGGTGTAGGAAAAGATATACCACAGAGTATTTTATCCTTTCATTGCACAATCATAAAACAAATGTAACAGACCCAAGAGCACCACGGACAGAGATCATTTCCTCCCAGTGGAAGGATCCAATCTGGAAGGAAAACCAAGGTGCGACTGGGCACCAGTCCATCCATTCGTGTTAGGGGTTCGGCTCAGCCCACGATCAGTGAAACCTATCTCCCAAACCTTCAAGATCAAAGACCTTGCTAACTACCTTCAACTGGTTGCTGGGGTCCTGATACTGTTTTGAGCAGAAAGCTGAACTCACTTCAGCTGCAGAGGTAAGGGCTTGCCACAAGAGAAGTGAGGAGACATCAGTTTCACCTGCCTCTTTTTCTGCACCTCTGTGACCAGAGCAGCAGTCAGTGATGATCAGACAGAAGATCTGATATTTGGAGGACAGGGATCCTACCTTAGCTTCTGTATCTGTGTGTAAGCTGCTGCAGGAGCAAGTGCATGTTTCCTGCCGTGGGCTGCCAGGTGAGGGATGGAGTAGCTACTGCGCTGCTAAGGGCTGAAATTGATCAAAATGAACTTCAAAGGGCTATGAATATAGCTCCCTGTAGATCAATTGCTTAGCACATTCAAGGCCCTGGTCTGATTCCCAGCACCAGAAAAAACAAATTTCATTTTATAGCCCATGCTTTGCCCTGGAGGTTGCAAGCCTTCAGTGGACACTAGTTTCTCGGGTACTATCATCAGATGGATTCTGCCAGTGCATTTATTTAGGGAGGAGACAGATCTCTGGTGCTTCCTACTCTATCATTTTTTTTTTTGAATAACCAAGTTTGAACTCTGGAACTTGGGCTTATGAGGCAGATGGCAGCCCTACTCAGCTAAATCCCCAGCCCTGCCATCTTAAAAACCTCTCCAGTTCTTTTGCTGTGAGGGGATTTATTGGTAAATTGGTTCACCACTTTCCCTGTTGCCTATTTAGAATTCATTTTTCTCAGGTCCTCTAAGGTCATTATTACTTTTCTGCCAACTTTCAGGTATTCAAAGTTGTATTGTTCTTTCCATTCTCCCTGGCCTTGTTGGTTCATACCTTTATTAAAGTATCAACTACCTTTATATTTATTTTAGTGAGTTTGTGAAGGGCACAAAGATAGATGAGTGTGTTCATTCTTTATCCAGAGTCTCATCTCTTTATGTGTACTTACCTCTTTCGACTAGTCTGCAAACTCTTTGTTTTAGCTTGAGTTAGGGATATGACTTGGTATATCTCTTTCAGCAGCTAACTTACTGTTTTCCACGTATGGTGGCATAATCTGTTTGACTTAAGGCAGTGCTGCTTAGTAATATGTATAACATAATAATTCTAAGGCAGTTATTAATGTTTGTGCCCTACAGCAGCCCTGCATATATCCCTGTATTAATTCCTGTTTTGCATATTGAGAACGATTGATATTCTAGCTACTTTAGATATATATGCATACTAAAGTATAGTATAGCACTGAGTATATATATTGAGTACTGGAATACCGAGGTAGTGCTTCATAGTGTAAAAAATGTCTAGGGATATCTTAGAGTAGCAATCACTGATATCTAGAATGAAGATGGAGAATGAGAAAGAGCTACTCCTGTCGGAAAGCCACTTTTAATATTTAATTTATCCTCCTTTCGTTCCTTTTTCCTTCTGTTAATTAACATACTTTCATCAAAGAAACACTTAGCAAACTTTTTCTAATCTGATGTCCTTTGTAGTAGCTCATGCAAATTAATTATTTAATGTTCAATTTTTTATGAACTTTTTTAAGCTATTAAAATAGTACATACTTTCAAGTTCAGCCTGGATACTAAATGAAAGTTAGTACTTTGACAGTTTGTGTTCTGGGTAGCTAAGTCAGGGCACAAATATGTATCTATTAATTATCTTGTTTTTCCAGTCCTAACAGGGGTTTTACAGAAATGCACTGTATGAGTGGCCACTCTAATTTTGTTTCTTGTGTATGCATCATACCTTCAAGTGACATATACCCTCATGGACTAATTGCCACTGGAGGAAATGACCACAATATTTGCATTTTCTCACTGGACAGTCCAATGCCACTTTATATTTTAAAAGGTCATAAAGATACAGGTGAGTATAACACTTTGATATTTTTCTATCTGAAAAAGTTTCTTTTCTTTGAAAGTAAAATTTGCATACCCATTTTCTCAGATTTTTTTAGTACGTTTTGTTTTACCTATGCCTATGGCTTGATAGTGAAAAAATGTTTTCAGATCATCTTAGTTCTGTAAATTTTGTCACAGATTGTCTTAGTTACTTTTCTCATTGCTGAGACAAAGTACTTGACATCCAAAGTTAGAGGAGAGGTTTATTTAGTTCACAGCTTGTGGAAGTTTTAGTCTTTACTTGGCTTGCTCCAAGGCAGAGGGAACGCAGAGAAGAAACAGTTTATCATGGGCAGAAGATAGCAAAGCAGCCAAGCAAGGGGACTGTAACAGTGTCTTTCTGCACCTTTTATCCAGACTACGACTGGTGCTGGAGATTGAACCCAGGGCTTTGCACATACTGGGCAAGTCTTCTGACACAGAGCTACATCCCAATCCTATATGTAGGATTATAAAAGTTATAAAAGAAAGAGGCTGTAAAATTTTAAAACACTTCATAATTTCAGTTTTGTGCAATGAGGTTTACTCAGGAAAATGAAGGCTATCTGTTTATCTTTTGACTTTCATTTCTGTATTTATGCAGCAAATTATGAAGACCCAGAAGAAATATGTTCAGGATTTGGTATCATTATTTAAAATATTTAATACTTTGGAATATCATTTTCCATGATTTGTATATGATCCTGATTCTGTAATAATTCTGGATTTGTATGTGACTTAACAGATCTTTTATAAAATGACATGATTAATCTGTGTAGTTATATATTATATATATCAGAAGTAGTCATAGATAATACACAAATGATAAATCTTAAAAGCTTTTAAATCTTTATGGACTCTGAAATTTTAATTTCATATTTTCACATGTCAAGGAATTTTTAATTTTTTTACTCAACCACTTAAAAATATTTAAAAAATTGTTTTTGTGAACTATAAAAAGATATCTATATATCAATCTCGAATAGCTGGAGACATGACCTATAATCTTGAAGAATTTGTAAAATGTATCTGTGATTTTTTTTTTCTGTGTGACATTTTTAATACAGACTTTCTTGCTTGCTCACATGCTCTCTCTCTCTTTACCTCCCTCCCTCTTTCCCCCGTCCCCTAATCCTCCTCCTTCTCCCCCTTCCCCTTCCTGATAGGGTCTTGCCATGTAGTTCACGCTGGCCCAGGCTAGCCTCAAACTTGCAGAAATCCTCCTGCTTCACTTTGGGATTACAGGCATGCGCCACCACACCTGGCTCAAGAGTGTTACAAATGTTTTAAATTTTTATATGGAAATCCAATATGTATAAAAGTTGAGTCTTGCTATATTACAGTATATTATTAAACATATAATAAAAGAATAATATGATTTCTTCCACTTATGAATTTGCCTAGTTTCAACGTTTATCAACACTATATCCTGTTTTCCTTCACCTTTCCTTCTACTTCAGTGTCATATTTATTTATTTTTATATATATTTACTTACTTATTTTGAGACAGGGTCTCACTATGTAGTTGTGACTGACCTGGAACTCACTATGTAGCCCAGGCTGGTCTCGAACTCCTGCAGGCGTGCGCTACTACGCCCGGCTTTTTTTTTTTTTTTTTTTTAATTTCAATATTATTTAAAAATTTTTTTTTTCAGGACTGGTAATTGAACCCAGGACTTTCACATAGAGCTGCATCCTCGGCATTTTTTACTTATTTTTTTATTTGGAGACAGGGCCTTGCTGAGTCGTTCAGGCTGGGCTTGAAATTATCGTCTGCCTGTCTAAATTTCCCAGAGTATTAGAATTAAAGGCATGGGCCATCATGCCCAGCTTTAAAAGAAGTTCTTAATGTCATCCTATTGCATTTGTAAATACTTCACTCGTATAACTCTAAAACAAAAGTTGGCAATTTTTGTACAGGATCAGCTACTAAATGTTTTGGGCTTTTCAGGCCATATTTTTTGCTATCGTAACTACTCATCTCTGGCATTGTAGTTAGAAGCAGTTCTAAACAGTGCAAACATGAGCTTGTCCATTGTTTAGTAAATCTTTTCAAATGTTTTTCAATAAATGTGGACTCTGCAATTTGAATTCTGTATTTTCATATGTCAAGGAATTTTTTGGTTTTTTTCTCGACTGCTTAAAAATGTGAAATAACATTTACAGTTTACCTGGAGTATAAAAAAGTAGCCAATATACATTAGTTTGTTGATCCTTTCTGTGAATAACAATCTCCCCCCGACTTTTTCTTCCCAAAGGGAGAATACTCATAATATCATTATTATACTTAAAACAGAAACTGATTTTTTACTTTCATGTATCTAGTGAATACTTAGATTTACCCAGTTAACTAATAAATATTGTATCATTACCTGGATCCAGTATTTCATTGAGGTTTACACAATGATCACATTCTGATTATGCCATTACTACCGGCTTTAATCACAGTACTTTTCTATGGTGATCTTTCCAAGTCAACTCCTTGATTACTGTTTGTGACTTTTATACAGAAAAGACAGTAAATGCCTGTTATGTTCTTCCCCACCTTTTTAAAACTGCTGTTGTTTAAGGAATTAGTTATCACTTCTTTATTTATATTCTCAAAGTGTTTGGTATCTAACTGTTGGAAGCCTCTCTCATTTATTCTCGTGGCTGTTAAATAGAACCTTCAGTAATCTTCCTTGCTTTCTGGTAGTACAGAATGTTCCAGAATCACTTTGTATATTTTTCTTTTTTTGATACTGGGGATCGACTCAGGACCTTGTGCTTGCAAGGCAGGTGCAGTGCCACTGAGCTAAATCCCCAGCCCTACAAATATCAAGGATCAAGCATTTAAAATCTCCCGTTCCTAAGTATTTAAAAACTGGAACTATGTAAATTCACCTTAAAGCACTGTTACTCGTTAGAAGTAAATGAAATTATATAAAGTTTTGGAGATAAGTTGTTACCTTTGTAAAAGTTATCCATAGGGAGAAGTTTTTTAAAAATTAACTGTTTCCAGCAAATTAAGACAGTGATTTTTTTGTTTTGTTTTCTTTCTTTCATACTGGAGAGTGAACTCAGGTCCTTGCCAGTATTGTATAATCACTTTTATCATTGAGCTACATCCTCATCCCTTTTTATTTTATTTTATAACAAGGTCTTGCTTAGTTTCCTGGGCTGCCTTGAACTTGGTATATATACCTGTTTAATCCTCTAAAATAGCTAAGATTACAGGTGTGCACCACCATGCCCAATTAAAATTTGTGTTTCTTCCTTTTTTTGACCATGGAGATGTTTTGTGATAGCGTCTCCTTGTAGTCCAGGCTAGTCTTGAACTCGTGGTCCTCCTGCTTCAGTCTTCTGAGTGCTGGGATTACAGGTGTGCACCATGATATCTGGCTGTTTTTCTTCATTAAAAACAAAAACAAAAACGGGCTAGGGGGCGTCTAACCTGGCCTCATGAATGCTAATCTACTGATGAAGTACCTGTCCTGCCTGGCTCTCTGTCTTTGAGCATGAATGAAATATTAAGAGAATGTTCCACTGGTTGAAATTACTGATCTGTGTATTTATTTAAAGAAACAAAGGAATAATCAAATAATGCAGAACCTTTAAGTAGGACTTTTAAAAAAGATTTTCATATTTGAAAGCTTTTCTTACAAAGGGAAATAACGTCTAAACACTGTAACCAGGTATTTATTTGGACAGTAACGTCTTTCAGTCTCTGTCCTTGTCATGAAGCATATGTAATATGTTATGGACAAGGTCATGTTCTGTTCTTGTTACCATGGCTAGTTGTGTATTTCCTGAGGATCTAAGTGTTTGGATTTTTGAGATGGGGTCTTCCCATATAGTTCAGACTGGCCTTGAAGCTTGAACTCACTATGTATCCCAGGTTGGTCTCAAATTTGCAGAGATCCTCCTGCCTCAGTCTCACAGGTGCTAGGATTATTGGTGTACACTACCACGCCCTGCTTACATTTGGTTTTTAATTTTTTTTTTTTTCATAAAAGGTTAAAATTAGCCGGGCATGGTGGGGCACGGGCACGCCTATAATCCCAGCACTTGGGAGGCTGAGGCAGGAGAATCACTGTGAATTTTAGACCAGCCTGGGCTACATCGTGAGTTCCAGGTCATTCTCAACTACATAGTGAGACCCTGTCTCAAAAAAACCCAAAAAAAAAAGGTTAAAATTATCCTGGTGTGATACAGACCTGCAGTGACTGACAGATACTCAGGAGGCTAGGCAGGGTGCTGGCCTGGGCAACGTAACAAGACCCTACCAACCCCTCCCTGCAGTAAAAGATTAAAATTCTTTAATCTCCAAATCTTCTCATTGGTTAAATGGAATAATAACATCTAATTTCTGAGATTGTTGCAAAACATTTTTATTGTGTTTGATTCATGGTAAGTACGTAATGACTTAGCTATTACTCAGTAAAGGTTTGTATCTTCTGCTTTCTAGAGGTTCAGTACTAGTACATGTTCATGCTTCATGTTACACATTTTACATATTCTTATTTTCCTTTTGCCCTGCTTTTCCATGTAATTTTTATCTTATGTATTTATGACCATCATTTGGAAAATTTTTTTGGTGCGAAGTAGAAAAAACAAGGAGACTTAATTCACTTACAAATTAAAAATTATATTCTTATCAAAGAAAGAATTATTTTTCCTAGATTTAGTAATCCCTCTTTTTTCTTCGTTTTTGTATTAACTCTTGCTAATTTTTTACATATATTTCAGTGGGTCTGTGAGACACTTATTTTTTTATTGTGTATGTGTGTAATACATAATAGTGATATTTATTTGGGGGAATTGGTACATACAAACAACACAATGTTGATCAGTTTCAATCCCTTTACTTCCCTCTCCCTTACCTTCCCGCTCCCCCTGGTCCCCTTCTCTATCTCCCAAAAGCTTGCCTTCTTGCTTCCTACTATCTCTGATTTATGTGTTTATATTTTAGTTTCTTATATAAGAGAAACTGTGCGATAATTAACTTCAAGTGTCTCACATTTTGCTTTGCATTATGTTGTCTGGTTGCATCTATTTTCCTACAAATGACAAGATTTCATTCTTCTTTATGGCTGAATAATATTCATACATACACACACACCCCATTTTCTTTATCCATTCATCCGTTGATGGGCACCCAGGCTTTTTCTAGAGGTTAGCAATTGTGAATTGCATTGCTATAAAAATGGGTATGCAGGGCTGGGGATTTAGTTTAGTGGTCTCCCACCTGCTTCGTAACTGCAAGGTCCCAAGTTCAATTCCCTGTACAAAAAAAAAAAAAAATGAGTATGCATCTATCATTATATTATGATATCTTTAACTCTTTTGGGAATAATGTGTTTCCAGGAGAGATATAGCTGGGTCATATGCAATATCTGTTTTTAGAGGAATCTCCATACCACTTTCTGTAGTGGTTGTACTAATTTGCTTTCCCACCAGCAAGAGTTCCTTTTTCCCCATAATTAGCCAGCATTTATTGTTTTTTGTGTTCATTCTGACTGCAATAAGATGGAATCTCAGAGTTGTTTTGGTATGCATTTTCCTAATGGCTAAATAAAGATGCTGAACATTTTTCATGTACTTAATGACCATTTGTACTTCTTATTTTGAGAAGTGTCTATTCACTTGATTTGTCCATTTTGTGATTAGGTCATTTGTTTTGGGGGAGGTTAATATTCTAGGTATTATTAGTCCTCCTGTCAGAAAAGTACTTGGCAAAACTTTTTTCCCGTTCTGTAGATTTTTTTCACTCTGTTCATTTTTTCCTTGCTATGCAGAAGCTTTTTAATTTGAGGTAGTCCCATTTGTTGATGCTTTAATAGTGTTTCCTGAGCTGTTGGAATGCTATTCTGGAAGCCCTTTATGCCTGTGACTTCAGATGTTTTCCTGTGTTATTTTTCAGCAGTTTCTAGGGTTTTTGTTTAGTTTTAAATATTTATCTATTTATTGATAGGTCGTTGTACTGGGGGTTAACCCAAGGCCATAGCAGCTACACCCCTGTGTGCCCCTCCCCTTTATTTTACATTGTGTGGCTAAGGCACTGAGTTGCCTGGGTTGGGCTTAAACTTGTAACCCTCCTGCCTCACCCTTGTAGAATGCTGGGTTTATGGGTCTGCACCATCACATCTGCCTTAAGTTTCTTTTTATATATCTAGGTCTTTGGTCCATTTTGATTTGATTTTAGAATAGGGTGAGAGATAGAGATCTAATTTAATTCTTCCCACATGGAAAACCAGTGTTCCCAGCACCATTTTTTAAAGAGGCTCTCTTTTTTCCTGTGTACATTTTTGGCCTCTTCATTAAAAGTCAGATGGCTGAAGGTGCATGGCGTTGTTTTTTCATCTCCTCTTCCATTCCATTGGTCTACATTTCTATTTTTGTGTCAGTACCACACTGTTATTGTTACAAAGCTTTGTGGATAATTTGAAATCCAGAACTGTGGTGTCCCTTTTTGTTCTTTTTGCTCAGGAATGCTTTGGCTATTTTGGGTCTCTTTTAGTTGCATATGAATTTTAGGATTGTTTTTTTCTAGGTCAGTGAAGGATGTTAGTATTTTAATAGGGATTGTATTAAATCTATAGAACACTTTTGGTAATATGGCCATTTTAACAACATTAATTCCGCTTATCCAAGAACAAGGGGTGTCTTTTCATTTTCTAATATCCCCTTCAGTTTCTTTCTTCAATTTATTATAGACGTCTTTACTTTCTTGGTTATATTTATACCTAGGTACTTATTTTTGAAGCTATTGTGAATGGAATTGTTTTCTTGATTTCTTTCTTTGTAGGTTCATTGTTGGTGTATAAGAATGCTGTTGACTTTGTTGTGTTGATTTTGTATCCTGAAACATTACTTTTTCAAATATTGCAACATGTAAGTTAGAATGGGCTACATTATGGTAGAGTAACAAGCAATTCTCAGATCTCGGTGACAACAGAAGAGCATTTCTCATTCACCTTACGTGTTTAACATGAATTAATGAGGGGACTCTTTATCAAGTTTTTTTCAGGGACTCGGGCTGATAGGGACTTTCTGTCGACATGTGTTTCGGTAGTTACTGCAGCAAGAAAAGGGCCACATGGCTAACAATGCTTTGACTCTTAAGAGCATATACCTTTGAAGTATAAGCTGCCATTTCATCTACTAAGGCAAATAAACCTTTGCGTGACTTCAAAGGGAGGAGGACTGTGCTTTTGGTCACCAATTACTCAGCTTGGTTTCACTCCTAAAGTGGGTAAAAATAAACCCACTTTTCTCGCAGCATCAGTCAATCCAAAATTCCCATGCAGTCACAGCATGAAGTTTAAAGTTAAGAATCTTTAAGAGCTCTGTGGGCTAAGTGTACTTATGTTACCCCATACCCAGTATATCAGAGTAAATATTCTCCTTCCGAAAAGGAAGCAGTACAGGATAGCAGTTTATTGTCCATGGCCGTTCTGAAATTCAAGTGAGTGACTTTTTCAAGTACCCTCTCTGCTCTCATCAGATCCCTCTACTCTCAAGAAATAGGTTCTAGTTCATTGTTCTTTGTGGCTCTGCTTTGACTTCGTAGGATACTCTATTCTAAGGTAATTTTTCATATTTATAATGTTGATTAAAAAAAGATATTTAATTAACTATTCTGTTACTGTTGGATGTTAGGATCTTGGTTCCAGGTTTTGGTGTGCATGTCATTTTAATGAAATTGATCCTAACTATCTGTATAAACAGAATTTCAAAATTGTATGCATTATCTTCCTGTTGTGTTTTAGAGCTAGAATGGATCATGCAGCCTACTTGTCCTGTTGTCTCATTTTAAAAACTCTGAATCAGAGGTTCAGTGTTAACCTTGTGATTATACTGGTTGTAAGTGGCACATTTATAACTTAATTGTCTAAGATACTATCATTTCACAAAGGCTTTTTTTATTAAAAAATGCAATATTTTAATAATTTGCAGGGTTGAACAGTTCTCTACATGAAGATATATTAACCAAGGACTTTTTCCTCCCTAGTTTGTAGTCTTTCATCTGGAAAATTCGGGACATTACTTAGTGGCTCATGGGACACCACCGCTAAAGTCTGGCTGAATGACAAATGCATGATGACCTTGCAGGTACAGTATTAATTGCAAGTATTCTAGATAATAAATGAGCATGATAATTCTATGGCAACTTACGTTGATACCAATTTTACTCATAGGGTCATACAGCTGCAGTATGGGCAGTAAAGATTTTACCTGAACAGGGCTTAATGTTAACTGGATCAGCAGACAAGACTATTAAACTATGGAAGGCTGGAAGATGTGAGAGAACTTTTTCAGGTAAGATCAGGTAGACTGGTTTTATAGTCATCAGTTATTTGCTCAAATTTTTTTTTTCCTGGAAAGATTAGAAGTTTAAAAATGATAATTGAAGCTGGGCGTGGTGGCATACACCTGTAATCTTGCCATCCTGGGAGTCTTAGGCAGGAGCTCACCCGAGGCAATGTAACAAGACTCTGTCTCCAAATAGAAGATTTAAAAAGGGCAAGCGATGTAGCTCAGTGTGGAGGCTCTGGGTTAAATCCACTGTATCCCCCCAAAAAATGTATTTAAAAACATCAGTATATTTGCAATGCTTAATTTGGGCACATTTGATTTTTCTGAAAAAATTAGCTTTTCAAAAGAGTTATAAGATCCCATAAAAACACCAGATGTATACTGATAAATAGCTGTCTGAAAAACTATAACATATGTATGTGCTTCTGTGTGTTACAATGTATGCAACTTTTCGTATGTAATTACAATTTTGGTTGTCCTTTTAACATAGGCTGAAAATTCAAGTAATAAACCTTACTAACGATGGGTCCGCTGTTTGTTATCTTCATAACTAGAAGAAAGCATTGCTACCTTTATTTATTTTGAAATACAACATTTTTGGGTTTTGTTGATGTGGTTTTGTGGTAGTTGTTTAAAACTTTAGCTTGTAAATAGTACTATGCTAAGGCATCTGCTGATTAATTTCATGCATGTATGTACATGCTGGGGATTAAACCTAGGAGCTTGCACATGCTTTACAACTGAGCTAGATCCCAGCCCCTGTGCTAATGTTAATATCACAGATTTATTTGTGGGACACTTATTGTTGGTGTAAGTTTTGTGTGTGTGTGTGTGTGTGTGTGTGTGTCCACCAGGGATTGAACCCCAAGACATTTGCAGCGATCTGCATTCCCAGCCCTTATTTGTTTATTTGTTTACTTATTTTTTGAGACAGGGTTTGGCTAAATTGCTCAGGTGAGGCTTGAATTTGCAATCCTCCTGCCTCAGCCTCCTAGCATGCTAGGATTGCAGGTGTGCACCACCATGCCCAGCTTGGTGTAAGCTTTCTTATTGTAGTTTTCCTTTATTTATTTTCTCCTTAAAAGTTTATCATGACCTAGATGATACTCCAGGAAGTCCCTTTATGCAGATAGAAGTATCTGTAGATGGAAAATGGATAATGTGTTGTTTCTATTTCAGTACATTCTAGCTATTGATCAATTGATCAATTAATATCAAGTCATTATTAGTTTGTAATAACTAGTCTAAATGAACAAATATCGACCATGGGAAAGTACTTTTTTTATTTTTTAGGTTACTAGGGATTGAATCTAGGACCTCACATGTTTAGCAAGTACTTCACACTCCACCCTTTCTTATTTTTTACGTTACAGAATGATCTTGCTAAGTTGTCCAGGCTAGCCTTGAAATTGTAATATTTCCTGGAATTATAATTTTGTACCATACTGCCCAGCAAGCGTGGGAAAGTTTTGACCTCTCAGCTCTTTTATTGGATCACAAGCTTTGGAGAATTTTTGTCCTTATATTTAGGAAACATTTTCTCCTTATTCTATATTCCTGTTATATTTTAATATTTTACCTTTTATTATTGGGAAAGAAAAATTGAAAATGAATTGTTGTGTGAATATGAAGAGTTGTTAAGGTCAAAATACTGTTTCTATAATGTTTTAGGAAAAGTTTTGAGACCATAATGATGAATATAAAATAATTTCTCAGGACTGGTAATAAAAAATGTTGTCAAACCTGAAATACAAATTTTGGTTACGAAAAACCAAAGATGGAATTTCTCGAACTTAAAAAATTATTTTTTACTATTCACAGATATAGCTTATAATGTTAGTAAAATACATAAGGTTATCAAACAAAGGATATATTTTATTGATTTACATTATTCTTTTTTAAATGTAGGGCATGAAGACTGTGTAAGAGGTTTGGCAATTTTGAGTGAAACAGAATTTCTTTCCTGTGCAAATGATGCTAGTATTAGAAAGTGGCAGATCACTGGAGAGTGTCTTGAGGTGTATTATGGACATACAAATTATATTTATAGCATATCTATTTTTCCAAATTGCAGAGGTAAGATTATTTTATATGTTGAAATTTGTATTGTGCACCATTCCATCACATTCTTGGGGAGGAAGGCTGATTACTTAAATCAGTTTTCTGTTGTGATTGAAAATTTTAGTAACTTTATTTCCTACATATCTTTTTTCTAATGGGAAAAATTGTGCCGGGGATTTAGCTCAGCGGTTCGGTGGCCTGCCTTGCAAGCGCAAGGACCGAGTTCGATCCCCGGTACAAAAAAAAAAAAAAAAAAAAAGAAAGAAAAAAACTCTAATGGGAAAAATTGTATGACCATTTTTATATTAATTCAGGTCAGTTAGATATCTTATGAAAAAGTTCTTGAGTATCTGAGCAAAGACTAATTTATTGGTGCAATATATGAAATGAATAAAAAATGTAATTTTAAAGTTGTGTAAATGGCAAATGTGTAAAATTTTAAAACACAATGAGGTTTAAAAGTGTCAATATATGTGTAGAAAGATGTTGCTTCTAAATATACTTAATCATTTTTCATTAATTTTAGATTTTGTGACAACAGGAGAAGACAGATCTCTGAGGATATGGAAACACGGGGAATGTGCTCAAACAATCCGACTTCCAGCTCAGTCCATATGGTGCTGCTGCGTGCTAGACAATGGTGATATTGTGGTTGGTGCGAGGTACTTATAGCCAGTCAGTGAATGGGTTTTGTGTGTTTAGGCCTATGATAGACCCTAGTGTACAGAGACAAGCTCTTTCAGGTGAGTTGGGAAGACTTCGTGCACGTGTTTGTTACTAAACAGAGCAGTAGCAGGAACAACAGCTAGTACATAATGGTATGTGATATAGTTTGTTAGACCAGTACCATACTGCAACTTGTGTGGTCAAAACACTGAATGCAAAAGAAATTAGAAAGGTGGGATTGGTTTGGGAACATTTTTCTGGAAAAGAAATTCAAATTGGATTTTGAATGATAGTAACAGAAGAAATTAGAATTTCTGACTAAGAAAACCAGTATAAGTTTCCTTTATGGAATGCATGTGATGTGCATGGAGATGAGGGGAAATAACTGAGAGGACAGAGGCTAGGGAAGAGTGAATAGTAAATATGGTGACTTCACTGTGGAGCATCTTGATAGCCAGGTATTTTTCCGATTGAGTGCTTGGGTTTAAGGGGCTTTTAAGCAAGAAATGCTCTCTTGAGTTATTCACAAGCTAGGACTGGATTTGACTAGCGTTAACACTGGACAGGAATGCAAACTGGAAATCAATTGCAGCAGTAAGGGTGGGAAGTTGCAAAACATAAGCCTCACAGTGCTGATGGATAAGAAAGACACAAATGAGGTAATATAGAGGCAAAATTATCAGAAAGAGGGTTAAAAAAAGAAAAATAATCTTCCAACTTTTTTTAGTTAGCAATTGTATTAAAATGGGGAAATGAAAAAATTAATTTGCTGCAAAGAAGGTAACTTTGGCTATAGAATTCCAGAGTCAGTATTCAACCACACATGCTAGGGGATCATGGGTAGTTGAACTGGAGCCCAGTGTATGAGCCATAAGCAAGTTGTAGATACCTTTCTCAGAGGGGAGATATGTAGAGGAGAGAAAACTAAGGATTCAGTAGTGCAATATATTGTGAAAAATGGCCAGTAGGTTAGTCAAAGTTCAGTGGTAAAAATTCAGGGAGGTGGAAAAGGAGAAATTTTGGAGGGAAATTCAACTGTGTCAGAAATGCTTTGGGAGGTTAAGGGGTGGACAGTTTAAACAGCATTTAGATTTGACGTGAAAGATGTTATTAGTCTTTCGACATCATAATTTGGTAGAAAAAGATGGAACAAAAGGTGAGAGGAGGTGAAGGGCCGTTTGAGGAAGGGGATGGAGGAAAGTATTACAGACTGATAGAGCTCCCTGGCATTGGAAGCAAGAAGAAAAAGAAAGAGATGGCTGTCACAAATACAATATTTAATAAAATAGAGGTATTTATTTTTTAGCTGAGCAGGGGGTTAATTTTTTGGCTGAGTTCTATTTTCCCCAAGTTAGAAGTTGAAGAAAAACCAATTGAAAAAGTAAAATTAATGTTTATAGAAAGTTAAATAAGAAAGTATTCTCTAGAATTGAGTAGGATTAATACAGCTGGAAGTAGCCAACATTAACTCTACTTCAAAATTTAGAATTGAGAAATTAAGGAAATGTTAAGTTAAATAAGAAAGTATTCTCTAGAATTGAGTAGGATTAATACAGCTGGAAGTAGCCAACATAACTCTACTTCAAAATTTAGAATTGAGAAATTAAGGAAATGCAATCTTTCAGAGAATAGAGGTTGAAGACTACCATCCAATCTAAACATGAAACCTTTTTTTTTGAAAGAACAAACATACTATTTATAAATTATCCCACTGCTTTTTATTTATTTATTTTATTTATTTATTTTTGTTTGTTGTTTTTTTGGAGACAAGGTCTCTCTAAGTAGTTGAGACTGACCTGGAACTCCCTATGTAGCCCAGGCTGGTCTTGAACTCACAGCGATCCTCCTGCCTCAGCCTCCCCAGTGCTGGTTACAGGTGTTCATGAGACTGACCTGGAACTCCCTATGTAGCCCAGGCTGGTCTTGAACTCACAGCGATCCTCCTGCCTCAGCCTCCCCAGTGCTGGGATTACAGGTGTTCACCACCACACCCAGCTCCCACTTCTTTTCTTTATGGTATAATACACATGTAACATTGACTTAAAAAGTAAATAGTATATTTCCAGATTGGTATTGTGGTAAATAAATGGGTGTTGAAATTTGTATTAAGTACATATTTCTCTGTCCTTTGCCATTAACTTTTTTAAGTAGCAGAAATAATAGAGAATGTATGCTAATATCAGTGTAGTGCTATACTCAGCAATAATTACATAGTAGCATTTCTCACATTCGCAAATACAGATTGGTTTTGCTTTAGCTCATTCAGGTGTGAGAATGTTAATGCACTATGGCAATGATTTTTTAAATTTTTTTTTTCTTATAGTGATGGTATTATTAGAGTATTTACAGAGTCAGCAGATCGTACAGCAAGTGCTGAGGAAATCAAGGCTTTTGAAAAAGAGCTCTCCCAGGCAACCATTGATACCAAAACTGGTGATTTAGGGGACATTAATGTTGAACAGCTTCCTGGGAGGGAACATCTGAATGAACCTGGTAAATATTTCAGTTTATCTAGTAGTTAAAAATGCTACCATCTTTGGGGATGCGAAGAGAGATAAGAAAATTATGTTATCTTGCTAGTGTTTTCACTGTTATTCTTACTGCCTGGTACTGATTTTTGAGTATTTCGATCATCACACCATATTGCTATAAGAAACCATGTTCTTGTCTTTGTCTTACAGTTTAGACTTTGAGTAAATCTTTCTATAAACAAATTTTTCTTTTAATAAATCTCCAAAAACAACTCAAAAATAGTAGGTACAGTGCCGGGGGTTTAGCTCAGTTGTTCTGCCGCCTGCCTCATAAGCACAAGGACCTAAGTTCCATTCCCAGTACCAAAACAAACAAACAAACAAACAAATAAATAAATAAATAAATAGTAGGTACTCAGAAGTCACCCATTTAATAATTTTTTTGGAATTTCTGCAAAAGACTGTAGAAACTAAACATGAGAATGAGTTCATAAAACAATGTCTGCTTCATGAACTGGGATCATTTGAATTAGAAATCGGAACATAAGTCGTCTCAGTGAAATCTTGTGTCCCTGACCAACTGTATCAGTGCTTTTTAAAACTTGGTTCATGGGGATTTTAGATCCTTTCAGGATGTTCTTGGGTTCAACGCTTATTTTTAATATTAGATGTTGTTTGGCTCTTTATATTGTGTAAGGCTTACACTTACGGTGCAAAAGCAGTGATAGATAAAGCTGCTGGCTGTCCAGTAAACAAATCAAGGTAGAGGCACCAAAGTCTTCAAGTAGTTATAACGTTCTTCACTGGCACGCTGTTGTCGATTTTGGAAAAATGCCATTTGCCACTAAGAACCTCTTGGGTGAAGCATTAAAAAGTATTATAAATGTACAAAAGTATTATAAATGTAAAGCGCACATAAAAATACAATAACATGGTGTCTCAAGGAAAAGCATTTGTATAGTGTTTTGTTTGTTTTTGTTTCTTCTTTTTTGAGACAGGGCCTCATTTGTAGTCTTAGCTGGCCTTAAACTCAATAGGTAGCCCAGGCTGGCAGCAGTCCTCCTGTGTGGGCCTCCAGAGTGCTAGGATTATAGGCATGCACCACTATGCCCGACCCTTGTGTAGTTTTTTTGAGTTGCAGATTAAACTACTACTTTTTTCATGAAATATAATTTTTATTTGAAAATGAAAGGACAACTATAGTTATTCAGGTTTGGGTATTTGGCAGATGTTTTTTGAAAAATGTACAAAATGAGCATGTCTTTTTAAGGAAAATAATTGACAATATTTGTGGCCAAAGGTAAAATTGAAGCTTTTGCAGAAATTGAAATTTTATAAAACTTGTTTCTCTCCCCAGGAGCTTAATAGTTTTCCAGTATGTTAAAGACCATTCTAGTAATATAGATGGTAATGTTAGCAAGTGTGAGTTTTTCAGATGTTGAATAGTAAAATGGTTTATGTACATAGATCTGTGTAAGTCAGTGAACTAATGTTTTCTAAATGATTAGGAAATGGTATTACATTTGCATTGGTAAAAGGTCCTCTCAAAGTGGGAAATAAACCAATGGGTTTCAGTGTAAAAGTGTGGAAAATTCATTGATATGGTTTCAGATTCTACATTGTAACCTTTAAGAAACTACCACTTGTAGAATATTGACATTTTCTGAAAAAGCTACTTCATCCTGTTTCTGAACTTCTTACCTGGGTAAGGATGAATTTTTTTCTAATTCAGCCAAAGCAGTAAATTAAAAGTAAAATTAAAGGATGAAGGGCTAAACCAGAACTGGCATAGATCAAGCCCATGTAGATTGTACTCATTGTTAACGCAGTAATATGGCATCAAGTGGATTCAAGATACGGGGCTGGATAATGTAAACCGACTGGACAACTACAGCTCTACCCTATGAAACAGAAGCGTGACTCTTTGGAAGACAGCTATGCTAGCTGTCTCTGTCACTGAAGGCCTTGTTGAGATTTCTCACAGCCAGCAGTTAGAGGCCACCCTGGGTGACATGAGACCCTATCTTAAAAAAAAAGGCCAAGAGCCAGTCTTGGCAACATCTATGTGAAAAGTATCATAGGCAGAATATATCCAGTAAAAAGGCTTTGTAGCTGTAGTGGGGAAACAAGGGAGCTAGAAGAACAGTAGAAGGTAAGGTCAAGAAGGATGGTGGAGGTAGTTGATACTTGGTCTTTTCTGCGACTCTTAAGAGTTTAGGCTTTTACACCTGAATGAGTTAAGAAGCCACTGGGGGCTTTCCAGCAGAAAAGTTTGTTTAAGAATTTAGACTTCTGTTTGTTTTTGAATAGTGAGACTAGCTCTCATCCTTTTTTTTTGGTACTGGGGATCAAATTTGAGGACCTTGTGCTTATGAGGCAGGTGGCAGAACCCTGAGCTAAATCCCCAGCCTTAGAATTTAAACTTTTGAAGAAATTCCAATGATTGTTGGGTTGAAGGTAACACTATGAAGGGCCAGTAGCAGGAGCAGGAAACCACTGAATCAATCCAACCAAGAAATGGTGGTGTCTTATACCAGGGAATAATAATGATGTTAAGATGTAGTTTTTCTGTGTTTCAGAGAATGAGAATGAGCTAAAGAAAATGGCTAAAGAAGTGGCTGTGAGATTGAGAGAAAGAGATACAAACTCTTCTTCACTTTGTCCAGAGCCACTGAAAGAATAGAGAGCTAGTTGTGTATGGATTTGAAATGTGTTAGCAAGAGATATTTGGCAATAAAACTTGTTTTATTTTTGATGGGCCTTTCTAGTAGAGTCACATTTTTAACTTTATTTATTAAAATTCCCTTTCATTATTTTCTTTTACCTTATAGTAGAATTACATTTTAAAATCTTCTAATAAAATTTTATTTTAACCCAAAATATATATTATGTATAAATTTTAATATTAAGAATTTCTTATCTAAATGTCTTTGAATTTTACTCCTTCATTCTTTCTTTGATTCTTAAAATTTTTGTTTAAGGTACTAGAGAAGGACAGACTCGTCTCATCAGAGATGGGGAAAACGTTGAAGCCTATCAGTGGAGTGTTAGTGAAGGGAGGTGGATGAAAATTGGTGATGTTGTTGGCTCATCTGGTGCTAATCAGAAAACATCTGGAAAAGTTTTATATGAAGGGAAAGTATGTCAATTTCTGCTAATTATCATTATCTCAAACAATTAAAGGTTTTCTTTTCCCCACTCTGATAAAATTTTCCTTGGTGTTTTGACACTTTAAAAATACATTACTGTAGGGCCAGGGATTTAGCTCAGAGGTTTCACTGCCTGCCTCGCAAGCGCAAGGTCCTGAGTTTGATCCTTGGTGCCCCCCCAAATACATTACTGTGCAAAAATTAATCTTTTTTTCCCCATCTTAAAAAAATAGATTAAAAAAAAATCTCTTTCCAGAAAGACATAGGATACATATCTTTAATCCCAATACTTGGGTAGCAGAGGCAGGAGGATCACCGTGAGTTTGAGGCCAGCTTGAACTACAAAGTGGGATCCTGTCTTAAAAATTACTAAAATAAAATAAAAATTTTGAAAGACTTTCCCTGTTGTGAGTATCATGTATAATAGAAAAATTAGCAACTCTCTGTACCTTTCAAAGTTGCCACACATAATTGTTTCTAAGCATTTTGGATTAGGAGCTTCTGTGCCATCATTCATCTATTGCTTAATGCCAGAATTTGTTTAACTTGAAAGGATGTGAGGGACCCTGTAGGCAGTGCTAATGCTGGCATAGTTTGATGAGGAGGGCACTGCAACAACTGATTCTTACACTGAGAGATCAATTAGAAACCCTTCTTTGGCTGTGGAATTAGTAGATATAATCCGTCTCCCATCTCACCCCACCTTGTGGCATATGTAAATGATTGATATTTGTCTGTGTTGGCCGAAGAGAAAGCTTAAAATTTAAGTACTGTAATTACTGAAAATAGCACGTAACATCTGTGTTATATATGTCATCAATATGTATGAATAGGCAAATTGGTAATCATTTTGTTTTATTGTTCCTATTATAGGAATTTGATTATGTTTTCTCAATTCATGTCAATGAAGGTGGACCAACATATAAATTGCCATATAATATCAGTGATGATCCCTGGATGACTGCATACAACTTCTTGCAGAAGAATGATTTGAATCCCATGTTTTTGGATCAAGTAGCTAAGTTTATTATTGATAACACAAAAGGTCAAATGTTGGGACTTGGGAACACCAGCTTTTCAGATCCATTTACAGGTGAGTTAGGGTTTGTATTAAATTTTCTGTACTAATACAAGTAGTGAGTTTTTTTGTTTTTTTGTTTTGTTTTGTTTTGTTTTTTTCCATTTTAGTACTGAGAATTGAACCCAAGGCCTGTGTGTTCCAAAGAACACATACTACCAGGCTGGGGATGTAGCCCAGTGGTGCCCCTCCTGCCTGGCAATTGTCAGGTCCTAAGTTCAATTCCCAGTGCAAAAACAAAGCAAAACAAACAAACAAACAAAACACATACTACCACTGAGCTATTCCCCAGTATGATTGATTTTTCTTTTCTTTCTATTTTTTTGGTACCAGAGCTCGAACTTGGGTCTCTGTACTTGTGAGGCAGGCAGCAGAACCACTGAGCTAAATCCCCAGCCCAATTTTTCTTGTTTAAATACTTTTATGAATAGCAATTTAAATAAAAATCAAGATCTGCAGGAGATTTTATTTCAGGTTTATATTTTTAAGCTTCAAATTATGCAGTAATTCTGTATTTTATGGAAATAATTACAAATTGTTCTCTTTTAAAAGTACATCCTAACTGCAAACTAAATAAAATTAGTAACCTTTTATTCAATCACTTGAAATAGAAACTTGTAAGTTTCTCTATATAGTTTTCTTTTTAAAATACTTCTTTTGCAGTTTTGGAGATTGAATGCAGAGCCTCATGCATGCTAGATAAATGCTATACTACTGAGCTCTACCCCCAGACCCTGGTTTTTATTTTTTAAAATATATATTGTGGTGAAATTTAGTAAAGGGAAATTGATTTCACATAAGGCTTCGTTGACTATAAATCAGCTCTAGGAGTGAATTGTGGTTATGTAATTTATATGCCATATTTTAATTTTAAATTGGCTATTTGTAACATAGTGTACTGTACAGTATCTAAAATGTTATAGTTGGGGTTAGGTGCTCACACCAATCTGTAAATTGCAATCCATGTAGTATTAGGCTGATTTCTGACTTTCAAGAATTAGATTTGATCCTAGTAGTATTACCCTGAGTTCAGGATCCAGAGAAATGAAGTACAGGAAGAAATAGAGTGTTTCCTCTTTTTATGAGGACTACTCTGTATAAAATTTTGATTAGGTACTTTACTGTTAATGTTTTTCTGTTCTCATTTCTTCATGTGTGTATGATGCTGGGTATCGAATCCAGGGCCACGCACATGCTAGGTGAGCACTCTACTAATGAGTTGCACCTCTTGCCCACCTGTTGTCATTTCTGATTCTGCTTTTCATGTTCTATAAAAAACCCATATCATCTTCCTGTCTCAAATCCTTATATAGATTTGTCCTTCTTCCCTCACAGATACTCTGTCATCTCACAAATCATCTCCTTGCAGTTCAAAATGCTGTTGCCCATTCACATAATGAAGCTGATTTCACTTGCATGTTGACTTAAACAAAATTATTAAAGTAATTCACTACTGAGCTATAAATGATTTAACCCTCCAAACACTTGCAGTTAACCCCAAAAGAAAAAATTAAATCCTGAGTACCTGAATATTTCTTTGAATATTTCTCTTGTTGGAATTTCGGACTCAGGAAAAGAGTAAACTCATATTGCTGTACTATATAAGCTATATTGTGGGATGAGGGACAGGTATCAAAGCAGTTGGGTCTGTCTAGAAAGCTAGCAACTGCTTGGCTTGTTTTGCTCTTTGAATACTAACTTTATAAGCATTCTTACATATTGCTTTGGGGATGGCCTGGTTATTTCCGTAGAGGTACCAACAAAACATATTTTCACACATCACATACTTCTAAATGTGTAAACAGAAGTCAGTTCCCTTTGTAGTACGCATCCTCTTTGTAATTCTTTTCTCCAGTACATTGAAAGCTTAAGTAAATACAAGGATCTCCAGAACTGAGTAAAATGTTTGATACATGAAATAGTGGAACCCACCTCCTTTAAAAGGTTAACATTTTGATGCCTGTGGTTTTGATAGCAGCCATAATAGCAGGGATTCTTGTAAATTTGTATAGGAACAGGACAGAGATAGGAATTGATTTGATTTTATATATATTTTTTTATTTATAAAATATATTTTATGTATTTTTTTATATATTATATATTTTATATATATAAAATTTAGGTCAGATTACCTACAATTCTCTTTTCATATTTGAATTCAGTTATTTTAGCATTTATATTCTGGGATTAAGATTTTTTAAAAAGCATTGAAAAAAACAAAACTTGGAGAATCTCTGAAATTTGGGTTTTTTTAGTTACACTTTTGAGTATCATGTTACTCCTTGCTCTTCAATTTTTCTATAAGCTTAGATTCTTCTAGTGTAAACATTGTGCTATTTATGAAATCCAAAATCTTGGTGGATTTAAGCTTTTCCTTGTTTTGCATGCATAGGTGGTGGTCGGTATGTGCCAGGCTCTTCTGGATCTTCCAGTACATTACCAACAACGGATCCTTTTACAGGTGGGACACACTTTCAGTTAATACATCCTTCACTAAATAGATAACATTTTGCATTTTATGGCTTTACATCTTAAAGATATTAATTCAGTCACTAATAATTTCCTTATCTATATTTTCAATTTAGCTTCTAATTTTTGCCTTTTCTAGAGTGCTTTTGTAGATTGTCTCATGACTTTTAAATGGCATATTATTAGATCTTGTCATTCTCCTTGCCAGGGAAGCAGAGTAGTTAGCAATACAGGCTACAGAGTCAGACAGATCTTGGTTCAAAACCTGGCTCTCCCACTTACTTGCTATGAGAAGTTAGCAAGTTATTTAAACTGAGCCTATTTTTTTTTTCATTTGTGAAAATAGATAATAGGGAATCCACCAGCCAAGACACAATATGAGTGCTATCTATCATTGGTGAGATGCTACCACTCGCAAACAGAGAAAAAGCCATGTGAGTCCTTGATATTGGATGGAGCAGTGCAATCAAGACATCTATCCAGTCATATTTTGACTTAGCATGGAAGGAGACATTCTACCCATCGACTCAAGATTACTCTTCCTAATTTAAATTAGTAATGACTTTCTTGAAGCCTTCAGAGTGAATTAATACTTACTGAAGTGTGTAAACCTCAGAATCAGTATTACTGAGGAAAAATTACAGAGTTGGACTTTAACGCAGCTGAAGAAGTTTCTATTTTCAAAATGGCTTTTGATATCTTTTGTGGTGCTTTTGTTGACTCTTCAGGCAGAGTACCTGGACAACATACTCATTTTGGCAAGAGAGCCTTTGTGGAATTCACTGCCCTTGCAAACTAGGTAGTGTGTCCTGTACAAATGTGAAAATACAATTGCCTTTTAGCCATCAATTGGGCCAATGCATAGCCTTAGATCATATTAACTTTCCCATTGCTGGCTCATGACATATCATAATGTATGTGGTGCACACCACTGCAGGAAAGTAATGTTTTGCTATACAGTTTTAGTGGATTCAGTTCATGGTCTGCTGATGTCATGACAGAATGGCTTGGTGGAGTAAAGCTCTTTACTGATTAACACCCAAGAAACAGAGAAAGGAGGAGCTAAGGACAAGAATACACCCTTCTAGATCACATCCCTTAGTAAGTTACCTTTTTTAGAGACCCTAACAGCAGATGAACTACTGAACTCATCAATGGATGAACCTACCCATGAGTATTGTACCCCTGTGACCCAGGCACCTTCCAAAACATGAGAAATTTATGGAACATTTTATATCTAAACTGTAACAGTCAGTGTCATGAAGTTGTGAATTGCTCTCAGTGAGCTTTTCTCCTGTGAATGAGTTAGTATCCCAGATGCAAATTATTGTACCTTGTACATTGGTAACAAGTATACTAAAATAACTCAAGCTAAATAATGTGATAGTACAGTGTCTGTGAAGGAAATCTTTGATATGTGATTTGAAATGGTAATAATGATCCAAAGAGTAGATAAAATGATGGTTTTGTGAGCACTTCGGGAACAGTGATGCTCTGAAACTTACTCCAACAAAGTTCCAAAATCTCATTGGCAACTTTTTCTGGATCATGAAGAACTTATCAAGGCTCAACTGTTACTAGTAAGATCAGGACCGGGGATTTAGCTCAGTGGTTCTGCCGCCTGCCTTGCAAGCACAGGGACCTGAGTTCGATCCCTGATACAAAAATAAAGCCATTACTAGTAAAATCAAGAGAGTTCCAGGGGCTATGTAACTGATCATGTTTTATTTCTGTGTAATACGAATAATTCTGAAGATGCAATTATTATATAAATATGTGAAATAAAATAGATAATGGCTTCTAACATGTTGAGATAAGAAAATTAAATGGCATAATCGAAAGTATTTAGCAAAATGACTAGAATATATTGAAACCATTAATATATAGCAGTTATCGTTTTTGTTGGCTGCTGTTCTCCCAACTGTACTAATAGCCATGGGACCAAAAGATTTCCCCATCTGACTTACAACTTAAGGTCAGTCTTATTTCTTTTCTTTATTACTTTATGTAGCCCTTGAACTTACAGTGTCCATTGCAATGATCTGGGAAGCTTGTCTAAATTTACATATTTCAATATGCTATTTTAGAGATTCTGATTCACTAGGTAGGAGCATAAATATTTATGCTCTGATTCTTTACTCAGTGATGCTGATTAAATGGTTTTAGGCTTGGTTTACTGCAAGGTATTTTTTAAAAGTTTCCTAAAGTGATGAATTATGCATGGACTCTGGGAATTTGCATATTAGATTATCTTCATTCAGGTAGGCAGAGAACACCTTTACAAAGTAGAGGATTGTATTCTCCCTTTTAATAGCTTAATGCCTTGGGCAAGTTATTCAACCTTCCTCTTCTAAAATACCTTGAATTACAAAGCTACCTAATTAATACTTTAATGAATATGTGCATATAAAGTGCTTATAGTCACTGTTTTAATTATTCTTATTTGCATCTTTAGTTTTTAGATTGTTTTTGCTTATTCGTGAGTTATACCAACTCCTAGATTATTTAAATTTAGGCCTAAACAATATTTTTTGAGGGGTTGATCCAGGTTTTTGGCTCCAACTCTTGCCGATTCTCTTTCCGCACTTATTTTTCATGGTTTTGTTCTGTTTTGTTTTGTTTTACTCTATTCAGTAAGGTGGCTACAGGTTATGATCTGGGATGTGGCTGGGCTGTTGTCATAGCATTCTTAACTCTTAACCAAGTCTTACCTGGTTGTGTTGTATGCTAGTACTTGGTCCTGTCTATTTTAATAGAATTGGGTTCACATTTTATTATGGAAAACTTTCTCTTCAATCCACTTGTATTTCTATAATTTTCTAAACTTTATACTTAGACTGTATAAACCATCTAATGCTTATTTTGTCACTTGAGAATTATATTTTTTAGCTTGACATTTATTGGGTATTTACTGTACACTGGTATATGACACATTTTTCTGAGCATTTTTCTGTGTAAAATTTATAGCATATTTGTGTATGTAAAGACACTTGTGAAATGTAACTAATAATGGAATAAGTTCTGTGAAGAAGGAAATTTTTCAACTTTATAATTTATACTTTGCTTACGAGGAGTATTATTGCATTGTAGGTGCTGGTCGTTATGTGCCAGGTTCTGTAAGTACGGGCACTACTGTGACTGGAGTTGATCCATTTACAGGTATATAGTTTTAATTTGTTACTTTTAGATTTTTAAAATTCATTGAAACTTTTGATTCATGAAAGTAAAATTTGTGCTTTCTTATGTTTTTCGTAATAAATAATTTATTTGGTTTGACTTCTAGAAATATTTTCTCAGAATTTCCTCATTACTGCACATTAGACTCTAGGGAACTAGATAAAATTGTAGGCTCAAACTTTATCTTATGAAGTGGCCACCGATAAAATATTGGTCCATATTGGGGTCTGGGCAAGAATAGTTGTGTAATCTTCCAGTGTGATTCTAATGACAACCAGGATCAAAAGCTACTGTTTCAGTGTAAATTCTGCTTCCTAACTACCCTTGAAAAATCTGTTTATTCTAATCTCTCCTTCATTTTTCCTTAATGTGTCAAGAGTGCTATTCACTGGCCTAGCACGGGGACAACACACCTATCATCCCCACACTCTGGAAGGCTGAAACAGGAGAATTTGAGCTCAGCCCAGGCAACTTAATAAGACCTTGTCTCAAAAATAAAAGGGCTGGGGACGTAGCTCAGTGCAAAGGTCCTGGGTTCAGGTCCCATGCAGGGTGTGAGGGGGATGAGAGGTATTGAAAGACTATAAAGGTGACAGTGCTCCTTTCCATTTTCCAGAAGTTTCTTATAATAGTTTGATATCTGTATACTGGACCTTAGTCTTAAGTTACCATTCTTTCTCCTAAAAGTAGTCTCCAAGTTTGTCTTTCCATGGTACACAGGACAGCCAGAGGTCTTTTTACAGATTATTCTATTTGTGTCCCCCCCCTTATTAAAACACTCCGAAATGGCATCCCATCAAATGTTTCCTTTTTGCGTACATTCCTCTCTGTCTTCCTTCCTATGCTGGCCTATGTCAGCTTCTTTAGCATGCCATGCTGTTTTCTGCCTTAGGAGCTTTGAGCACATTGCTGTACTTTGTTATACTTATAGCCTGTTTGTTACTTGGACCACGGGTTATTGGTTGTTACTGCCTACTCTCATTGCTCACCCCATTCCTCCTCTTTTAATTTAAACTTTACCAGGGATTTGGCTTAGTGATTCCGCTGCCCGCCTCGCAAGCGCAAGGGCCTGAGTTCGATCCCTGGTACCAAAAAATAAACACATAAAATTTAAATACAGTATTTCTTAAATGAACTCAGTAAACATTTTTTGATCACCCATTATGTTCTTTGCCTGAACACACACTCATAAACTTTCATCTTGTTCTATACCTTTCCTTTAGAGAGCTTTTCCTTATACAGTACTTGTTTTGATATTTGATTAACATTTGTATTCTTCATAAAACAACTATAGACTAACAACCAGGAGAGCTAGCTGTGTCTGTATAGTTCATCTTTGGTCATGTCAATAAATATTTTATGTTGCATAAACTATTAATTTTGTACATTTAGTTCTTCTGTTTCATCTGTATCTGCCTTTGCCCCCAGGATAATCCATATATAAAAATAATTTTTTATTCCTATTTTGCAAAACATCTTAATTTTACGTTAGAACAAAATGGAATATAAATTAAGAGTTATAATGTAAGTAAGATATTCTATTTAAATTAATACTTTAGTTGAAGTTACTTTATTCTGTTGAATATTGCTGAATTTTCATCTTGTATCAGTTTTTTTATCATCAGATACTGAGATATCAGTAAATATAAACAGTATCCGAAATCTTATAGATGATTTATTTTCTTTTCACTTTTTCTTAGGATTTCATGTTATTTTTATTGTATGCACCAAGTAGTTCCATATTTCAATAATTTATGAAAACAATGTTACACAATTAGAAAAATTTCATTTTTTAATCACCTTTATAATTTTCATAATCTTCTATTTTATAAATAGGGAATAGTGCCTACCAGGCAGCTGGATCGAAAACAGTGAATGTTTATTTCCCTAAAAATGAGGCTGTCACTTTTGACCAAGCAAACCCTACACAAATATTAGGTAAGTCTGTTTCAATTAACATTCTCACTCATAGACTGTTGTAGATTTTCTTCTGTCTATCAGAAGTTGGGTACTTAAATGAATAGAGACTTCTAATGTGGTGTTACATAGCTGTGCTAACTGCAAATATACAATCTAGTAATGCGACTTAGTAATGTACCCATAATACATTGTAAGAAGAAGCCTTAGACAATTAAAGGACAGGGCCAGGGATTTAGCTCAGTGTTTCTGCTTCCTGCTTCGCAAGTGCAAGGACCTGAATTTGATCCCCAGTACCAAAAAAAAACAATTATAGAATAAATGATTTGGTGATTTTAATGAAGAAAAAAGTACTAGGGAAAAATATAAATTTCACTTGCTGGCTACCAGTGTTTTCAGAAAAAAATGAGTAAAACATTTGAAAAAGCAAAGAGCTTATCTTTCAAAAATTAGTAGCCCTTAGGAATAATGAAATTCTGCATTAAAAATAAAACTGCTCTACTTTGATGGCTTTCTATTAATTTGTTTTTCTAAAAACAAAGTGATAGAATTTTTGTGGACTAAGAAAAGCTGTCTCTATTTGTTACAAATATCATGGTGACTTATTTGAGATAACATTCACACTGAAGTAAAAGTGAGGGTTTTTGGTCATTATTGTTCATCATATTATCTTTATAAAAGTCACTCAGATTTTCTTAATTTATTTTGGAAAAAGAAAGTATATGTCCATTTTCAGATATTTTAAAACTCTGTTTCTAAGAGATTTCTTGTTTTTGGAATTTCTTAAATAAATTTTGTTTTCAATAGTACGTTAAAATTTTCAGTGCCAAAGAGTAGTGACATAGGTCTATTTATGATTGATAAAAATTTTGAAATGTAGCTGGGCGTGGTGGTACGCGCATGCCTGTAATCCCAGCACTCAGGAGGCTGAGGCAGGAGGATCGCTGTGAGTTCGAGACCAGCCTGGGCTACATAGTGAGTTCCAGGTCAGTCTCAAGTACATAGTGAGAACCTGTCTCAAAAAACCAAAAAAAAAAAAAATTTAAATGTGGGTAGTTTTCTGATAAGTATTTGGGCTTTTTTATTCTTGTAAAGATTTTTCAAGAAATGGTACTAGGTGACTCAAAGTAGTAGAGATGACAAGGATATAGATATTAAAGATAACTGATAAGGTTTGGAGGAAATTTTGAGCATGGAAAAAAGCAATTCTAAGTAAAAATTTTAAATCTGATGTCAAATATGCATATGAAACTAAGTCAAGTTAAATATCAATAGACATTTAAGTCTTCAACTGTTTTTGACAACCATAGAAGTTAACTTAAGTAGACTAAAAAGTTATATGTTTTCATTGGGCACATAGGAGACTGACTTATACTTTGGTTTATATAACATGATGCTGCTTTGAAACTGTTGGAAATGGTCACAGATATACTTTAAAACTTTATTCCAAGGAGAAAGCTTTAGAAATTCTTAGGAAATGACAGGTAAAATAAAAGTGAACACAGTAACCTTTCTTTGACCATGTAGTGTTCTAAAATTTTTACGGTTTTCTTTGAAAACTGCCAAGAAAAGTCTTAATGTTGTGCAGTAGAATATTCTTACCGAAAAATTTGGCTTTTCTATATTATTTAACTAACTATAGATAATTTGGAAGGTTTGGCTTTGGATTCTAGGAAAACTAAAGGAACTTAATGGAACTGCACCTGAAGAGAAGAAATTAACCGAGGATGATTTGGTGCTTCTTGAAAAGATACTTTCTCTAATATGTGACAGTTCTTCAGAAAAACCCACAATCCAGCAACTACAGATTTTGTGGAAAGCTATTAACTGGCCTGAAGGTATAAACATGCTTTAGAATATAATTATAAAGCTCTCGGTATTACTGGTGTTTCTAAACTGAGTTAACGTGGGTAATTCAAATTGGGAAAAACTTTTCTAAAAGGAGTCACTGAATCATGTAATTATAATCTTGTTTTGAGAATCTGAAGGTATAAGTTGAATGTATACCTTTATCTGAAATGCTTGGGACAAGAAGTGGTTTAGATTTGGGGATTTGTCAGATATTGCACTATTTGCATAGTCTGTACCAGTTGATTGTCTTTATTCTGAAAATTCCAAACCAGAATTATCTAAGCACTAAAATCAGACTTCATATTTTCCTAATAGGAATTTTCAACCTGTAATATAAGGTGTGGTTAAAATGTACACTGAACATTCACATTTTAAAAAATTATTATGGTAATAGACACGTTGCCTTTAACCCCCCCAAATACTCCTCCTCGCTTCAAATACACTTTCCCCATCATTCTTTCTTTCTGAAGCATTTCCGAAGTTCTCCTTTGTGACCACACGGTGTGATCAGAAATAATGGTGAATGCTGCTGGCAGGCACCATCTAACAGAAATGCAGGCCAGTGAAGACATACTGTGTCATTGTCTACCTTATTCAATGGATTTGGCACCATGTAACTTTCTGGCCCTTCTACATAGTCGGTATAACCATGAGGTAAACATTTTGTATCAGTTCATCTCATCATGGCCATCACAACAGTACACTAAAGTCTCTCATGAAAGAGGACTTCCAGAACTGCTTCAGAAAGTGGAAAGAGCAGTGGATAAGTGTGTTTGAAACAAAGGGAAGGATTATTTTGAGGAAGTAATGGCAATATGTCTTTTACTATAATAACTTTTAAATTTAAACATTCACTGTATTTTTTCAGTCTTACTTTATGTAATGATTGCCTTACATGCACTCTTTGCATATGTTTTAGAGCTTTTGTGGATCACCTACAATATAATTATATAGCTGTCCAACATACAAGCTGTCCAGAAACACTCTGTGACCTGTTAACCCTAGGTTGCTTGAATTAACAAATATTTGCTGTAAGGGATTTTTTTGTTTTGATTTTTGAGACCAAGTCTTGCTGTCTAGCCCAAGCTTAAATTAAAGATCATCTTGCCTCAGCCTCTAACTGCAGGAATTATAGGCACATGCTACCATGTTCAGCTCCTTTTTTTTTTCCTCAGTACCAGGATCAAACTCAGGGTGATGCACACCTGTAATCCCAGCACTCCAGAGGGAGGCTGAGGCAGGAGGATCGCTGTGAGTTTGAGACCAGCCTGGGCTACATAGTGAGTTCCTGGTTAGTCTCAACTACATAGAGAGACTTTGTCTCAAAAGAAAAAGAAAGGAAGGAAGGAACGAAGAAAAACTCGGGACCTTGCACTTTCGAGACAGGTGCAGTGCCACGCCTCCCTCATTTTTTTTATGTTACTGATTTATTGGACAAAAATTTTTTTTCTACTGAAATGTTCTGTATTGTAGATTTCATTGATTATGTGATGTGTTTATCTCTGTGTTTCCTTCTAATGACAGATTTTTGTTTGTACAAAATATATATATATATATATGTTTTGTGAAGATCCTTAAAAAGGATAGCGCACCCTCCCCTTTATATTATGGAGTACATAATGTTAAGTATACTTACAGTAATAATTAATGAGATCTGAGATTGTCCAGTGCATGTGTTCCAATGGGATCTACCCAGGCCATTGACTATAAAGCTCCCACCAACATAGGAGCATTCTGTCAGCATGCATTAACTGGAATTCTCTAAATAGCTCTCTGTTCCACTCTTTGATCTTGTTACAAGACTTTTTAATGCCAGGTTCCCCACTGCATTCTTTCAGTTCATTATTGCACATGTATTGTATATGTCAGGCTATTTGATTACTTGAGAGTTGCCTTATTTTATAGCATATTTAATGTTATAATAATAAATCCAGTGTATAAATGGTTATATTTTTTATATATGTGTTTTTTCACATTTTCTAAAATGACCATGTGTTAATTTTTTTTAAAGTTTTTAAAAATTTATTTTATTACTATATATCTGTAATACATAATGATCATATTCATCATAGGGAATTTGTACTTGTACCTAATGTCTCTTAATTCTTTATTTCTTATTACCCTCTCCACCCTTCAGCCCTTCTTCCCCTCCCCAATTACAAAAGCTGTGTTTCCTTTTTTTTCCCTTCCATTCTTTTTTTTTTTTAAATCCTTTTACCCTTCCTTCCCTCTCCTCAACCCGCTCCCTTGTGCCTCATCCCATTTGAAAACTTTCTTCTTCTTAATATCCATCATCATTTTTCTCTTTATTTACCCTTTAAGTTTCTCACCTAAGAGGAACAGTGGCATATTTAAACTTGTGTGTCCAACTTATATCATTTATCATGGTCTTGAGGTGCATACATTTACTTAAAAATGAATCAGGTTTATCCTTTATGGCAGAGGAGTACTCCATTGTATATAAATACCACATTTTCTTTATGCATTCATCTGTTAATGAGCATATGGGCTGTTTCCAAGATTTAACTACTATTAAATTGTGCTGCTATCACTGTGGTATGATGCTTTTAACTCTTTCAAGGAGATACTTAGGAGCACAGCTGGTCAGATGGAACTGTTTTTAGTTTTTTGAAATACTTCCACATTTATTTCCCTAGCGGTTTTGCCAACTCATGCGCCCACCATAATGGAGAAGGATTCCTTTTTTCCCACAGCCTCGCCAGCATTTGTTATTGGTTGATTTCTTGATGATAGCCACCTGCCCCCCACCCCCAGGCCCAATGGTAACTTTCTGGAGTGACATGGGATCTTGGTGTTTTTTAATTTGCATTTCTTACATGACCAGTGGTGTTGAATATTTTTCGTATGTTTATTTGCTATTTGTACTTCTTCATCTAATAAAGGTCTGTTTATTTCAGATGCCCATTTTTGGATTGGGTCTTTACATTTTTTAGTTTATTATATATTCTAGATGTTAGTCCTTTGCCTGAGGAATGGCTGGTGAAAGTTTTTTCACTTTCTATGCATTGTCTCTTTATTCTGTTGATCCATTCTGATTTTAGTTTAGTGCATGATGAGAGACATGGGTTCAGGCTTAATTTTCAGCATGTTGGAAATCCATTTTTCCCAGCACCATTTATTAAAGAGAGCATCTTTATTCTTCCCTTTGTCAGATATAAGGTAGCTGAGTGTGCTTGGAGAACATTGTTTATACATATCCTATTCTGTTCCATTGATCCTCAGATCTATTTTTTTGCCAATACCATGCTGGTTTTAATCACTGTAGCTTTGTAATATAACTTCAAATTGGAAAATGTAGCGCCTCTTGCCTTGTCTTTTTTTTTTTTTTTTTTTTTTTTTTTTTTTTTTTTTTTTGCGGGGTTCTCTTTTTTTGTAGTTGAGACTGACCTGGAACTCACTATGTAGCCCAGGCTGGTCTCAAACTCACAGCAATCCTCCTGCCTCAGCCTCCCAAGTGCTGGGATTACAGGCGTGCGCCACCACGCCCAGTTTGCCTTGTCCTTTTTGCCCAGAATTGCTTTTGCTATTCTACATCTCTTCTGGTCCCAAATGCATTTTAGGATTGTTTTATCTAGTTCTGTGAGGTATGTTACTGGTATTTTGATTGGGATTGCATTAAATTTGTATAACACTTCTGGAAGTATGGTCAGTTTTATTCTGTTGGCTTTTGCTATCCAAGAACAAGGGATGTCTTTCCATTTTCTGATACCATCTTTGATCTCCTTTTTCAGAGTACAGTAGTTTTCAGTGTAAAGGTCTTTCACTTCTTTGTTAGATTGATTTCTAAATATTTCGTTTTTCTTGATGCTATTGTGAAAGGTGTTGTTTCCCTGATTTCTCTCAGTGAGTTTGTTGTCATGTACAGGAGAATGCTTTTGATTTTTTGAGGGCCAACTTTGTATCCTGCTAAGCTACCAAATTTGATTATTAATTCTAGGAATCTTTTGGTGGATTTTTTTTGGGTCTTCTATGTAGAATATCTTGTCATCAGCAAATAATGATAATTTAACTTCTCCCTTTTTTATCCATATTCCTTTTATTATTATTTTTTTCTCGTCTAATTGCTCTGGCTAATGTTTCTAGAACTTTATTGAATAAGAGTCATGATAGTGAGCATTTTTGTCTTGTTCCTGATTTTAGAGTAAAAGCTTTCAGTTTTTGACCATTTAGTAGGATGGTGTAATTTTAGTATGATGATGTGTCAATTTTGTAGAGGGGAAATAACAGCCTTGAAAATTGAGTAAAAGTCATGTTGAATTTTCTAGTTTTCAAAAATTAATTAATTTTTGAATTTTTCTTTTTAATAGACATTGTGTTTCCTGCACTTGACATTCTTCGATTGTCAATTAAGCATCCCAGTGTGAATGAGAACTTCTGCAATGAAAAGGAAGGGGCTCACTTCAGCAGTCATCTTACCAGTCTTCTGAACCCTAAAGGAAAGCCAGCAAACCAGCTGCTTGCTCTCAGGACTTTTTGCAATTGCTTTGTTGGCCAGGCAGGGCAGAAGCTCATGATGTCCCAGAGGGAATCACTAATTTCCCATGCAATAGAACTGAAATCAGGGAACAATAAGAACATTCATATTGCTCTGGCTACGCTGACCTTGAACTATTCTGTTTGTTTTCATAAAGACCGTAACATTGAAGGAAAAGCTCAATGTTTGTCAGTAATTAGCACAATCTTGGAAGTTGTACAAGACCTGGAAGCCACTTTTAGACTTCTTGTGGCTCTTGGGACACTGATCAGTGATGATTCCAATGCTGTACAGTTAGCCAAATCTTTAGGTGTCGATTCACAAATAAAAAAGTATGCCTCGGTATCAGAACCAGCTAAAGTAAGTGAATGCTGTAGATTTATCCTAAATTTGCTGTAGCAATGGAGAGAGAGACTTGAGGTTAGTTCAGTTTTGGGTTTTTTTGCCTGCATTTTACATGACTGATTACAGGTAATAAAAAGAAAAGGAATACTGTAGATTAAGTACAATTTCAGATCCTGTAAAATGGTGGGGTGGGGGAAAACGGAGAAATAAAATTTTTGCACTAACGAACTGTGAAATTTTCCTGTGTAATGTGGGTAGGTTTTCAAGGGCTTGGAAACAAATTAGAACTATAGTCAACAACACAACTCCAAGGGTATTTTCTACCTTCGTGTAGCCACTCAGGAGAGCATAGTGCCATCTTTTCTATATCTGGCTTTTGCTGCTTCTGTACACCAAATTCCTAGCTGTTGATGGCTTTTATTTAATTTCTGTGCTTTCATTGTTGAATTTTTTAACATCCTGGACATGTTTCCAGGTCTTATGATTTACTTTAAAATTTTTTTAAATTATAATTTTCTTACAAATTTTTTGTGTATTGAAAAGATATCGAATAAGTCATTTGTAAATAAAAAATGTTTGACATTTTTAGATGAAAAAAAATTAGCTGTTAAATCATATGTCAATTCAGACAAGGCCTCAAATTAATTACAGGCTCCGTCTAGTTTTTTTTCCCCTTGACTATTTGAGATTTCATTTTTCACTTCAGTTTTGATATTCAGTCATTTATTTTATTTTTTGCTTTTGCTACCAGAGACTGAACTCAGGACCTAGCGCTTGCGAGGCAGGCGGCAGCACCACTGAGCTAAATCCGTGGCCCTTCAGTTATTTATTTTTGGTCATTGTAATTATTTCAAAGGGAATTTGGACCATGTTCAGTTTTATTAGGAAATTATGAAAGCAAGCATATATCAAACTATATTGTTTAAACATCTAGACTCTCCTATAAAATTTGTTTTATTTTTCATTTTTGTTTTTTTTGGTACCAGGGATTGAACTTGGAACCTTGCGCTTGTGAGGCAGGTGGCAGCACCACTGAGCTAAATCTCTGGCCCTAAAGTTAGTATTTTTGAGCCCACTCTACGGTACCAGCAGTATACTGTACAAGTTGACATTTCATTTTCAAACTTCTTTAAATGATGTGATATCCCTGTTTTGAAAACTGTAAATAGTGCAATGAATTAATAAGAGTAGAAAAGAAAAATGACACCAAGAATGTGTCATTAACTGCTCAAAGGTTATATAGCTTGCCTTGTTACAGCTTCCTAGAGAGGAGGTCACAGTTAAGAAGAAACCATCTATTATGTAATTTATTTGCATCCAATTTCTTAAGCATTGTAAGTATTTCCTCTATTTTAAGCAGGTAGTGAAGGGTGGGGATTGAACCTAGGGAGTGTTGAGCAATATCTTCGGCTCTTTTGAGACAGTCTTGCTAAATTGCCCAGGCTGGTCTCCAAGTGGCAATCCTCCAGCCTCAGCCTCCTTAGTAGCTGAGATAGTTATCCACAGCCATGCCTGTGAAGTATTTTTAAAGTGGGAGAAATCTTTTCACAAAGATGATGATATTGCCAAAAATGTTGAGCAACATTCTCAACATTGATGGTATGAGGAAATCCATGAGGTTTCCCATTTAATGTTGAATTACAGTTTAAGGACAGGGCCAGGGTGCTGCCACCTGCCTTGCAAGCACAAGGTCCCAAGTTAGATCCCTGGTACCAAAAAAAAAGGGACAGTTGTTTTTTTCTATAGGGGAAATTAGAAATCATTCTGATTGTCTATATTAACCCAAGGGAAAGCTTATGGGATATCAGAAGTGAATGAGTAAAATGTAAATACTGTGGGCATGTACCATGCCAAGTATTAAATTGTAAATTCTCTTGTGCACCTGGACTCTAGATATTCACTTAATGTGTGCTTTATTTTTTGCTGAAGTGAGATTTAGATTGTTACATCGACATTGAATGGCCAAACTAAATTTAACTCAGGTCACTCTGGTTCAGTTACAATACACTGCTTTCTTGTTACTGTGTGCATTCTAGCTTGCAATTGTTAAGTACAATTTACCTGCAATATTTTAGAAAACTAGGTACCTTTGAATGGTTAGGCATAGTCTTTTCTAAAGAATATTAGTTCCTCTTCAAAATGTAAAGGGTGGCTAATTGTAAACACTCTTTGCTTTTTAATCACTGTTTAAGTTTTTATACCAACTTTTATCATTTCATGTTTGTACAGTTTAACAAAACTGAAGTCTATTACTTGAAGTCTGATTGTTAAATAGGGGTTTGATATTTCAAAGATTTTTTTAATTTATATTTTTCTATGACTGAATATATTTTTTCTGAATGTAAAAAAATAAACATTCTTTGAATGAAGCATACACACACATGTACACACACCCCCACACCAAATAAAAATTGCCTATAATCTCACGATAGAATCATTCTTCACATCTTAGGGGATATTGATTATGTTTGCACATGTGTTTTTATTTTTTTAAAAAAGGATTGTGCCACCCACTGTTCAGTAACAATTTTAAAACTTAATCGTTTCACTTTAATAAGCAATACATCATTATATGAATATCCCCATTTCCCATTATCTGACACTTTTACACTTTTTGGCTCCTAAACAATGCTATGACAAATCCCACAAGTCTTACTAGTTCTACATGTTTTGCACATGAAATTGGTACATCAAGTTAGTGGAATTTTTTACACGGATACTGTGGCTAAATGGAATTAGTGTCCTTCACACTGCTTGTGAAACCCATTGCCTGCAAATGGGCTTGTTTTCCATCTAAGTTTAATAGCTATTTTCACTTTTTAGATGAATATGTTGTAGTTTTCTTATATGAATAGCTGGTTTGACAATAGCAATATGTGAGTATACAACTGATTAAATTTTGTTTTTAAAAAATTTTTATAAGTACATATTTACAGTATATAATGGTTACATGTACTTGAGAAGTTGGTACATGTACATAGCCTTTTTTTTTTCTTGGTACCAAGGATTGAACTTGGGTCTTTATGCTTGCAAGGCAGGCGGCAGAACCACTGAGCTAAATCCCTGGCCCTACATAGCCTTTTTTTAAGCACATATTGGTACATGCACAGGACATAACTTAATTCTTTTAACTTTCCATCTCTTGGTCCTCTATTCACTTGTAAACACCCATCTCCCTGTTTTCTATTACATTATCTTCCTCTTTATATGTTGTGTTTCTTAACTAAGAGAGACCATGTGATATTTAAACTTACGTGTTTGATTATTTCACTTAACATTATGGTTTCAAAGCACATACATTTTTCTTTTTTAAAAAAGTCAAATTTATCCTTTATAGCACAGTTGTATTCCATTATGTATTAATACCACATTTTCTTTTTCCTTCATCTGTTAAAGGATATATAGGCCACTTCCAAGAGTTAGTTATGAATCACATTGCTATAAACACAGGTATGCATATGTCACTGTAATATGATGTCTTTAACTCGGGAAGATACTGAGAAGGGAAATCACTGGGTTGAATGGAATTTAAAATTTTAGTATTTTGAAGAATCTCTGTACTGATTTCTACAATGGTTGGACTAGTTTACATTCCCACCAACAATGGTTCCTTTTTCCCCCACAGCCTATCCAGCGTTTGTTATTTGATTCTGGAAGATGTCATTTTAGTGTGTAATTTGCACTTCTCTAATGACCAGAGATATTGAACATTTTTTCATGAATTTATTGGCCATTTGTGCATCTTCTGAGAAATGTTTGTTTAGGTTGCTCAGTTTTTTATTGGGTTTTTTATTTGGGTGATTAATGTCTTTGAGTTCTTTATATAATCTAGATACTAATCCTCTCACCAAGGTGCAGATGGCAAAATTTCCAATTATGTAAGTTGTTTCTTCACTTTTGATTGTTTCTTTTGCTATTTAACATCTTTCTTCTGTTTTCATCCCATTGTCTTGCTCTCCTACCTCCCTTCCTCCATCTCTTGGTCCCCTTCCCTTTTGCTAAATTTTTTTCTCTTTATGATCTTTATAAATGATGGAAGAAGCATCGCTAAAAACATTGTTTTCAAAGACAATTCTGGGGCTAAGAATGGGAGGTAGGTTTTTTAGCAGTTACTACTTTGTATCTTACTGTTATTTTGTGAGGAAATAACAAAATGAACCATTGGCCATATTCTGTTCTTATAGAGTTCTTGAGAGATAAATTACCCATTTGATAATAAATAATCTTTTTAGAAAGTAATTTTAATCTGATTTCTAATGCATTTTTATGTGCAGTGTAGGAATTATAAATACAATTTTGAAGACAACCTTTTTTTGTAAGTTGAAAATATCCATAGTAAAAAATGTATTTGATACTCTAAATTTACTGAATATCATATCTTAGCAACACAACACACCGTAGGGTGTTAGTTATTTATACTCATGATTGTGTGGCTGACCAGGCTGTAGCTCACTGCCACTGACCTGCATCATGAGGATTATCTTTCCATGTATTCTTAGCCTGTGAAGAGTTCAGAATTTGAAGTAGGGTTTCTACTAAATGCATATTGTTTTCACACCATTATGAAGTAAAAAATTTCAAATTGAATCATTGTAATTCAGGGACTGTCTATAGATTCTACAAATGTTAATATTTTGCCATAAGTCTGTTCCCTATTTTCTGAAATTACTTAAAAATGCAAGTCGGAGATATCACATTGATTAAGTATTTCAATATGCACCTTATAATATGCACAACATACATTGGTACAAGATAAACATTCCCGATCCAGAAGGGAGGAATATGAGGCTCGACACCAGTGGAACTAAAGTGAGAGTGAAACCCAGCAAGACAAACATTAAAAACCGCAGCTCCGTGTCCGGCAGCTAGGGCAAGCCGTGGTAAGGTGAGAAGTCCGAAGGTGTTAGGTGGCCTCATCTCGAGTTGCTGATGGTTCCTGCAGCTCTCGTTGATCGGTCTTGGGCTGGCTTTGCTCATCCCCTGTAGTTTTCGTCGGACATTCCACATTCCGGCTCCTGGGATTTCCTGCATCTCCATTTCACTTTTGCTTCACTGTCACAGCTTCACGCACAGCCTGCTCGGGGTGAACTGCCTGGCTCCGGGCCTTTTTCTGAAATTTTGGTGAAAGCTTCCTTGGCCCCACAACTTGCATTTTGCAGACCCATAAACCCTTCCAGGCCATGTCCGTAGTGTCCTACTGCTTCTGACCAGACCCCACCTCATGTTATCTATAAGCCCCCATATCCCAGTCATAATCATCTCCAAGAGCCTCACCCAAAGCACATGAGGCTTTGGGGTACATGTTAGATCTAAACTATAACAGGGTCCAAAGTTGTGCTCTTGTTCGTTTGTTTGTTTTGAGGCAGGGTCTCACTACGTAGTTGAGACTGACCTGGAACTCACTATATAGCCCAGGCTGGTCTCAAACTCACAGCGATCCTCCTGCCTCAGCTTCCTGAATGCTGTGATAACAGGCATGCGCCACCATGCCCAACTGTTTTTTGTTTGTTTGTTTGTTTTTGCAAAGTTGTGCTCTTTATGATCACAGAAATGACACCTTGGTATTGAGGTATTCTATTGGGTAGAAGCAGGTTACTTAAGCAGTGAATAACCAAGGGGAGGATCACAGACCCATGTTAGAATCTGCATGACACCTTCCATACCCTATAAATGAGAGGCTTGGTTAGATTGAGGTTAAACTATTGTATTTTGGCAAAAATGTAGGTAGCTAGATGTCATGGTGCATACCTATAATCCCAGCTACTTGGGAGACTGAGGCAGGAGTATCCAAACCCAGCCTGAGCAATTCAATGAGACCCTGACTCAAAAAAGGGCCAGGAATGTAGTGCAAAGATCCTGGGAGTCTTAGTTACTTCTCCTGTTGCTGAAACAAAACATCCAACACCCACAAGTTAGAGGAGGTTTCAGTCCATAGTCAGCTGGTTCCAAGGCAGCAAGTGAAGCAGCAAGTCTCCCTTTCCCACTTATCCCATTTATCAAGACTGCTTGTTTGGTGGTGCTGCTCATATCCAGGGCGGGCCTTCATTACCCACACCCAGAACTTGCTAATCCAATCAGTGGGCTAATTTTGTACTACACACCCTGGATTCAGCACCACGTACCTATGCCCTTCCCCAAACTCCACCTGAGTGCATGAGGCCTTGTGGGGACATCTAGATACAGTCCGTAACACTGGGTTTAATACCAAGTACCACAAAACATCACAAACAGTAAATAAATCAATAAGACTAGAGTTGTAGTACAGTGTTATAGCACTTAAATGGCATGCATGAGCCTGAGTTCAGTCCCCAAAACCGAAAACAAAGCACTCCAGATGATTTTTCTATTTTGACTTCATTCCATTGTATTATATCAGTGTTTCCTTAAGGAATAAGATAATCTTCAGACATTGGAAAGTGGACATTGGAAGCTTTAAAGAGGGAAAACCTAAGTTCCTGTTGTAAAACAACCTGGTATTTATCATAGGAATGCAGTGAGATACTGAGGCTTAAAACTTGTCTGTGACATGCGTCAGTCTCACGTGTAAAAGAAGAACATTGTAAAAACTTTCTCTTAGCCTCAAGGTGCACATAAATGCTGGTCATCTAGCATTTTGAGCATCCCCACTTTTTTTTTTTTTAGCTTTAATTGAGTTTATTGGTACATTTTAGGGATACAGTACAATTACATTCATTGTTGGGATCTTGTACCTCTACATGACAAGTCTTGATTCTCATTTTTTCCCTTTACCCCTGCCCTCCCTTCACCCCCTCCTCCCCTCCCCATCTACAAACACTTTATTTCCATCTTTTCATTATCTTACATTAACAGCTAACTTTTTATGAGTTTCCGAAAGTGTAAGAGCAAGTTTGACTCAAAGGTGACACCTTGAGGAATTAAGCTCAAAAGCAGCATAGTTGACACATCTAGCTTTAGCTCAATGCTAATGATCAAGTAAATTAGAGAAACAAGCCTGAGCTTTCTATCGAAAAACATGCTACTCCAGATGTATTTCTGTACTTACGGAGCTTCATCTTGACAATTCTTAGAAAAATGAGTCCACAAAAACCTGGGACTAGCCCACAGAGGGGCACCCGCCTCAATGGCCCAAGTGAATATTTTTGAAATTCCAAAGTTGATTTGCATACTCACTTGCAGAAACTGGATTTTAAAACCAAACATAAAGAGTTGGAAAGTTCCCGGAGATATCCAAAAGAAATTCTGATACACAAGTGCCTCTCTAGGAAATGAATAAGAAACTGGAATTATTTCAGAAAAAAGGGAAGATGTCTGAATTTAAAAGGCTTCAGAAGCCTTTACCACTTTCATCACTCCCTCTTACTTGCCCACTGACCACTCCACAACCACCCCTTTAGCTCTCTTTTGTCAGAACTTCATGCCCCCATCTACCCTCTCTTCCTATTCCATTACCTCTGAAAAAAATTCTACATTCTCCTCCGGACAAAATGCGACCTGTTCCAAGTCAGGCCCCTGAATCTTCTCTTCTGACTGCTCTCTTCCAGGAAAAAAAGCAGTTGCCATAGAGTGGCACTGGGCTTAGTATATGAATTATGGGACAAATCTGAAATTAAGGGTATTATCAGAGATTTTCTCAATCCAGCCAAAGACCCTATAGGACATGCCAGAGAATGTGACCTAAATATCTGAACCTATGATCCAGGGTTTTTTGACATCTAACAGTTGGTCCATGTGTTAGTTTCTGAAGGAAGGGATAAAGCCTGATTTACAAAGGTAAATTGGAGCCAGGTGTGGTAATGCACTCCTGTAATCCTTGAATTCTGGGAGGCTGAGGCAAGAGGATTGAAAGGTGAAACCCAGACTGGGCATTTATAATCGATGAGATCCTGTCTCAAAAAGAAAAAAAAAAAGTTGTGTAACGGGAAGAAGGGATCCACAGATTCGGAATGCAGTTCAGTATGAAGACCCTGGGCTCATTCCTCAGTATCAAGAAAGAAAAAGAAAAGGTAAACTGAAATAATCCATTAGAAGAAACAAAAAGTTGTAAGTGAGCTAATAATGTGTCCAGGAGTCTTCATAATTTCGTACCTCAAATTTTCCAAAAGATAGCAAGTTGGGGCAATAATATAAACAAATCCAGTTGAATCCATCCTTGATTATTATCAACGTTAGAAAAAAAAACCTTTCAAACACTATCATGTAACAGCTGAAGCCAGTTTTCAAAATCACCAAAATGATGCATTTTAAAACTAATGTTTTAAATGGACTAGATGATGAGATGGTCATTTCAGTCAAAAGGCATCAACATAGCTCAGTGGTTCTGCCACCTGCCTCTCATGTGCAAGGTCCCAAGTTTGATACCCCATGCCAAAAAAAAGACGTCAATATAATTAGGAGACCACTTGAGATTGGAGATAGGGCATGGCAAAGCTGGCTGGGAAAATAAGGACCTGTTATTGCAAGATCCCAGAGCCACTTATGTAAAGCTTCTCATGAGTTCCCAGGAGACGTGGGAACGTGACATGGCAAGAGAGACGAGACAGCATGAGAAACCTGCTTTCCTGACTCTTCATGGTGGCCCACATTGTGTCTTCTCCATCAGGATGTACTTTTACTTTTGCTATCTTTCTCTGTTTCATCCAGTTCTCTCTGCAGAGCCAGGTTTTCCCTTATTCTGTTATGGATGAGTGAGTTTGAACAATAGAAGCGTACCACTGCCCACGCCCAGAAGTTTTCCTTGGCAATGGGAAGCAGTCTGATTTCTCCTTTTAAAACAGACATTCTTCAGCTGGGGAGGACTCTCGGAGAGCAAATGGGATCTTCCCTGAGCATAGCCATACCAGGTTAGTGGGGGGCACAAGCAAGTTTCACCAGCAGTAGGTGAGCTACAAAACATCCTGGAACTGTAGCAAGTTTATTGCCAAGCAGGATGTGAGGGTTTCGGGTGCTTTGTTCAAATGCAAGCACTTTGTTCTAACGCAGGTAGAAACTGGCATTTGAGGCACAAGATGGAGTCGGGCTTGATATCACAATTCCCTCATCCTTCATTTTTCAAATAAACTTTTGGAGCCTTTTTGGCTTATCTCATTTAATTTGAGTCAAGAAGAACCTGGAATATGTTTCTAAAGTAGCTACCCAATGGCACACTTAGATCCATAACCGTATTAATCCAGTTGATCAACTTTTTCCTCCAGAAAGAGAAGGAAAGCAAAGACTTCTAAAATAACGAATCTGCAGCTTTAATGGCTGACCAATCCAACAGCCTGTGGGCAAACCAAACCCTTTAAGAAGAAAAGATAATTTAATTCCCTTTTTATCAAAAAAGAGCTTGCTGGGCCCAGGATTTAGCTCAGTGGCTCAGCTGCCTGCCTTGCAAGTGCAAGGTCCTGAGTTCAATCCCTGGTACAAAAAAAAAAAAAAAAAAAAATTGCTGTTATTGTAAAAGCCCATAAGCCCATGACACCTTAAAAGGACTGTAGAAAATTAAAACAACAGGGAAAACTAATAGAGGAACAGGGTGGCTCTCAGGAAACAAAGGGAGATTTTCTATTTCTCCTTGGGGGAAGTGGAAGCTTATACAAATAGAGAACAAACTTGTACCCTTGTAGACACTGACTGGTGCCACATACTCACCCCCACCATATTAAATTTCCCTTTTCCTAGGAGTAATAACCTTGCACAGATGATGGCGAGTTAAAGTGGAGCTATGACTACACACAAACCCCAAACTACAAAACTCTTAACTGTACTTTCATTTCAGCTTGGAGGAGGTCAAGGTTCAATTTTCATTTGTCCCAAATCTGGGTTCATCTCACACACCAGTCACTTCTAGCACCCAAATTCCACCCCAGTGAAATGAAAGTTGTGCACCTGAGGTGCCCAGTGGTAAGGTTGGCACCACATCTCCCCTGGTCCTTAAGATCGCTAAAGCAGCTTGGTGATTACATTGTCAAGGGAACTGCTATCTGGGAGGATCTGATGATTACAGTGACGGTGATCACCGGGAAGAGGCAGGCCCAGACTGAGGTGGTGCCTTCTGCCTCTGCCTTAATCAGCAAGCTCTCGAGGAGCCACCAAGAGACAGAAACGGAAAAACATTAAGCGCAGTGGAAGTATCGCTTTTGATCGGCTTGTCAACATTGCCTGGCAGATGCGGCACCATTACCCGGAAAATATTCTGGAACCATTACAGAGATCCCAGGGCTGGCTTGGTCCATAGGCTGCAATGTTGTTGGTCTTCACCTTCATGATATTTTTGTTTTGTTTTGGTTTTGGTTTTTGTTTTTGGTGCCGGGGATTGAACTTGGGACCTTGCGCTTTGGAGGCAGGAGTTCAGTCCCCAGCCCACCCTCACGATGTTATAGATTGTCGCGAGCCGGCGATGCAGAGCACTGTCCAGCAGTGTCTCAAACCTGAAAGAGCAGCAGGGTTGAGATGGGGCAGAGAGAAAGAAAGGACGACAAGAGTCTGATCAAGGCAACGTTTATTGCAGGCAAGCATCAGCCTTTTAAAGGGAAAGACCAAACTATTATGGGCTAGGATTACCATAGTAACCTCAACACCCGCTCCACAGGAACGAGGGTTCACACAGGAAAGAGAAATCAGGCTCAAGAAAAACAAATTAACAACACTTGCAACTAATAATCACGATTCCCACAATGGGTGGAGGAATTTAACAAAATGGAGTTACAACACTTGACTCCTACAGATAACGTCAGATCTTTAACAGGAAGCACCTGACTCCTACAGATCTTTGGCTGTCCGAGTTTCTCCCGCGCAGGGTCAAAAACAAGTTTAACACGTGCAGTCCTTAAAAAGGAACAAATGTTAACAAATGCTAATTAGGAACATCCTGACCACACATTGTGTCAATGCCTTGATTATAAAGAAAGAAGTTATCTTTCAAAAAGCCAGTGGGCCATGGCTGGCTTCCCACAATAGATGACATCAAAATTTCTTTAGTAGCATGCCCAGCTTGGCAAGTACTATAAGAGGAAATATTTCAACAAAAGATCATCTGACAAAAAAAATTCCAAGTGGTATTATTAGACAATTTTATATCCCTTCTTGCTATTCCTTTGGCTTGTGTACACCTCCTTGGTGAAGACTTTTTAGAATCCAAAATATCATCCTTCTTTCTCTCAAAAGAGGAAAATGCTTTTGGAAATGGGACAAGAAAGGGAGGGAAAAAACAAAGAAGAAAAAGGCATAAATTCAAATCCAACACAATTTGTCTGAGTCTAAACTGATAAATGATACTTGTACTGTATTATACACTGCTGGACTTTTTTGTAGTCTTAAGTTATCCACAGACATTAGGAAAATTATCTCACTACCCCTATTAAAGTTGAAGTCTGCATAAGTCCCTACCAATATAAAATAGTATTTAAGCAGCTGGATGAGAATTAGACTAATTGTTGCAGTGAGCCACGGTGGTGGTGAGAGCGAAAGATCACATGGAGATGAGACTTTAGTTCAATCACTGAGAAGCACAGAGGGGCTGCTGCTTCTTCTGCATGACAGCCTCAGGGAAATAGCCCCAAACTGAAACTTCTGTGGTTTTTTTTTAAATCTGTAAAGTAAGGACATGAGAACAAAGGCGCAGAAGAAAAAAGCATGCAACAGTTGCACAGGAGTTTTGGAGACAGGGATGGGAAGGGATGGCCTGCTCTGTGATGTATGTTAATGTAGTTTAAGCAAGCTTATTCGGCAGGAGGCTTACTGGAGGACAGGAGGAACACAATGACCAGAGTAAACATCTGTGAGTATAGCCTGTTGTCGATTCTGCTTCGTCCTGCAGATCTCCTCTAAACGTAATCACGCAATACCTGGGAACTGTTGCTCTCATGGTCCCTTTACCTTACATTCTTATCAAGCAAAAAGCCGAATTATCCTTTGTACTAGCTTCTGCAATATTTCAACCCCTTGGTTAGAAAACCAAATGGGAAGAGTTGGTACTTTGTGCAAGATTTGAGAATAACATGCAATCGTGTCCTGCTGCAAATTATGATAAAATACACATAAAATAATATGCTAATTTATTTTGATGCTATACTTTCTTTTTGATAGCAGGGATCGAACTTGGGACCTTGCCTTTGTGAGGCAGGTGGTGGGCTAATTTATTTTGGACAGTGAAATTTCATGGTATTAATTTCATTCACACTATTGTGCAGCTATCACCACTTAGTTCTAAGACTTTTGCATCATCCAAAAGAGAAACAGTATTCATTAAACACGATCCCCACTTCTTTTCCCCAACCAGTCCTTGATAAGCTCAACTCTGCTTTATGTCTTTATGTATTTACCTACTGGAGATATTTCTCAGAAGTAGAATCACAACATTTTCAAGTTTGTTCATACTGTAAAATGTATTGGTACCCCATTCCTATGTATGGCTGAAGAATGTTCCATTGTTTTTGTCATGCAATGGTGTAGAATAGTCTATAATCTTTCCATTTCTACAAAGCAATCTTGTCATTACTTTTGGGGTTTATTTCAAAATTTGATAATTTGAGTACTTTTTCTGCTTTGTCAGTCGAGGTAAATTTTTAAAATTCATGTTGGTCTTTTCAAATAACTACTAATTTCCTTTCTTCTTTTTTGAGAAGGGTTAGTTTTTTTTTTAATCAATGTTTCTTGAGGTGTACAGTTTGGTTGTTAATTTAAGATCTTTCTCCTCCTCCTCCTCCTTTTTCTCCTTCTTTGAGACAGGGCCTTGATATGTAGTCCAAACTGGCCTTGAAATCACTATGTAATTCAGGCTTGTCCTCAAACTCCTGCCCCAGCCTCCTGAGTGCTGGGATTACAGGTATGCACTACCACACCTGATGAAGACTTTTTAAAATGTAGGCATTTACAGCTATAAATTTTTCTCTGAGCAGTGTTTTTTATTTCATTGTAACTCTTAAATGTTTTGTTTTTATTGTTTCAAGATTTTTCCTAATTTGCTTTGTAATGTCTTTTGGCCCACTGGTTATTTAAAAAATTTGTTAATTTCCACATATTTATTAGTATTGCAGTTTTCTTTCTGCTGTTGATTTCTGGTTTCATCCCACTATAGTTGGAAAGATACTTTATATGATTTCAATTTTTTAAATGTATTAAGACTTGTTTTGTGGCCTGCTACATGGTCTATCCAGGAGAAAATATCATGCTTAAATCAGAAGAATATATATTCTGCTGTTGTGTTATTTGAGTATTTTGTACTATATGGTGTATGTGTCTATAATTGTACCCTCTTGATTAATTTAAACTTTTATTGATCCATGATGGCTTTTCTTGTCTTGTGCTACCTTTTTCGAGGGGGCAACAGGGATTGAACTCAAGACCTTGAGTTTGTGAGGCAGGCGGGTGTACCACTGAGCTAAATCCCTGGCCCCTTGTGCTACCTTTTTTTGGGGGTACATTTTAGGTATACAATACAGTTTTTTTTTGGTACCAGGGATCAAACTTGGGTCCTTGTTCTTGCTAGGCAGGCAGTGGAACCACTGAGCTAAATCTCCTACCCTGAACTCCATGTTTTCTAAAGAGAAACAGTAGGTTAATTTTGCTGAGGATTTGTCTATGTAACGGATTCCTTCTTTCTTGCTTTTAAGATTTTCTGTCTTTTGACAATCCGAGTATAATGTATTTTCATGCCAATCTGAGTTTATACTGTCTGAAGTTTATTGAAATTCTTAGATGTGCCTATTTATGTCATTCACCAAATTTAGGGAGGTTTCCACTATTATTTCTTCAAGTAATGTTTGCCATTTTCTCCCAGGAATTCTCACCTTGTGAATGTTGGTTTCTTTGATGATATCCCAGTGAAATCTCAGGCTCTGTTCATTTTTCTTCATTCTTTTTTTTTCTGCTCTTCAGACACAATAATTTCATTGCTTTAGCTTCAAAAACACTCATTCTTTCTTCTGCCTGCTCAAAGCTGTTGTTGAATTTCTTTAGTGAATTTTTCATTTATTATTGTACTTTGGAGCTCCAGAATTTATTTATTTATTTATATTATTTTTATTTTTTGGCACCAGAGATTGAACCAGGACCTTGCGCTTATGAGGCAGGGGCAGGCATGACTGAGCTAAATTCTCAGCCCAATTTATTTATTTATTTATTTATTTCAGGCTTGAGGAAACTTTCATGAAAGCAAGAAAAATATCAGTACAAGAACAATGCAAAAATGTTCTGTTCCAGGCAGTTTGGGAATAAAATAGAATGAAGTAATCAAATCAGAGTTTTAAAACTAAATGAAATTTGGGCATTATTGCAATCTTTATTTATTTACATGTAATAAGGTTGAAACCCAGAAGTTAAATGACTTGTTCAAGGTCACAGTGGAAGAAAAGCTGTAGCTAGTACCCTGATATCTAAACTCCCAAACCTAATCTCCTTTTTCTATATCATACTACCATCAGGTTTAAAAAAGAAAAGGATATAGGGTGTGGAGGTGCATGCTTATAATCCCGGCACTCTAGAGGCTGAGGCAAGAGGATCACTGAGAGTTCAAGGCCAGTCTGGACTATCCTCTAGTGATTTTATAAGTCTGTAACTTCACATGTGCCTAGCTTGTAAACTTGATTTAATTTATGAAAAATTGCTATACTTTCTTTTTTTTTTTTTAAGACAAGGTCTGCAGTTCAGGCTGGCCTTGAACTCACTATTTATTTTTTTTTATAATTTCTATCTCTTGATTAAACTCTCCACAAATTACACCCAAAGCAGGCTGTAAGTAGTGCAGGCTATAAAGAGTTAACCCCACAATTGGCTTATGTTAAAAGTGAATCTGACCAAAGCATATGAGATAACACACAACCTACGTCAAAGTGACTCCTACCCAAATTCTGTTCGCAGCCTAACACAAGAATCTTCATCTCTTCTTCTGTAAGCCTTGTCTGCATCAGCATCGTGTTGCTAGCAACTGCACGTAGTTCTCCTACTCCAATTTAACCATTGTTAAATTGTGTTACCAATAAATATCGGTGGTTCTGGTTGTCCAGGACCTTTGCATGTTCAAACTTTTTTTTTGTACCAGAGATTGAACTCTGGACCTTGCACTCGCAAGGCAGGCGGTGGCACAACTGAGCTAAATCCCTGGCCCTGCTTGTTCAAACTTTTGCTTGCTCAAGTACTGGTCATCCCAGCTCCCCACCTCTGTCTCTTTAATTCTGCCTCTAAGTCTTTCTTCTCACCATGTGTCATAGCACTGAGCAGGAGATCAGTGGTCTCCAGTATCCGTTTGTTTTTACATCAATCTCCTGATTTTCTCTGCCTTTTGGTCCACAATTTCCTTTAGCTCAATGATCATATTTAAGGCTGATGATTTACTGTCTTTCACTACTAATTGTAATGCCTGGGCTTCTTTAGGTATAGTTTCTGTAAAATCATTTTTCATTCTGTGAATGATCTGTATTTTCGTTTCTTTGTGTTACTTGAAATTTTTTTGAGAACTGCACATTGAATGTTATAATGTGCCCGCTCTGGAAATCAGGTTGTCCCTCCCTCAAGATTTACTTCTGTTGCTTATTGAAGACTTTGGTCTTCCATTTCTATAGTGTTTTTTTTTCCAGGCTATTTTTGTGAAGCCTGGATGCCTTGTTCTGTACAGTCATTGAGTTTCCCATTCTATTGTCTCCAAGGTCACCCAAGACCTGACAGAGATTTCCTTAACTGTTGAACATCAGAAATGCCCCCTTCATCAAATGTCCCACTGGTTCCTGTGTCTGGTAATGTTTCAAATTCCCCAAATGGTTGGTCCTGATGGGTTCTTCCACTATCACCTTAATGCTTATTCCCCTAGAAAGGGTGAACTCTGGAGTCCCCTACTCTGCCATTTTTTTTGTTGCAATGTAATTTTTAAAGACAAACATATTTCAGAGGTTTTTCCATATTCTGGGAAAATACCTTTATCCTCATGAATTGTGAGGGTTTGTCTCAGCACATCTGTTTACTGATGCTGATCTACTCTGTGTGAGGTGAATCTGTTTCCTTCAGTGTGTTTTGGAAGGGTGGCTTGACCTTCTAACTTGTACATAAGATAAGCCAAGAAGCCCATGAGATATCTTATTTCAACATGAAATCTGAGAGTCTCTATCTCACGTACCTTACCAAAAGGGTTGAATGAAAGAACAAAACCACAATGACAGGCTGTACTAGAAACAGGGTTTTAGTATAATATTAAAGCCTATCATTTTCTATTTATAACAAATAAATATTACCACACCTCAATCAATAAACTTTTAAATACAAATATCCAATTGCTGTCCTTATCCCATCTCTCCCTTTCCCCCAAATCCTGTCTCTGGTGGTCTCAAACCACCCAGATGCAAAGGCGGGTGAATGGCACTTTCAATGCATGAGGTTGAACCCCAGTGGGGCTGTCCTTATTTGGTGGGTGAAGAGTGATTCTGAGGGCTTCTGTCTGTGCTCCTGCACAGCGCTGGGTATGTGGCGGGTATGACATTCTCCTTTTCAGTTGGCCTTGATGATGGAATCTTTGGTACAATGTGAGAAAGGCTAGAGTGGTAGAAGGAGAGGCTGGGGCCTTGCAAAGGCCACAGCCCAATACCCATAAGCATGAGGAGAGAAGCACAGTGGTCAGAGTCACTGGGTGAGTACGTGCGCTGGGGAGCTGCAGGTACAAGCGTCATGTTCCAGCACCTGGGAAAGGTGTCAGGGAAGTATATGGAAGGCAGTGCCCATACCCACTTATAGCACTCCTTGGCAAGAGTCAGCCAGACCTTGGGTTCTAGAGAGAACAAGGTACCCAAGGCAGTCAGCAGTCCATGGAGGCCAGGTCAGTTTGTTGAATAGCAGGGAGGATTCAGGGTGGATTCTGGGAGTGGCCTGGGATGTCAGGTGGGCAAAAGGTACTGACCTGGACTTGACACTGTGTTAGTCAACTTTCCCATTACAGCATACACGACAGGGGAGGAGCCAGGGACAAGAATACACCCATCAAGGTCATAGCCCCAGTGACTCAACTCTCCTTACCAGGCCCCACCTCCAAACAATGAGCCCTGAATTCATCAGTGGACTAATTCACTGATGAGTATAGTGCAACTCATGATCTAAAAACCTTCCAAAAGCCCTACGTATGAACATGAGACTTTGGGGGGACATTTTATTGTTTCTTGGGGGTTTTTTTGTTTGTTTGTTTTTTTTGAGGCAGGGTCTTCCTATGTAGTTCAGGCTGGCCTCAAACACATGGTGACCCTCCTGCCTTAGCCTCCTTAGTGCTGGGATTACAAGCATGTGCCACCACACCCTGTTATTGGGGGGATATTTTAGATGTAAAACATAATAGCAACTCTACTCTGTAAGTACTTAGCAGGCAGATCTGAGAGAGATGTCTTTAGAAAATGTCCTTAACATCTCACATCCTTTCTTAATGCTAGGAAGGGCTGGGCTAGTTCCATGTTTTGCTCTTACCACATTGTGAGAATCTCTTCTTCTTCTTCTTCTTCTTCTTCTTCTTCTTCTTCTTCTTCTTCTTCTTCTTCTCTTTTTGCTTCTTCCTTCTTCTTCCTCCTCTTCCTCCTCTTCCTCTTCTTCTTCTTTTTGATACTGGGGATCAAACTCAGGTCTTTGAGCTTGCGAGGCAAGCAGCATGTTTGCTTCTTTAGGACTAAGTCATAGTAGAAGTCGCGCCCATGCAGAGACTCAAGGACAAAACTCATGTTGATCATCTTCATGTTGGAATTGGAGAAGACATCTGAGTGCATGCATGTGTTAGTGATTTTCTGCTGCCCAGGTAGCGGTCACATCTGAGCTGTCATAGGACTTTGAGTAGGAGCTGCTGCTGGTACTGAGCTCTATGTTAGGACAGTATATGTGAGGGGCCTCTTCAAGGAAAAATGCCACCCTCACCCCACCCTCTGTCCTTAAGGTTCTGGGCTATGAACTAGATCAGTCACAAGGACTGCATGAGAGATCATTTGGTACAGATGGGTGCATTTCAGAGAAAACTGAGACCCAGAGAGATGTCACCTCAGTCACAGGGCTGGGCAGCAGTGTGTAGCACCCCAGCAAATCCTGTCTGGCTGTGCAAGTCCATGCTCAGCCCTATAGCTTCCCTGGCCCTTGTCTACCTGGGTCTAGGCACTTGCTCCAGCACTTGACAATGGCCTTTCTCTTCTTGGTCTTGACGGTATTTCTGGTCAATCTGGATGGGGATCCAGCTCACAGGACAAGTTGTAGGTAGAGGTAGGATGATTGTGAGGCTGGCGAGAGCTGTACTCAGGCCTCCTTCGCAGAGCTCTCACAGAAGCTGGAACATGGGTTCTCTAGTTGTCCCCATGCAACACACCTGACCTGGACCAGGGGCACAGGCCACGGTCTCTCCTGAGCTGGTCCCAGGGGCAGCCTGCCCTCACTGTCCCTGGTTACTGCCCAGCCTCACCTCTTAGCCTGGTTAAGCCACCCCATACCCCAAGTCAGGCCCCACACTGTGATTTTCAGATTCAACGCTGTAACTACTGCAGCAGCTTGATCTGGTGGATCGCCTCAAACTCCTGGGCCACAGTGGAGGATGGGATGGTGAAGAGGAGCCTGGGAGGATCCTAGATGGGCGGGGCGGGGCCTGCCTTACTATGGGGTCTCTCCTTCAATTATGTCCACCCAGACTCCTCCCCATTCTCAAAACTGGCTTCAAATAGACCTTGCCAGGAAGCTGTCCTGGATCCGAACTCCCACCCCTCTCCTAGTGGAATGGCTATTTCTCTCTACACCGTCTCCCCCCAAATCAAGAACAGGGCTTAGAGCTGAGTATCACACTCAGGCACTACACTTTCCTTGAAGGCAGCAACTGTTCACCTTTGTCCTCTTCTCTAAGTTGATCTGTCTCCCCTAGAAGCTGGAGAGGCAGGGTTCATCAGAGAGCAGCCCTGAGGCTCCCCACTTTAGGCCGCACTACCATGAGTGCCCACCAGGGGTCAGGGCGTGCCTACACCCTGGTGGAGGGGCTCCGGCTACCAGGGCAGGAGGTTATGGGTTAGTCTCAGGGATCTTCTACTCCAACTGTCCCTGAGGATAACAGAGAGACTGAGGCAAGTGAGAAGATCCTGCTCAACCACCATGTGCTGCCTGACCTAGGAGGGCTGTGCCTCACTTTCCTGCCATGGCCATTACCAGAAGGATATGCTCTGTCTGGCTGTGTCCTGCCGCTGTATGATCGGGCAGCTTCGGGTGTTCCCAGGTAGGATGGGCATAGTATCCTCATAAACTGGGTAGGCTGCGAGGCTCCTGAGAGTGCTGAGAGCTCAGAGGTCAGCAGAGGGAACTCTCCTCCTAAACCTAAGGATCTTCCTCTATTTCAAAGCCACGCCTTCTGCCCCACATCCAGCCAAGGCTTTGCGTGCCCTACCTGTACCCTCTCCAAGGGAGGAGGCCCTGGCTCTGGTGGCAGCCTCTTCTCCCCCAAGATGGTGGCCAGTAACAGCATGGCCCTGCTAGGGTCTAGAGGAGGCCAAAAATCTCCTGTGGTGCAGCAATGGGAAGCCAGGACTCAAGGAAATCCTTTTCTCTCCTGCTGCCAGCAGCCCCTGCCCTCCTGGCCTCAGGGACAATCACTCACAGTCTCCTTTGGTGTTTCTGGGCTCTTGGCATTTATCTCCAGGGTGGCAGACTTGGAGGGAGTCAGCGAGATCTCCCTCCCCTCACTCCTCCAGCGCCCTTGGGCCTGAGAACCGTTGCTGGTGCTCTTGCTGTACCCAGCATGCTGATTCTAGATAAGGCTCCAGCTTCAGCTCTCACTGGTGGGGGACTCCAGGTCGGCAGCCTGATCTTCTTGTACCTGTTTGTTCATCTACAAAATGGGAACAAGACTACACTGTCTCATGGGGGCCCAATGAACTCAGAATCACTCATGCTCCTGCCATTGGTAGATGCAGTATGTGATCAGAGTGCCCCGCAGCACAGCCCTATCTGGAACTGTAGAGTTCACAAGGGGAACATATTTAATATAAAATAAATGTATGATTCTAGCCAAGATTTACTAAGAAAGTTTATAGAATTGGAAGCAGAAGATACCACGGCCATGTGCCTGATCAGAGGTAGAAGAGAGCAAACGGCTGTCTGCACGATGGAGAGCTGGAGGACATAGTTGGAGGGTAAAGGCCGCGAAGCTCATTGCAGAGTCTGGTGTGAGTCTGCATTGGAAATCAAGAGTCTGCACCGGGAAGCTGACGAACACGTGCTGAACCCTGGAGGAACAGGAGCCCTTCCAAAGGCAGTGGTGAGGACCGGAGCTCCTCTGAAGAGCAAAGCGCAGACTTTCTTCTTCCTCTTTTCATTTCCCCTTTTATTATTTCTCCCAGGCTACAAGCCTGCCAGTGGTGCCACCCACATCTGTGACGGGTCTTCTCTTCTTCACTGCAGCCTGCAAAGTCATCTATGGACACAGCAAGAGCTTTCCTAATCTGCTAGGTGGTTCCTACTCAAGTCAAAGTAACATATCACAATTTACGAACATGGAGCTCCTGTGTGTTCCATTTCCTCCTTGGGCCTCACGGCCACCCACAAGGTCAGCAGCCCCAGGTGGTCGTTCCTCCATTATCCAGATAAAAAAACGTAGTCCCCGGAGGGGGAAGCTACTTGCCCAGTGACTAAGAGGAGAGCAGGCCTTCAGACTCCATCCGAGCACCTTTGCTCTGGCAGTGTGTGTCCTCAGCTAGGCCGAACCACATGGAAAGCAACATGGTGTCTCAGGATCCCACCTGTCCCAAGCCTCACTGGAGTCTCTGCACCCCACCCTCATTCTCTGCGCCATTGTGGGGGCTGAGGCTGAGCTAAAGGCTTCTATGGAGCCTCTTGCAAAGTTCTCCTGCAGAGAAATCCGTCCTCTCCCTTAGGACAGGGAATTCCTCTGAGCCCCCCTCTGACTAACCAGTATACACAAGGGGCTGGGGACAGTGATGCTTTCCTTCCTCTTTTATGTGGAAGCTTCTGAGGCTGGTAAGGAAGTGCTCTCCTTGACTCTATTAGTGCCTGATGCTTTTAAGCTCCATGGGCGTCTGCCATCCCTGAGGCATCCCCTGCAGTGTTTCTGTGACAGGCCAGCAGTCTCCTCTGCAAGGCAGAGCGTGGGGCTGTGTGTTGTATCCAGATCTGCCTCTAGGTCTGGACTTTGGCCAGAAGTCCTTGGGCACTCTCTGCAGTTCCCTGCTCCCTGGTAAGCCTCTCTTGGATGTGAAGTACACACAGAAGGGTGGCAGGGATTTTGTTTTCTGGATGGGGGAGGCAGTCACATCCTATTCCATTCATCCAGTAACAGCCTAGGTGATGCTAAATCCCACCTTCCTGGACAGATTTGGGGGAGGGAAGTCAGTGTCACTTAGCCTATAGCAGACCACAGCCCCTCCTCCGGCCCCCAGTTGAAGCCTAGTAAAGGCAGGCAGCAACTTGTGAAGACAATGGAGTGATTACAGCTTAGTGGGAATCTCTGAGTTTTGTTTCCTGCTCACCTGGGACCCTGCACACTAGTGACACACGATGAAACAATAGCAGGACAGAGACAATGGCATTTTCCGGGCCCAATCTCGGCCCAAGCCCAGAAAGCGGCTCAAACCTGCACAAACAAGGAAGCACCTTCTGCCCTCCTCTCCAGGCATATTTCTATGTTCACACGCACATCTGCTACAACCAGGAGCTGTGTAAGGGGTCTGGTGGGGACTCTACTATACATCAGTGCCGTGACCTGTGTGGCTGAAGTGTTCATGGAGTGAGAAATGACAACAGTGACAGGAGATTCAGAAAGTTGGACAAAGAAAGAAGACAACAGTAAAGTTTATAAAGCTGAGACCAGGTGGAAACCCTTGGTCCTGATGAGACGAAAGGCTTGGCTTGCATCCTCAGCACCTTTATTTACAGTGTAGATTTATAGTCAATGTGTCTTGACTGACTGTCCTCCGTGTTGGCTCCTCCTGGGCTGGTCCTGTCTAACTGACCACAAGCTATCTAATTAATTTACCTATCTGCAATGTTAGGGTTCAGAAATTTGCCTTGGTCACAGTTTGCAGTGGTAGAGCTGGGACTTGGATAGGAGCATGGGCTCTGGACCAGGTTATGGCACGTGCCCAGAGAAGCTTGCCTCTGTCCTGCCCAGCTAAGTTGAGCCACTCCCCACATCCGTTAGTGTGAACTGCTCTACCACCAGTCAGGAGGGAATCCAAGCAAGTGAGACTGCCCCTCACTCAGCCCATTTGGTGGGGTCACAGTTCAAGGTTAGGAAAGGCGCTAGTGATGGAATGGGTGCTGGGACTGTCTTTAAATCCAAAGTTTGTGAATCATCAGCTCCTGCTCTAGAGCAGTTCCTGAGATGGCTCAAACTCTAGAGATGGCATGAAAGCTGGTACAGGAGCTGGCCCTTGCTCTAGAACGAGGGCTGGGGCTGAACCTACTTCTGAAGCTAGAGGAAGAGCTGGCTCTTGCTTTGCATTAGGTTTTAGAGCTAACACTGAGGCTGGCGATAGAGCTTCATGGGAAAAGAATTCCAACATAACTGCCTTTTCCTGAGTCTTTTCAAAGCAAAGAACATCTTGCCTGCCAGAAAAGTCAACACCACAACTGGATGTTTTCCTAGACTGTGGTCCATGCATCATGGATCTGAGGCTTGTCTCTGCTCCTGACCTAATGCCAGCCTTGAAGCCTCTTCCTGGTGGGTCCCAGCACAGGTCCCTCCTCATATGCTCTTACGAACCCACTCCAGGAGGTCTCTTTACCCCCAGTGTTGGTCTTGCTCCACTCTGAGTCCTCCAGCAGGAGGTCAACACAGTGCTCCAGGTCCAAGATAGGCACGTGGAGCTGTATACATAAGCTATTGGCTTCTTAAGGAGGGGAAGTGTAGTTTGACAGAAATCCTCTGAGTATGGTCCAGTAAGGTCCCCAGGATGGAAGAGGTGGTGCTGGGGCAGGCAGGCTGGCAAGAGAGTCAGAGGCCGGAGCTCCCCTTCCCCACAGCCTCCTGTGGTATCCAGGACTGGGCTCCTGTATTTCTCTGTTCAAGCAGAGGGCAGCCAATGCCCAGCTCAAGCGCCTTTGGCTGTGCAGGCAGTGTTAGGCCAGGTAACCAGGCAGGGGCTGAAGAGAACCCCCTGGATGGAGCCCTAGACCAGCTGTGGAGCCGGCTCTCCTCTCGTTTGGGAAAGCCTGACATACTGCTGTCTGGCTCTTGGCCCCCCAGCCCACTGGAATGTAAAGTCCACAAGGGCTTGTGCCTCTAACAGGTACACACATGGCCCTGGTGACGTATCACCCCATGGCTCGTGCTGCCAGGATGCCTGGTTTTCTGAGACACATGTAGGTCTTACCTTCCCACTGACACTTTTGAAGGGTACACCTGATCCTACACTCAATGAGTTCCCTGGGAACCAGCTGAGTTCCCACTACCAAGAAGAGAGGCCAGGTGTAAGCAGGCACTCCCTATACCACCGGTGTTCTTACAGAGGGTGGGTCAGGTGGCCACACCTGGCTGTGGCATGGTGGGTACAGATCCTCACAGAGGCTGCTCTGAGCCCTCACCTACCCTCTGCTTCTCACGTGCCCGTGACGCACTACTTTCGGTCTTCCTGCTGTAGTGCAAAGCTGTAGTGCTAGAGTCCTCCGCACTCTAGCAGTAATTACAAGTGTGGGATCCAGTGTTTACCCAGTCTTCCTTAGCCACCCTGTACTCCCTACCCCATTTTAGATACAGGAGCCTTTCCTGTTGATCACCTGATTTTTAAGTTGGTCCTGTGGCCCTCGCTGAAATAGTGAAGGATGTAGCCATATCTCGAGGAGACCATGAAGGTGTCACGCCTACCTTACCTACTTATGACATCTAGTATTACCCTAGGACCCCTCAGCCAGTATTGAGGTAATGGAAGGGGGCCCAGAAAACCAATTTTCCTGCCTTTTTCATTGAATTGTGCTCGGAAACATTCCTACACACAGGAATGCTTCATATATATTCATAAAAATGAAGGATCTCAACCGGCTCTTTCTCAGATATCTCAGGGGCCTCTCAGTTTTCCTAAGCCCAGGATGAGGGCACCCTTGTCCTGGAATCTGCCTTACAAATGGGGAAATTGCTTTGCCCAAGGCCTTAGAGAAGTAAAGCCCAAGACAGAAAGCTTTTCATGGGGAGTGGGGAAGTGAAAGTCACACGTAAGAAACCTACAGTCTTTGTCAGCCCACTCACTGGCCAAGGTCAAGCCCAGGTAGGTACCTCCAGGACTGATTCCACTTAATCCTAAAAACTCCATATTAGGGCAGTACTTTGAGCACCCCACTTTCCACAGAACAAATCATAGCTCAGAGAGGTGCAGAGCTAGTTTTTCCTGGCCTTGGGGTGGAGGACATACCTTTTGAACAGGAAGCTCATCACCTGCTGTGTGACCACAAATCTGGTAGTTTTGCAATAAGGTAGGGATGAGGAAGTGGTCTTCACCCTATAAGGCAGGCACTATGTGGTTCATCATCTACTCCAGCATGCCTGCCTGGAAAGTCCTCACCCCACGGGCTCATGTAGGATCGGTTTCCACTCAATTTGTCCCTGGGGTGGGATCAAAGAGGGACGTACAAACACGGAAAGAGTAAACTGCAAAATGACTCATTGTTTTACATTGAAGTAAAAACAGCATGGAAAGGATTCTCCCCCCCCCTACGCACACCCATCCAGGGGAAGTGGATGGGATGGAGTTGTCTGCGAGGGACCAGAGTGCTGGGCTGGCCTGCACTGACTTGCTCAGGCTGAGAATGAGACCCCCACTCCACACTTCGCTGAGCCCCAAGCTTTGACAAGCCCGGAGACAAGAGAATGTCTTTCTTCCTCTGGATTTCTGAAAATGTAGGCTATTTCTAGTGAGGTTACTTCTTGAGGTCTCTTTACCTGAGCCTCTTCCTTATATAAGTCCTCCCAAAGGCCCCTGGGCTACGGACTTCTTCCCTGCTCCCACACCTTGTGTACAACTTGACACATACACCAATATATCCGACCCTACTGTTCTCTGGCAGGCTTGGGTGTGGTCAGTGTCCAGTTCTGGGGAGTCAGAGTTGAGTTCAGACCAAGCTTCTCTTTCCTGTGACTGCTGGACAAGTCATTGTGCCTCTCAGGGCCTTCCCACTTGCTCCCAGGGGACCATTCTAACACCTTGCTAAGAGGTCATCAGATGTACACGTCCATTATTCTATGTATTCTCTATCAAACCCAAGAATTGGTGTAACCTGTTGCTAATGTACAAATTTAGAGATGGGAAAATCGCAAAAAGGAGAGGGATGAAGAATGTACAACTCAACCCACACCTGGGATCCCACAGAGGGATTGAGTGAAAAATCACTGTCCCTTTTGGCCATGTTTCCCACTCTGAACCATGAAAAGTTTGAAATGTCTCAGACTCAGGGATCCTTTTCCTCCAGTAACTTTCCAACGACTTCCCATGGGATTTAGAATCAGCCCAAGTGATTCCTTTTGGCCTATGGGGTGGGTGCCTGACCAGGGTTCCTAGAGACCACAGCCATGATGCAGGCAATTAGAACAGCTGGTTTGTTGTAAACTTTAATTGGTAAAAAGTGAGATTTTGCAGGGTGTGGTGGCACAAGTCTGTAGTCTCAGCTACGCTAGAAACTGGGGATGCTGAAGCCTGAGGATCCTTTGAGCTCAAGAGTTTAAGGCCAGCCTGGGCAACACTATTAAGACCCTTTCAAAAGCAAAACAAACAAAAAACCCAGACCTCTTGCAGCCATTTTGAGAATCCTCTTTCTAGGCAGCCAGACTTTGTCCCCATAAGGAGCCATATTTATTCTGGCTAGCATAGACTTTGTTCTGGTACTCAGTGTGCCTCCACATGCCCTTTAGATCAACAAATACAAGGAAATACTGCAGCTAAGGGCTTTTATTTTTTACTTTTTAATTCTTTTTTTTTTGGTAAGAGCCTTTAGAAGTAATATGGAGTCATGCCTACAAATCAGAGCTGAGGACACAAACACAGGATACACAAGACCCCTATTCGTATACAATTCTCTAAACACACGTAAAATTTTTTCCCAAGTGATGATGATAATGAGATTAAACTACTGTACTTGTCCTAAAGTTCTCTTTGTTTCACAGTATCATAAAATTTAGAAACACATTCAAATGGAGAATCATAAACTATATTTTTATCTATTTTTAAATTGACAGTCACTGAAAAGAGGTATCAACAAGGTAAAGAGCTCCCGTAGAACTCTGCCTTCTGTACAAAACCACAGACAACCAGTCAGCCTACACGCAGCGGCTGTCTCCCTAAACTCTCTGGCCAAGAAAATCCCACAGGTTGCAGCCCCGCCTCCAGAAGTGACGCATCACGTTCTGCGCCTAAGCCGGAAGTGACGCAAAACCGGCACCGCCAGTGCCCGCTGTAGGTATCGCTGGATTGGTTTCTGTTGCTCTGGACAAGGCGTACTTTCCTTGCATGATTGCAGCGGAGGGATCATGACGGGGAAGAAATCTTCCCGGGAGAAGCGGCGCAAACGTAGCGGTCAGGAGGCAGGTGCTCCGCTCGCTGCGCCGGACCTCGCACCCGCCCTTGCCGGCAGCGGCAGTGGAAGCACCAGC
>NW_022900948.1:5527024-5535682 GCF_012274545.1 Fukomys damarensis | reverse complement strand
CGGGAGCAACGTGGAGCGCGGCGAGCGCCGGAAGCGCAGGAGCACAGACTCGTCGTCCAGCGTCTCCGGTTCTCTGCAGCAGGTTCGTGCGCTCCCCTCTTGTGCTTCCGGGAGCTGCTGCTTTTTCTGAAGAAGGCGAGCTACAAGGCATTATGGGGCCCCGGCGGGAGCTCTTTGTTAGTGCGAGATCCCAGGGATTCAGCCTTTCTTAAGGTTCGAGTACCTGATTCCGCGTGAGCCACACTCCCGTGTCTTAAACTTAAACATTTTTGAGTTAACTGATAAGCTTACTCTCTTCGGTTGTTAAACTTTCGGTCCCTTCCACGCGTGGTCTCCCCAGTCTTTCCGAAGAGTATGTGTGGGTCGGAAGCTAGACCTCAGTGTCCTTTTGAGCTTTGTTTTCTCTTCTTCACGTTTTAGATTATGATTAACTTCACATCACATTTGAGAACATTGAGGCCTAAAGAAGTTTTACCTCCAGCTGCAAGACTTTGCCCATATCTTCTATACCTGAGTCTACAGAAGTTGTATTCTTTATGCGCCGTTGATGTCACGATATCGCCATTTAAAAATAGTTTGTAGTTTTATACACAGAAATACAGGCAAAAATGTGTAAGTCGCTCTTCGTGCCTCCGCGTTAATAGTAGTTCATGTGCAGCCTCTTTTCATTATCCTTTGTTAGATATGTGTATTTAGTTTCTGCCACATAAGCTTTATTTTGATTTTCCCTCTATTGAATTGGATCCCTCTGCATTGGGACAGTTTTTTTTCCTGTACATGGAATGTTATTTTTGGTAATTGCCTAATACTATCAAATATATTTCAAATCCCACCAGTATACCAGGATACCCATTTAATAACCACTAGAATTTGTAACTAGTAAACAAATCTTTAAGGATTTGTCAGACTGAGTCAAATTAATGATAGCATTTGTTTTAGTTCATACTTTCCTGATAATGCGGTTGAATATTTTTAGTTGCTATTTCATTCCTTCTATGGAGTTGTGTACATCTTTTGCCCATTTTTCTTTCTTTTTCAAAGTTATTCACTGGGAAGTTACACATCTTTGACTGAAGTCTTGGTTTTAAAACTTTGTGTAGAATGTATTGCATATGTTATAATTTCGTTCAAGGTGTACAGAAGCCTTTGATTTCTTTGTATTCAAAGCTAGTATTTTCCTTTGCCTCCTTGATTTTGCCTGTTCTTTAATAAGATCTTTCATATTCTAAGATTATAAAATTACTGTACTTCGTTTTCTTCTAATAGTTTCTGACATTACGTCTTTAAATTGGAAATTGTAGAAGCATGGAAAGTCATTTATTTTTATGATTTTCTTTTATATAGCCACAGTATTAGTTTGAAATTGATTCTCAGAAGAATGCCTTCTATTGTAATATTGATGTGTAGGAGAGATAATAGGCATTTTTTTCCCAATTTAAAAAAATGGGAACATTTATAATGTTCAATCGATAAGTATATTTGTCATAGGTTTTGAAAGATGACTTTGGCCAGGGAGGGAAATTTTCTTCAGCTAGCTCACTAGAGGTTATTTGTCAATTGTCTTTATAGTCTTAAGATGTATTGTATTTGGTTTGTTGACTTATTTTGTTGTGTGCAGTTGGAATTGAGTAGTATTCCCAAATTATATCAGCCTATAGTTTTTGTGTTATGGATTTAGGAAGTTTTATTATCTACTTTGTTGTTGCTGTGTTTGAGAATAGTTTATAATCTTTCTCAAATATTTGTTAGAACTTTACCAGGGAACCATACAGCTGTGTGAATATTGTGTCCGTTTTATGGGATTAAGTTTTTCTAACCCTTACTAAAAAAGAATCCACAATAGTTATAGGTCTATTCAGTTTGTCCATCCCTGTTTAGATTCAATTTTGGGTATCACTAAAGTTTATCTTGATACACTTTGCAAGTGTACACTTATACACTTGTACTCATGATAAGGAAATCAACAATGTTAAGTGTTCTAAACATTTACAGATAGAACTAAGTCCAATTTCTAATGAGAAATAAATGTATTTGTAAAGGAAAAAGTTGTTGCATATTGGGTATGTAGGTAACACCTCAAAGTTGGGAGAGTGCTGTTATACCTGTTTTGTATTGAATTTTTTTTGGTAAGAGCTTTATTGAAATATGTTTGACATACAGTATATTTTAGCCTTTCCATGGTTTTTGGGTGTAGTCAGAATTGTGCTACATCATTACAGTCAATTAAAAATACTTTATTGCTCTAAAAAGAAACATATTTGTACCTTTAAATGACCATCCTTATTACTCACCCCACCTTATCCTGTCACTAGTAACCACTAATTTGCTTCCTGTCTGTACAGATTCATATATTTGCTTTTTTATTTTTAAAAAATTTGAATTTTTACTAGTACATGTTTGTAGACATAATGATTGCGTTCATTGTGTAGAGTAGGTACATCTTCATTCTTTTCACTTCCTCTTCTCCCTTCTCTCACACCTCATCTTTTGGTCCCCTTCACATTTGCAAAAGATATATCTCCCTGTTTACTACTATTGGTCTTTTATTTTGCTCCTTAAATTACACTTCTCTTGTTCTAGATGTTTTTTGGAATGGAGCCATGCAATATGTTGCAGTTTGTGTTTAGCCTTTTTCATTTAGCATGCTTTCATTTTTTGCTCCATGTTGCAGTACAGAGATCTGTTCCTTTGTGGCACAAAGGTTCATTCCTTTTTATGGCTATATACTGTTTCATTACGTGGCTGTACCACATTATATTTTTATATTTATCACTTATGGGACATTTAGGTTGTTTCTACCTTCAGGCTATTGTGAGTAATATTGCCATAAAATTCCTGCTTTAATGTGGACTGTGGTTACATTTCCCTTGGGATTTTAACTGAGGTGAAATTACTAGGTCTTACTGCTTACTTTTTCTGGAACTGCCAAACTGTTTCCCTTCCAGAACTGCAGAACCATTTTGTATGCACTAGCAGTGAAAGGAATAAGGGTTCCATTTTCTCCTTATCATTACAGTGTGAGCTGTTAGAACAAAACCTTGCTTTTCAGTCAAATTATCACAATTTAAAGAATTTGTCAGTTTTAAAAAATAAATAAATTACTTTGTTTAGCTTTTTTAGGCAGAGCCTCACTATGTAGTTCAGGCTGGTCTTAAACTCACTGTGTAGTCCAGGCTGGCCTCAAAGTCATGGCGATCCTCCTGCCTCAGCCTCCCAAGTGCTGGGATCACAGGTAGGCACCACCACACTTTGTTAGTCTTTTATTTTTTTAATTGGCCTGTTTTAAAGCTGCCTTTTCGACAGTTCCATTACAGAACACAACAGAGAAATTTACCTGTATGGTCAGGGAAGCGTTTCCTGAGGAAATGACTTTTGAATTTCTCTCTGACAAGTGTTAGAATTTATTAATCTTGTTAGTCTAGTATGGTGTAGGGGAAGAAGAGGGGAAAGACTGTCAAAAGCAGTAGAATAGTATCTGTAAAAGCCCTGCTTGCATGAACTGAAGGAGGCTGAACAGGTTTTATCAATGATTCAGAAAGGGTCATTGTGTCCAGAATATCAAGAATGAACACAAAGTGCCAGGTAGACCTGGTTACCTCATGGACAATGGGAAGTCGTTGAAGGGTTTCAGACAAGTCTAATTATTTACTTGTTTTAGAAATTGCATTTTGCTGATAGTACTCAGAGACCTCAGTCAGATGTAGGGAGTCCACTTAAATGACTCTTGCTGTAATTCACAAAAAGTCATAATAGTTACAATCATGAGGATAACAGATTTAGAGAGACTAGATAGCTTTGGGAAATGGAAGGTAAAATTGTCAGAAATGTTTTAAATTACTGAAATTATTTGGTTACTTTGAATATGATCATACAAAATTTGAAAATAACATGGTAAACATTGTTACTGTGCACCTATGGTTTGTAACATTTTTGTTGCTGTTCCATTTCTTTTTATTAGTTTGATAAAATGACAGTGGGTACATAAACCTTGTGGGTGAGTACCCACTTGCAGAAATATCCTAAGTCTTCAAAAATAAAAAAATTGTAGGAAGCTAGTCAGTGTTAGCATATATTACTTGTTCACTAAGAGGTTATTTTCCTCTCTCCTTTCTTCTTTTTATTCCCTCTCCCTCTCTCCCTCTCTCCTGCTCTGAGAGATTGAACCCAGGTTCTCACTGTGTATTAGACAGGAAACGCTCTAATGCTGAGCTGCATCCTCAGCTCTTTGAATCTTCTTTGGAGACAGGATCTTGGTAGTTAGTAGTTCAGGCTGTCATAGAACTCACTTTGTAGCTTATGCTAAGCTTGGACTCATGATCCTCCTGTGTCAGCCTTCTGAGCGCTGTAATCAACCGATGTGAACCGTATCTGGCAACATGTCTTCTGTTTTGAGCTAAGTATCCCATGAATGCTGGCTTCAAATTTGGGATCCTCCTGCCTAAGACTCCCAGATGACTGGAATTATAAGTACTGTATGCACAACTATGCCTGGCTTTCTCTTTCCTATATAGCTTTTCCTTCTGTTACTTGCCAAGTGGAGAGTAAAAACAAAGAGCATTGATCTATTAAGTATTCTTTTCTATGGTTATAGATACGTAAACAATATTTTGGAAATGTTTGATGAATAAGTAAATAAAATGTATGATACCATATATATGCTATATATTTTAATTTGTGTTATTAAACTGTTGTTTATTCTTTAAATTTTAGGAAACCAAATATCTTTTGCCAACTTTGGAGAAAGAACTACTCTTGGCAGAGCACAGTGATCTTGAAGAAGGTGGACTGGACCTGACTGTGTCGTTAAAACCAGTTAGTTTCTATATATCAGACAAAAAAGAAATGCTCCAGCAGTGTTTCTGTATAATAGGAGAGAAGAAGTTACAGAAGATGCTTCCTGATGTGTTAAAGGTACTTCACTACATTATCAGACTGTACACATACATAGAAGTTGGACTTTCATTGTAGCAATCATTTTACTTAACACAGCTTGTAATTAAATGTTCTCATCTAAAACAAGCGAAAAATACAAGAAAAGGAATTTGGAGAACTGTAAATGGGCTTGCATATTTTTAAATTTCCAAGGAAAGTTAAGGCAAGGAATTTATTGACTCAAAGGAAATAGTTCTGTTAAATGCAGGAAACAGTAACTAAATTGGAAGTATAATGAATCTTTCTGGTACTTTAAGAAACAATATGCTTATGTGTAGCAATAAACAGTGGTAGCTTGTAATAGCTTATATTTCATTATATTCACAAGGGTGTTCATACATTTATTTCTGAAATAGGTTTTAGACAAGTTAAGCCCAATGTCTTATGTCTAAAGTACATAGAGTCAAGATTGAATACCGTTAGAAGAATTATGTATCATATATAGGCTACTTTTAAAAAATACCTAGGAAACGGTACACTGCTGTCTGTTTTCAAAATAAACATGATTATGTATTTCTGCCAAATCTCTAAAATGTTCACGTTAACTGGAAGTTTTTCAGATTTCATCACATGAGAAGATTTATATGACTACTCAAGGCTTTGATTTTATTGTAACATTTTGCTAGCCAAAATTTCTTTTATGATTGCAGTTTTTTCAGTTTTTATTGGCACTATAAATGCATAAATGTAATTTTTTAAAATGTCATTTCCTTTAGAACTGTTCAATAGAAGAAATTAAAAAACTATGCCAGGAACAGTTAGAGCTCCTGTCTGAAAAAAAAATATTGAAGATTCTTGAGGGTAAGAATACATATTTCTACATTCTGATTACTTTGGTAACTTATTAAACTATATTCAGCATTAATCCTGAAATATTCTTTCTCCTATTAAATTAATTATTGGGTAATCTTTGAGTAATATATTGTACTGAGAAATAAAATTTATATTATTGAAATAGAATTTCAAGGATAGATTTGATGTAGTTTTTCTGAATCAAGTATATAGATTAGACCGTAAGTTTGTACCCTGTAATAAAATCAAATAAAAAATGTTTACCAAAAATGCTGTAAAAACTGAAACTACAAAGATTTTCCTTCAAGTAATTTTTTTCCTGCTACTTATTTATTAATTATTTTTGTAGTACTAGGGATTGAACCCAAGGCTTTCATACTGAACTATATCCCCAGCCCTTTCGATTTTTTGAGGCAGGCTGTCTAAAAGCTCAGATTGGATTTGAACTACTTGTGATCCTTCTGCCTCAGCCTCCAAGACTGTAGGGATTACAGATGTGTACTGCCACTCTCAGCTCTGCTTCACATTCTCTATAGCCTTTTATTACCTATTGCGTATTATTTCTTCTCTAGTAAAACCAAGGTACAGAGCTGGAAGAATTCTTTATATTTAACAACATTTATGTCCACCTTAAGTATGACTATGCTTTGTGATACTGATAGTTCTAGAATTTTTTTTACCATTTATATCACAGAAGAAGAAACAAATAATACAGAGTTTAAATTTCTTGAGAGATTTTTGGTTTCCTTAGAGCAACTTTTTTGGTAACACTTGGGCTTCTTGTATTCTAGACTCTTCCAGTGAGTCACCCTCCCCCCAGCCATTTTAATTTTAATTTTTAAAATTTTGAGATAGTCTTAATAAGTTGCCCAGGCTGACCTCAAAACTTGCCTTAGTTGCCCAAGTAGCTTGAATTATAGGTGTGTGCCACCACACCTGGCTGAGAAGGACTTTTTGAAATGTAAAATAGTTTAATGGGTTTTGTAATTCTGGAAACATGTACAGAAGAATATAGTGTCAAGAATACACACACACACACACACACACACACACACACACACACATAATATATATAATACATATGTATATAAAGCCTGTGTTGATGTGAAAAAGGGGAGGCAATAGAAAAAGTCATTAAAAAACTAATTTAAATATAAGCAGTTGAATGTGTAATCTAACAGTTATAGCATTGTCTACTGTGTGTTGATTTTTTTGTGAAATGATTAAGTAGTGATTCTGACATTTTTACAAACGTGTTTTCAACAGTTTATTTCTTTTATAAGGTGACAATGGTATGGACTCTGAGATGGAAGAGGAGGCAGATGATGGGTCTAAGATGGGATCTGATTTAGTCAGTCAGTAAGTTAAAAGGCTTTCATTTTTATTTTAAAAATTGTTCCTTCAGTGATTTCTTATATCAAGTTCATGATATTTTTGTTTTTTTAATGTAAAATAATTCAACTGTTAATTTGTTTGAATGATAATAGTAACCTAGTATGTTGATATATGTAAGGTTGAAATTTAGACAAGAAAGATGAAAATGTACTGATTAGTTTGGCAACTTAATTTAAATTAGAAAGGAATTATAACAAAAATAAACAATTATAAAAATGAAACAACAAAGGGAAAAGTTAAAAACTAAAGAGAGAAAATACAAAAAATTAAAAATGATAAAGAAGTATGTAGACTTGGTCTTTGTAAAGTCCAGAATATAGAGAAATTTTTTAGGATCGATTAACGAAATAGGTGATGAACAATTATAATTGCATTAAGGATGGAAGAAGGGGATATATTATAGGCGTTATGAGCTTATAAGTATAGTGAGAATCCACATGCAGCATTTTGTACACAGACTTGAAAATAGCAAATAGTTTCCAGCAAAATACAAAGTAATGAAACTGACCCTACACACAACTGTAAAACTGGAAGAGATTAATGTAGAAGAAATTAGAAAGTTGACTAACGATCTGTTGAAAAGAACATCAAGAGAAGATAGATTTACATCTGAATTATTACTTAGAAGAGTCAATACAGGTAGTATGTTTTTAGCTAATACAATGTTGAGCAGATGGCAGATTACACCTGTGTTATGTAGTTGGCATCATGGCAAATATTTTGAAAGGTGCATTATGGCAGATATATAACACCCATGTTTATTTTTTAGAAATGTTTTTACTGATGAATTAATTCATTTTAATTTATGAGTTTTATTATATTAAGTAATGTGTACTTAACAGGAAAATAAAATCTTTTTAATATGTAATGGGTGTTTAGAATAGATAACATTTTCAACAACCATTTACCTGTTTACAAAGATCTAAACCATAGCAGCATAAATTCCTCTGTGAGCGACAGTGAAATTACAAACAGAACCTAAGGCAGTCTTCACGGCTGTGAACAGCATGTTCTGTACAAGTCTCCCTCACACTGACAGCATGTATGTGTAGCTTTCCTTTCCTGTTTGGCAGGCCGTACTTGTCACCTCTCTTATCTTTGTCTTCTGTCAGGAGCTTCCTATTATAGTATGCAATGTCCACTTATCAGGAAGATAAAACACCAAATATATACTGAATTTTTAGAATAAACATCAACATTTTCTACATCAACTGTTCACTTATAAATCTAAATAACAGGAGAAATAAATTCCTATGTGATCTGCAATAAACATACAAATAAAACCCTGCCATAACAATAACATTCACTTCAGTTATCACACCTGAGAATAGCATGTTCCATACAAAAGTATTGCTTACACTGATAGCACATGCGTTCATGTGGTTTGTCTTCCTGTCTTCTTTGGTAGGACTTTTTTTTTCTTTTTCTTTTTGGTACCAGGGGTCCAACTCAGGATTTTGTGCTTTTGAGTCAGGCACCAGCACCACTGAGCTAAATCCCTGGCCCCCTGGGACATTCTTCTTTTTTTTTTTTTTTTTT
>NW_022900948.1:5477417-5525917 GCF_012274545.1 Fukomys damarensis | reverse complement strand
TTTTTTTTTTTTTTTTTTTTTTTTTCTCTTTTAATTTCTGGTACTGGGAATTGAACTCAGGACCTTGCGCTTGCAAGGTAGGTGCAGCTCCACTGAGGTAAATCCCCAGATGGTGAGACATTCTTGAGTTCTTGCTGGTCTTCCTGTTTTCTTTGGAGGTTCTTGTGATGTTTCACCTGTCTTTTCACTGCTCTGCTCCAGAATTATTTTGTGGAGTTCTTTGGGCAGATCATACTGTTCTTCCTCTGTTGTGGTTAATCATTTCTCAGTTCAGACCCAGTCCTCAAAAATTTTCAGTGATATTTTGTGCTTGTTATTTTCTTTGTAAACTATGACATGTTTAGGCTTGAGTAAAACGCAACCATTGGTGAACACTTTGTGTTTCGAGTCATCATAGTTGGTGTATAACGCATCAACAGTGTCTATTCTGCCTTTCGTTTGTTGTCAGATGTGACCATTTCTGGCTTCCTTTGTGTTGCAGATTCCCTGCCAGTCTTTGTTTGAAACAGGGTCTCACTGTGCAGTGCAGGCTGAGCTTCACCTTATGTAGCACAAGCTGATTTTGAACTCATGGGATTCTCCTGCCTCAGCATCCCAAGTGCAGGGATTACAGGTGTCTGTCACCCAGCGTCACTGTCAGTCTTATCGTCATGGTGTAACATTGGCATTATCAATTCTCCTTTGTTTTTCTTTACCTAATATGAGGCCAGTGTATGTCTTTCTGAAATCCAAAGATTGTATTATACATTTCTTTATTGTGAACTTGGCAGTATTTTTTCAGAAATATCCACTTTGTTCTTGGGCATAGTTCCCATGCTGATCAACAGTGTTCTTTTAGTAAATGTAGCGTGAATGGCTAACACCTGAGCCAACTGTCGAATTAACATTTGAGTTACTTTTTGAAATAGGTGCAACAAATCTGTTCACAAAGTCAAATGATTTATTGTTGCACGAATAGACCTGGTATCTGAGTTCTAGAATAAAGTTCTAAATTCAGGGTGTAAAATGTCTTCACATCTATCAGGGCGTATATTTTTATACCGTATTTGGAGGGTTTACTTGACATATATTACCGAAAGCTTCAACAACCAGAAAATGATGCATATTGTTTATCAGTTGTCATGTGTGTTGGGCGGTGTATAAATTGCTTGATAGTTTGAAACAAAGCTTTGAAAAAATGAGCAATTAGCAGTCAAATTGTCAGAATTTTTTTTCTTTGTTAATGGGTCTTTTTGTCATCAGAATGTAAGCAATTTTGAAGGAAACCAAATCTCGAATATCATTCTAAAAATCTCAATGCCACATTTGTCTTTGGATTCTGATAGTTAGAAGGGTAAAGTCCAGCTGGGGATTTAGCTCAGTGGTGCTGTGCTTGCCTTCCATGCATAAGGTCCTGAGTTCAATCCCTGTTACCTGCAAAGAAAAAAAGAATGGTAAACTGCTGTGAAGGTCTTTAGTTCAGATAATGAGATGTTCTGATAAATATATTTTTGAGCATTATATTGACACTTAGAATATTTGCTAGAATTTCATTGTTAGTGTATTTCAAAATATCTCGTAGCATATCATTTGTTACAAACAATTTCCAACATTGAATTGGCATTCTGTCCAATAGATTTCACCCTTGGCAAGAACCTAATAACATTTTGTAACCTAGTTCTAATGTTGCGTTGTTCATGACCATTTTTTAGCCTTTTGGGTAGTAAAAGATTTATTTACGTAAGTGTTTTCTTCCTCATCTGAATCAAAATCTTCAGTCTATACTTACCTATCTGTCATATGTTGCTGACTTGTTTGGCTTACAGGATCCAAGTCATCATGGCACCCAAGTCACCTAATGATTCAATTTTAACCTCCCAAAGTTGTACAAGTGGATTTTCATGTGATATTGTGCTGAATTGGGCTAATATTACAAGAAGCATCAATAGAAAACATTTAATAAAGTATTAAGTACACAAAATGTAACATGGTATGTAATATGGGTATAACTCACCTATTTATACTTTGACGTACGTGCATACATCTTGCTGTTAGTCATATAAAGTGGGTGAATGAAAAGATTGCTTCCTGTATTCCTCCAATGCAACTGCTGAGACACATAGCCAGCTATCATGCTAAAGTACTTCTTTTCATTTGAAAAGTATGGTACGGGCATCCCAGTATGAGGAACTGAGGGTTTTAAAATAATCCAGTTGGTAGCAAAAGATGAAAAGGTCTTCAGTTTATTTTATGATTCCTACATGCTTTTAACAGAAAAAAATCTCATCTGTAGTACCAAGGAAAACTGTATGGGGGGTTATTTGCCCTTCTACTTGTGAGTATAGGCATATAGATGTAAAGATTATAAAATATTAGCATTTAGAATCCAGCAACATATCAAGTGAGTATTATTATTATTCTGTTGTCCAAGAAGGATTTACTCTAAGAATTTGTAAGGAGACTTAATTACAAAACAATTACAAAACTTAATTACAAATGTATACTTCATAACAATAAATTAAAGGAGAAAAATTACACATAAACAGATCCTAAAAAATTGGTAATTTTCATTATTTTTGTTGTAGATAAGGTGTACAACATTGATATTTTTATACACATTGTGAAATGACAAGTACAGTCAAGCAAATTAACTATCACCTTGAGTAGATGCCTTTGTGCGAGAAGAGCACACACATTTTAGATGCTCTTCTCACACAAAGGCACCTATCTACTCAAGGTATATGATGCTGCCTTACTGTTGTTCTTGCTGTGTATTAGATCATACTTATTCATCCTACACAATTGCAACTTTGTACCCTTTGGTTTACCCCACCACCACTATTTTACTGTTTGAATTTTTGTTAAGGTTACACATATAATTGAGGTCATGCACTACTTTTTTTTCCTGTATCTGGCTTATTTCACATAATATAATGTCCTCCAGTTTCATCCAAGATGGTTCTTGCAGGCTCTCGCTTTTCAAAGCTGAATAATCCATGTTTATCTCTCATCCGCCAATGGACACATAGGTCGTCTTCATATTTTGGTTATTAGGAGAAAGGCTGTAATGAGTATGGAAGTGCAGATATCTCCATGATATACTGATTTCATTTTCTTTGTGTATACACTCTGAAGTGGAATTTCTGGGTCATATGATAGTTTTATTTTCCACACTGTTAAGGACTCTCCATACTGCTTTCAGTAGTGGCTGTACTAAATCAACACTCCTCCCTTCTTTTTCTTCATATCCTTGCCAACCCTTCTCTCTTATTTTTGATAAAAACCATCCTAACAGGTGTGAGGTAATACCTCCTTGTGGCTTTGGTGTGCATTTCCTAGAGAACTAGTGATGCTGAGCACCTTTTCATACACCTGGTAGCTGTTTGTATGTCTTCTTTGGAAAAATATTTGGGTCCTTTGCTCATTTTCTAATTGGGTTATTTGTTTTTTGTTAATGATATGAATCCCTTATATATTTTATGTTACTCTATTAACTCATCAAATACATGGTTTGCAGATATTTTCTTCCATCTTTCATGCTGCTTTTTTATTGTTTCCTTCGCTCTGTAGAAATTTTTTACTTTGATAGACTCTCACTTGTTAATTTTTGAGCAGTTATTTTTAGTTGAACTTGAAGGTTAAAAAAGATGTAGCAAACCACCTAGAAATAATAAACATGAGGTGTCTAAAACTTCACTAGTACCCACGTAGCAAGTTAAAATGTAAAATTAGATAGGAAGTCTGTTATGGTCATTAATTTTCAAGTTTCTGAGAGGTTCTAGCAGACTAAGGTGATAAACTGTAGAAAAGAAGCAATAAAAATACTTCTCTAATTTATGAAATTATAAACCTAGTATACCCAAAAGACTATAGTTAAAAAAAAAGACTATAATTTGGTAAGGTAGATTGTGTACAAGATGTATATTAAAAAATCTTCTCTGTCTTTTAGCAGAAACATTTAGAAAGGGAATTGGAGAAATATCCTATTTACTTAGTAGCAGTAGTATTTTTGAGATGAGGTCCCGCTCTATTGCCCATGCTGATCTTGAACTCATGGGCTCAAAGGTTCCTTCTTGTTTCAGCTTCCCAGATAGTTGGGCAATGTGTGCACTACCATGCTTGGCAACTATCCTATTTATAATGAAAATAAAAACTATGGCTAGGGCTGATGGTACGTGCATTTAGTCCCAGCTACTTGGGAGGTTGAGGCAGGAGAATTGCAAATTCAAAGCCAGTTGGGCAACTTAATGAGAACTTGTTCCAAAATATAAATAAAAAGGACTGGGATGTAGCTTTAAGGTACAGTGCCTGCCTAGCATATCACTGTGTTCAGGGTTCAGTACCACCACCACTACAATAAAAGTCCTATGATTTACTTTAAAGTGCATTTATCAGGAAATATAGAAAACATAAATCTACTAGGAGACAAAAAATAACCTAAGAAAACAGTACAGTACTTTTATAATTTGTGGTGGGGGTGGAAGGATATGATTCTTAAATAAGACTAAAAGCCCAGAAACCATAAAAGTATATATTTATGTTAAAAATCTTTGTTAAAATGTCATAAAGTCAGTGAGCAGGCAGAAGATCTGGAAGAAGTACAGTCCCTGACTTAACACTATTTTCACTTTACTGTAGTGCAGGAGAGTTCCGATTTCCACTTTCAGTACAGTAATCTATAAATTGTACAAGCTATTTAACACTTTATTGTAAAATGGGGAGAGCCAGATGAGAAAGTTTTATCAGTGCTAAGTTACAGTTAAATAGGAGTTAGAAATTCTGGTGTGCTGTTGTAAAGGAGGGTGACAGTGGGTATCAGTTATGTACTGTGTATTTCAAAAAGCTAGAAGAAGGGATTCTGAGTGTTTTTACTTCAGAGAAATGGTAGGTGTTTGAGAAGGTTAGATGTATTTAACCCAATTTAAATATTATAGTATTTGTAGGTATATGGAAACATATAGTACCCTATTGTATGTATCAGTTAAAAAATAAAGTTACTAGGAAAAACAAGCTTTCTTATAGATAATTATGCTCAGGTGTTGGCTAACAAAAGTGGATTGACAAGGGCCGGGGATTTAGCCCAGTGGTTCAGCCACCTGCCTTGCAAGCACAAAATCCCCAGTTTGATCCCCGGTATAAAAAAAAAACAAAACAAAAAAAAACAGTTAAAAGTGGATTGGCAGCTTTAAGGTAGGCTGAACTCTGATGTTTGGTAGATCAGGTATATTAAATACATTTTTACTTTAAAATATTTTCAATTTACAGTGGGGTTGTTAGGAACAGTTTCATAAGTTGAACACGTGGACTTGACGAGCAAGGCTTAACAATCTTCAGTGAAGGTGGATTCAGGGATAGAAGTGGCAATGGGGGTGATGGATGTGCTTTGAAAGTGGAGGGAGCCATAAGCTAAGGCACGTAAGTGGCCCTTGTGAGCTGGAAACAATGAGGAAATGGATTTTCTCTCAGAACCCCTAAAAGGAATGCAGCACTATCTCTGCCTTGATTCTGGTTCTCTGAGGTCTCAGTTCAGGTTTAGGACCTCCAGAACTAAGCCACTAAATTATGAGTTGTTACAGGGACACTGATGACTTAATACAGCATTCTTGGTTAAAACCTAGACAGTAAGCCAAAGCTACAGATGGTTGCCTAAAGCTACCTATCCATAGAGGGATTTTGTTTGATCTAAATGTTTTAAATTTTTTTGGAATGATTTCCGGCATTTAAAAACACAAGGGTGATACACCAAAATCTGGATATCTGATCAGATGAAGTACCTTTGCCTGGGAGGGCCAAAAATGAGTGGCGTAGTGCTACTATTCTTTGTGTGACATATTTCATTGTGCTACAAAATACTTCATTTTCCTGAATATTTAAGGTATAAAATGTCTGTAAAGTCAGACTGATTGAAAGGAAAATATATAAAGGCTAGAAGTTGGCTTTGTGAATAACTGTATCAATTTGATAGCTTTTTGTTGCCTGGGGCATACATTTTGCTTTTTAATCCCAATTTTAATGAACAAAAATTGTTTCAAAAGTCTAGATTAAGCAATCTATGTGATTAACACTACATGAAAAATTTGATGTTTTCTTTTGATAGGCAGCCTGTGCTCCTTTATTATAGCTTTAGTCAGAAAGGAATCAACATTAATTGTTAATTAATAGAATTGTCTAAAATACTGTAATCGTATCTTTCAATATGGGGCTCATGTATATGTGTGTCTGATATTTCACATGCCCTGTCTATATTTAGTTATCTTATAAGCTATTAAAGATTTTAAGATATAAAAGTATACACAATGTTTATGCACAAGTTGTAAAATTTCTCAAATCATCTTTACAGTTTTTTGTTTTCTCCTCACATTGCCATTTTATTCATTCAAATTGTTTTTCTCCTCTAAAGTCAGCTTTCAGATGCATGTTTTTTTCCCACCCTACTCTGATCTCTACGAATGTTTGAAAGATTATGCACTTATACCTTAAAATAGTTCTTTTTTACTACCCAAAATAACAAAACAGTAGTTAAATTTTTTTTTGACAGTGTGCTTATTTGAAACTTAGAAATAGTAATGATTTTATCTAGAAAAATTTGAATGGGAATGAGCTTTAAGAAATACGAAGGTACAGAATATGACTGAAAATTTGGTGCATGCTTAAAATTTTTTTATTATAGTAAAAGACACACTGTCATTAATTTGCCTCAAAATACCCTTGCTTTGAACCTCTTGTCTCATTGTTCCTACTTTCTAAAGCAGTTTTGGAAGTCCTCTTCAGAATGTCTACTTCTGCTGTTGTGGCTGCCTTGATGTCCCGAGTCTGTTTAGAACATTTACCTTACATGGTCATTTTGATTTTTGGAAACAGCCAGAGAGAGGCACATGTTGCCAGATCTGGAGGATGTGTTTTTAGTAAGCTTGCCATTCTTTTATATGGCACTTGCCTGAAGCGTTTACCATAGTTTTAATGATACCTCGTAAAGACACTCATCAGAAAGGACTTCCAAAACTGATGCAGAAATGAGGAGTGGTATGTCACCCTAGGGAAGCAATTGAGCTAATTTATATTGTATTGCAGATAGTCTAAAAACTTTAATATCTGTAGTTTTGCATTGTTTTAAAACTCTTAGGAATTGTGACTAGACTTTGAAAAGCTGCGGGTGAAGATAAATTGCTTAACAAAACCATTTTTAAGAAAACAAGAGGCTATGTAGGTCTGGAATTAAGAATGCTATCTCCATTTATAAATGGGTTGGCAAAGAAGCTTTATTGTAGTTAAAATAGCACAAATGAGAACAGATATTTGGTCTAAAATGTTGGATGATTATGCTCTAAAGAAGGTGCTTATAATGAAATTTAAGTCTTGAATAGTGTAATGAAATAATCAGGATCAAGGTCTTTATATGTAAAGAATAAAAGTACATACACTTTAGGGAAATCTTAGCTATGTTTTAGAATTGCTCTCTGCATATCATTTTATGAATTTTAAATGAATATGCTTTTATTGAATGATATTGTGAGCGATGTCAGTGGAAATAAATAAAGTGTTTCCCTGTAGATAATAAGCAGCATTGCCATAATGTCAGTTTTAGAAGATAAAGATATTTTAAAAATTGAAGTTTTTTTTAAGCTATAGTACAAAATAGCTTATATATGAGTGTTTGGAATTGTTACTCCTAGTTGTTGCTACTTTCTTAGTGGGGAAAGGGAATGTTATAAATCAGCTGTCAAATTCTAATTTTAAATATTTTTTTAGAAGATAAGGTACTCCAAAATAGGCCTTAGATTTAGAAAACATACCAGATTGAACCAGTTTATTCTTACTAGAATATTTATGTACCTAGTAGAATTTGTAGGGAATTGTTTTGTAAAGTGAACAGTTCTTTGTAAGTTATTTTTAACCTCCTTTTAAGTTGTTTTATAAATCTAAAATGTGAGTACTGTAAAACATAATATGGTTAAAAACAGCAAGTTGGTTTCATCTAGTTACTGGTTACTATTTACAAGGAACTGGTTACTAGTTATACTGAATTAGTATAGTTAGTAATTATGTTTCTTAAATAATTTACACATAAGTCCACCCTTCAAAACAAGTTGTTTCTAGTCAGGATAGGTACTTTAGAGAAGATACAACAAAAGAACATAGTGTTTAAGTGTAGGGGGTTTGATTATTGCTTTGCAATAAGATGTTCTTGAGATTTATTGGACTATTCTTTTGGCTTGCTAAGACTTCTTTTCTTTTCTCTTTCTCCCTTTTCTTTATTTCTTTCTTTCTTGCTTGCTTGCTTGCTTGCTTGCTAAGTTTTCTTATTTGAGAGCAGCAACTAGAGTTGTATGACCACTTATCAGTGGCTAAACCATACCTAGCAATGATATGTAATCCCTGCACTTGGGAGACTGAGACAGGAAGTTTGCTGTGAGTTTGAGGCCAGCCTGAACTATATATTGAAACTTTGTATCAAAACAAAACAACCAAAAAACCTCAAACCCTTTGTACTTTATTTTTCTTCTTCTCTCTTCTTATGTGCCAAGATCCTTGGGAAGTCTGGTGAAGCCTATAGGTCAGTGAAAGTGAACCTTTTAGAACTTTGAATTAAAATAGCGTGCTGCAGCATCATGCCATAGATTTGCCACCACTGCTAGAGGTCCTTTCTCAGAGTAATATTTATAAATTTTTAATTTATAGATTAATCACAGAGAAGATCAGTTTTTGAAATGGTTAATGAAATATTTCATACCATAGAAGTAAATGTAATTATTAATATATTAATAGGACAACAGTTCTAATAACTTTCATAATGTAAAGTAGAGATAAGTGTAATCATTTTGGATAGGTATGGTAATTGTATTATGGAAAGAGATCTGTGATTTTTGTTGGTGTCAGAATCACAGATACTGAAGAAAAGAATTGATTTCACTTAGGTTTTAGTGAAAATGCAGTTATAATTTTTCTCCCTCTATGGTAGGTTGAGTAAAACCCCTCAAAGCTATCTAGATTCCCGTCCCTGGAATCTGTATATATTAGTATATCAGCAAAAGGGGTTTAGCAGATGTGTCTTAAGTGTTATGTTGAGATGGAGAGATTTTCAAGGGTTATCTGGGTAAGCCCTAAATGCATTATATGTGTCTTTGTGGGGGAGTGAGCAGAAGGGTTTTATGACGTAGACAATTACACAGTAAAGCACAGGAAACAGAATCAGGGAAGATGTTTTACTCTTGACTTTGGAGATGGAGTAAGGGATTATGAACCTGGGAATAAAGGAGTGTAGCTGTAAATGCTGAAAAGGCAAAGAAACAGTCTTTCCTAAAATTCTGGGAGAGAGTGTGGCTCTGCTGATCCATTGATTTTGGCTTGCTGATACTGGTTTTGGACTTTTGGCTTCTAGACTTGAGAATAAATTTTTCTTGTGGTGATTGTAGTTTGTTACAGCAGCTGTAGGAAACAAATATCTCATGCAGGTTCATAGTCCATCTGAATTCAACTCATAGACCTGGTGTGTGTGGGGGGCAGAGGTGTAGTGGTAGAGATGGTCCATGAACTCATTAAGCTCCCCTGCTTCAAAAGCAACTACTGTGAACATTTCTTGTGTATCCTTCCATTCAGAAACATTATGACAGCAGGGTGAATATTTGTCTTCATGTATCTAGTGCCTCCTTTTTAACATCTTACCAGATTTCCCAGAAAATAAGACCTAACTGGAAAATAAACTCGTGTGATTTTTTTTCATGATATTCCTAATATAAGCTCTACCCTGAAAATAAGCCCCAGTTAAGATCATCAATCACGTATACATATATAATATGCCCATTACATGACAGATGTATTGAATTATAAAATAACATTAATAAACCCGGCATGGTGGCACATGCCTGTAATCCCAGCACTCAAAGGCTGAGGCAGGAGGATGCTGTGAGTTCGAGACCAGCCTGGGCTACATAGTGAGTTCCAGGTCAGTCTCAACTACATAGTGAGACCCTGTCTCAAAAAACAAACAAACAAAAATAACATTAATATATAATTACATATAAATACATATTATTGACATTAATACTTAAAATTAGTGATAATATGAATTATAATTAAGTATTTGTAAATACCAAGTGAGCACCTTTGGATGAGAAATAAATGCCTAATTAAACAGATGAATTTAAGACTTATTGCTGAAAGAAGTTGGAATATAGGCAAAATGGATGAATAATGCACACATTTGAAAATGACCTGATGTGGTTGTGTCTAGTGTGAATCTCATAATTCAGTATGTCATGTGTTATAACAGACGTACCTAATGTACTCATGTGAAATAAACATTTTCTAAATTTTGGAGCCCACAATTTTTTGTCACTTTTGTGTGGGCCATCCTTAATTGTTGTCCTTCTTTGGTGCCACTCCTGTCTCATAAGTCTTCAATTAACACTTGATTTAATGGCACCTTTGTGAAGTCCAGCCTGAAAAGATTGTGGCTAGGGAGAAGAATGCAGGGGATAAAACCGCTGACAGCTGTGTCGTCGATGCACGAGGAGCAGGCTACGTGGACAAGACGTGCTCCTCTAAGGAGCACTCTGTTGTCGGACAGGAGAGATGGAGGCCAGTGGTTCTACAGGAAATAGTCACAAGAAATTCAGGTCAGAATTTGGGGTTTGGGGAGTTATTGTCATGTTCCGGAAGAAGACAACATGATTGTATTTGATTAAATGTAGGTTTTTGTACATGGATAAATGTAGATTGTTATATGTGAAAAAGTAAGACATCCCCTGAAAATAAATCCTGTTGCCCTTTTGGAACAAAAGTTGATATGAGACTTGGTCTTTTTGGGGAAATACAGTATTTATGTGAATTGTAAATACATGCATGTAGTACAGAAGTTTTAAAAGGATATATTGAGAGTCTCTTCTTTTGCCATTTCTCAGAATTTTTTCCTATGGACAACCACAATTAATGTTTATCCTCCCAGAAATATTCCACACATTCATAAATTTATGTGTGTATTTATGTTTTCTCACAGAAATGGTAGCATACCAAGCTGTTTTGTACTTTTGTCTATTTAATTTTTCCTTATGCCTTTTGCATAGGCTTCTTATATATACTTTTTCCACTGTTTGATGTAGCTGAACATAAATAGTCTGTTAATGGACATTTTAAATTATTTACTACCATTTGTTAGTATAAATAATCTATGTCCATATGTATGTATATCTGTATATGTAAAATTTTGAGGGTTTTTTTTTGTTTTTTTGTTTGAGTATATATGAAAGGTAAGTAACTAGAAGTGAATTGGCAGATCCGGTATTTTGGGCAGTTATCTCAGGGCCTCTCTCATGCCAGGCAAGCACTGCATCACTATATCCCCAAGCCCTTTATTTCATTCTATTCTATTCTAGTTTTATTCTGTTCTATTCCTATTTTATTTTACTTTACTCTGTACTTTTTTTTTTTGATACCGAGGATCTAATTCAGGACCTTGTACTTGCAAGGCAGACAGCGACACCAGTAAGCCAAATCTCTGGCCCAACTCTATTTTATTTTGACAGAGTTCCATTAAGTTGCCAAGGCTGGCCTTGCGATCCTCCCGCCTTAGCCTCTGAGTAGCTCAGATTACAAGTGTGTGCCATCGTACACAGCTTGTATCTTATTTTTAATTGTAGAGAGATAGGCTAGCCTGATTCAGCTTAGGTTTTTCACTCTCGAAGTGTGGAAAGAATCTAGGGTGTTATGCCAGTTTACCTAGTTCTTTGTCGTTGGACTTTTGGTGGAATGAGGAGAATCAGACTGGCTTGGTTCTCTTTATCCTTTTGTTGAAATACTTTCCTAGAATTTTTCATTTGGACAAGGCATAGACCTTCCTCCTCTGTCTTGGTTACTTTTCTCATTGCCAAGACAAAAATACCTGACACCCACAAGTTAAGGGAGAAAAGGTTTATTTAGCTCAGAGTTTAGGTTTCAGTCCATAGTTAGTTGGCTCCAAGGCAGGGTGGCGTGGCTGAGGGACATTGCAGATGAGAAAGTTCTTGGCTAAGTAGCAAGCAGCAGCAGCAAGTGACAGATTCTTCCTGTCCCTTTATGTTGTATCCAGGCTACTTGTTAAGGTGGGTAGCACTCACACCCATGTAGGGCCTTCCTATTATCCACACCCAGAACTAAGCCAGACCAATCAGTGGACTGATTTAATAATCACATCCCCTTAATCTCAGCATGAAACACTGAATTCTAGCATCACACACCATAGATCCAGCCACCTTGTAAAGCCCACCTATGACCTCAGGAGGCTTTGGGGAGACGTGTAATACACAAGCCATAAAATCCCCGATTTAGAGTATCTTTTAAAGCTGTATTAAATCCCAAGTGTGGTTGTTCTTTTTTGCAGTACTGGGAATTCAGCCCAGTAGCTCTCTGCCACAGCACTACATTTCTAGCCCTTGTATATTTTTTATTTTGAGACAGTCTTACCAAGTTTCCCAAGTGTATGCAGCTTGTAACAGGGATTGCAGGACTGTGCCACCTCACTTGACAACATGGGTTGTTCTTAAATTTCACGGATCTTCCCAGTGTATCACTTCATTTAAAAAAAAAATACATAGGATTGTAAGAAGAGATAGATAACTAACTGTATTTGGGTAAAAGGAAAGGTTGGACTATTGTTGATTTGAGAATTTAAATTTAGGGATAAATATAGAAATAATTGTTTTCCTTTATAATTCAAGATCATGCATGTAAGTTGTCGCTTTAAAGATGAAAGTTAGCAAAATACGGGTTTATTCTTTTGTTTTAAATGGAAAGGAACACAAAAATCTTTGCAGGATTTTTAATCCAAACTGGCTTTGGCAATCTTTTCTTTTTCCTTCCTCCTTTTTCACCAGTTATTTGTTATAAAATTATTACTTAGTTTGAAAGTACCTGATAAAAATATTTAAATATAAGTTGTAATTGTTTTAGTTTTCCTAATTCTGCTATACTTTATCAACTGAGAGTAAACTTGCTTTCTTAAAACTATAAATAAAAAGGCCTGTATGTTGTTTTCTTACACTTCAGGATACTCCCTTTTTTGTAAATATCTTGGCTTTCATACTGTTTAATAGAGATCTATAGATTAGAGAACTCAGGACCTATGTGATCATTTTAGTTATAAAGCCTACATCTTAGAAAAATAGTCTACTGTTGATTTTTAAATTTTAAATGATTAAAAACTATTGCTGGTTGTTTTTGTCTTATTTCAAATAATACTAATGTAGAAACATCTAGCTTTTCACTTTGCAGCCACAGGGTGGTAGACTATGTCTACTGTATGAAATTGTTTGGTGCTTGCCTCTGCAGCACATACGCTTTCTTTTTGATACCTTCCACAGGCTGCTTAAACCAAATTTAAGATAAAACAGAATTTTATATATATTTACATTGGTTATGCATATAAATTGTTTTGACAGCAGATGGTTTTTATAGAGTAGTTCAAATTTTATTTGAAGGGATTTAAGGGGCATGGACCAGATTTTATTACGTTAGTATTACTTAAAAATTGTATTTTGAAATAGTTGTATGCTTATTACATTGTTGCATAATAAGACTACTACAAAAAACATTATATAGCCTTTATCTAGATTTACCTATTTTTATATATTTATTATGTATACATATGTTTGTGTGTGTGTGTGTGTGTATTTTTTTGAGCCTAAGCTATATACAGCATGTCACTTTGCCCTTGAATGCTTCATTGTGTTTTTCCAAAGGATAGCGATACTCTGTGATTTAACCATAAATATCAATTAAGGAAATTTAACATTGTTAAAATACTTTCATTTATTGTATTTTAGTTTTGTCTTTTAATTCAGTAATGTCCTTTATAACATTTTCCCCTCCAGCTTAGTGGTCTCAGGTCATTTATAACCTTTACTTGTCATGACTATTTAGCCTCCTTTAATCTGGAATATTTCCACAGCCATTTGTCTTTTGGAATTCTTTTTTCCTTTTTTTTTTTTTTTTGGTACTAGGGATTGAACTTGGGACCTTGCGCTTGCGAGGAAGGCAGCCGAACCACTGAGCTAAATCCCCGGTGGCATTTTTTACAAAACTTTTGGGGATCAGACTCAAGGCCCTGCACAGACTAAGCAAGTATTCTACCACTGATATATCTCAGCTCTTACTGTTTTTCATAACATTGACATCGACCTCCCCTAACTAGAGTGTTAACTCATTTCCATTTTTGATTTGTCTGATAATTCCTCCTGATACAGCTTATACATTGCCAGCTGGCATAGGTGGTGTGTTAGGCCCATGTTTTATTGCTGATGTAATATGTTGTTGAAGTCATTTTTTTTGTAAAGTATAATTAAATTATTTTTAACTGATACAGAAAAACTCCACAATTATACATATTAAATGGATACCATGTAGTATTTCAATACTTTCTGGAAAAAATTTAGATGCATGTATGTAGACAGAGTTATGTGCCAGCTGATGTTGTACACAAGTGAACATTCTCATCCTTTTCTTTAAAGGGTGATACTTGGTTAATATTCTGAGTAGGTAAAAATCTTAAGTTGACTGGAAGGCTTGAGGTAGCACATTTTAACTTTGTTCCTTGCAGAGTTCTTTAATTCTATTCCTGGATTGCCAAGAAGAATGGTTGGTGTCCTCCTTGGGATCTGCCAGTCATTTTGTTGAAAAGACAATGTCTGAGTTGGTGATATTAGATAGCTGAGAAAAAATGGAGACATGGTAATTATAGATCTCTCAGGTGTCTTAATACCAAAGTAAAATAATTTTGTAATCCCTGTTTTTATGCTTGCAGCAGTGAAGTTTCAATATAAAATAAACACATACATGCTCAGTATGTTGACTGGAAATAGTATATAAACTTTAATAGGAAATCGTCTTTTTTTTTTTTTTTTTTTTTTTTGGTACCAGGGGTTTAACTTGGAATGTTGTGCTTGCAAAGCAGGTGGCAGAAGCACTGAGCTAAATTCCTGGCCCCGTCACAAGTCTTTTTTTAATCCTTAGTTTAGTTGAAGGATTTATTACTATTCAATGGTTGAAATTATGTAGGTTTGTGGGCAGGAAAATAGCTTAAATATTTCTAGCATGTTAGTTTTGCATATGTATAAGAACTCTCATAAGGCAGTAGGTACCTCTTTTGAAGAAAAGCCTCTTCTCATTTGAAAGTTTACAATTTACTGATTTTTTTTTTTTTTTTGCTTTAAAGTATTTTTAGCATCGGTATCACGGTGCTGTCCTAAAAAGAACATCAATTTAGTTTGCAGCTCTTTTGCAGAACATAGTGAAACATTTGAAACTTTTTCCATGATCTTACATTTAATCCATTTACTTTGATTACATATGTATAATACATATAAAATATGTATTTTCCACAGACTGTAGACATAAAAGATTTGAGGTATGAAATTAGATGAATATAAAGTAATTTGAATGCCAAAATGCCCATTAAATTTAACGGTAGAACTTGAAACATTATTGGATACTGCTGAGAGTTGTGATTTTTCTCAGCAGCTATCCTGCAAAGTACTGGAAGCAAGAAAAAATTAATGTCCATATTCCTTCCAGGTTTAGGTTTGCCTCTTGATTTTATGAAGAAATATACTGCTTAAATTGGTAGCAGTTTGTTGTTTCCTCTTATACTTGGCATACATGTTTCTAAGTTTCTAGAGTATATTAAATTGTTCCCTAGGTCTAAGAGGAATTCATTGTGTCTTCCCAAGTGCCTCACTTAATTCTGGGAATGTGGGCAGTAAATATTTGGTTTAATGTAGTTTAAAAAATTGTTTTTATTTATTTTCATTCCTCAGACAAGACACCTGTATAGATGCTGCTTCATCCTTGAGAGAGAACAAGCAACCTGAAGGTTTGGAGTTAAAACAAGGTATGGATCAAATACTTAACTTTTATATAGCATTCACCAATAGTAAGTTTTCACAGTGTTCTCAGTCTGGTTTAGAGAGGTGAACAGAATAACTTATTTGATCCAAGATCAAATGAGCAAAGAGTACATGTTTTATTTCTTGATTTTTTTTTTTTAGCTACAGAATAACCGGTTATACCTTAGTGATACATAGTTGGTTGCATATGCTTCCAGATAGGTTTTAAATAGTTTCAATTTGATAATTTCTGTTATATAGCATCGGTTGCAAGACTTTGGAGATAACTGAGCAGCTTTGGGTTCTGTGTGGTAAGAAGACAAAATTGGTAAATTTTTGAGAATAGCCTTCTTTCTCCTAGAGATATTTTGTCCTCATTTACTTTCTTCCTTAAAGAAAAAAATGTTTTCTTTTAAATCAGTAGTTTTGATATAACCAGATTTAAGTCTCAGATGAAAAGGGCTAATCTTTTAAGTATCTTTTCTGTTTGTTCTCATCTCTAAGAAGAATGGAGAGTAATGTAAATTTTTCTTACTCAGATACCACCTCACATTTTTCCTTTTTCCTTGTAAATTCAAAGCAATGAGAATCTGTTGAAACCAAGAGGATTGAGTTATCTATTATGTAATCACCTGATCTTTGATGGTTTAAAATAGTTTTTATAAAACTTGAGTCAAAGGAACTTCTTCATAGATAAATCATCAGAATTTTTTAGGCATAATTTTTTAAAACTATAATCTCTTACCAATAATTAACAAATTGAAAAAAATTGGGTAATTTCATGATTTGTTCAGATTATGTGTAAAGAGACTAAAATTTAGATTTTCTGTAATTTAATTTATGTCCATGGGTTTTACTGATATTTCTGATGGTTTTGGTAATTCTCAGTGCTTTTCAGAGTTCTCTTGTATTAGCTTCATAAATAACCAGACAAAATTATTTCTTTGTGCTATGATTTCAGAGTGTTTTGTTTTGTGTTACTAGGGATTGACCCAGGGCCTTTGCATTGAGCTACATCCCCAGCCTTTTATTTTGAGACAGGGTTTCACTAAGTCACTTTATTGTCCAGGCTGAGCTTGCACTTGTGATCTTCCTGTCTCAGCCTCCCAGTGTGCTGGATTATAGGTTTATACCATCTCGCCTGGCTATATCTTTGTGCTCCTTCTGATACCCTCAGGAATATAAACTGAGATTCACATGTTCACTGGCATTTATTTGTCATATACAAATGTATGTTTAATATTTACATTATTTTCATATAGTATGATCACAATCAGATATAATCTTAGACTCCGTGTATATTAGACCACACTCCTACTTATTTTATTTCTAACCTTTTTATATCAAATAAGCAGGCAATATGGAGAATATGCTGTTAGATTATCTGGAGAGAGAATAACTTCATATAAAGGATAGAAAAGCTATAACTGGCAGGTTAACTACAGTTCCTAAGGAAAAAGGGATGGAGACTACATTGTATAAATTAGCCAAAGCTGCCTTCTAAGAGAAGATTATGGTAACTTTTAATCATTTAAAAACCAGCCACAGGGGAATAAGGAAGAGAAAATGACCTGAGTAGCCAGATGACACAATGTCTAGGTCTTTTATGCTTGCAAACTTACAGATCATATTAAGATTCTCACCTCAGGCTTCAGAAACAAGAACGCTGATGACATAAGGCATGAGACATCATAAGATTGGGGTGTATTAGGACCTCTGCAGAATTCATGCTCATGTTGGGACTGCTCTGTAGAAAGTGGTTAAACTAAGTTATGACTTTCTTCTAAGAAGGGCGTTTTTTTTTTTTTTTTTTTTTTTTTGTACTGGGGACCGAACTCGGGTCCTGGCACTTGTGAGGCAGGCAGAACCACTGAGCTAAATCCCTAGTCCGACTTTTTTCTAAGAAAGTTGGAAAATAAGTAGGGTATTTTAGAAAAATAGCTATAGAATGTCTAAAATATATGATGGTTTGTTTCATAATGGATATACATGAATTACTTTGAGGATTATGTGTAGAATATTTTCCAGGTAAATACTAGCATAGCTGAAATTTGAACCATGTAGTAAGCAATTTTCATAGAGTTGTCTAATAAGATGCAGTATATATCAGGAAATAGAAATCGTGGTAGGATCAATAAAGTTTTATTTCCTTTTTTCTAAATGAACTAATTATTGCCTATTTCTAATATGCAAAACTCAAAATTTAATACTGTATGTTTAACTTTTCTTGCATAGTTAGCTATTGTTGCTTACACTGAGCTCAATAGAAAGAGAAAATAATGCTGCTTGTGAATGCATTGCCATTTTAGTGGCTTGAGCATTTCAGAGAATTTGTTGAAGTTTATTTAGGACTAAAGCAGCCCTTTTTTTAGTAGACTAAAATAGAAAGCAGCATTGAATTTTCTCTCTGCGTTTTCAGAGTAAATCCTGTCTTATGATCTCTTATCATTCTAATATTGACAAATTACATTTTCAGTTATTTCAGCTTCTAAAATGCTCAGATATTACTCAAGTAATTAATTTAACTAGTACTAAGTATTAACTATGAGTTAAATTGTAGTTGGTATTTTTTGTCTAGTATTGATTATATTCATCTTGATAGGAAATATCCTGTCTGATACCAGCAGTGCTGAAGATGAATGTCAAATCGTAGTTTATGATGGCCTAATGTCTAAAAGTGTTGAGGTGTTTGAACACTGGTTGTGTAAGACACCTGGTGGCACTGTTGTACAGCAAATTCAAGGAATATTTGTATTTTTGGCCTTGATTGTGATGTTCCTTTCAAACTGCCCCATTTTGTAGTCCAGTGCCTAGTGAATTGTTTGTGCTTAGGAAGAATGCTTATTAGACAATTTAATTTCCTTAAGTTTTTAGTGGAAGCACAGTGAAATATACAAACTTTTCTGTTACTTCTGCATTTTTTTATTCTGGTGTAGGAAAAGAAAACATGCTAGATTAGTTTTTAGACTGATGGTTCCTTGAAAACATACTCATTTGAGTACGGGCCTTAAAATAAATAATACAATATATAACCATGTGTTATATAAAATGATCAAGTTGGTAAGCAGATACAGTATTTACTCTGAATCTTGTACATTAGCTTTCTCGTGTGAAAATTATTCTTCCTTATTAGGGAGAGACAAGCAGACACTCAAAATAATGCACATAGAGTTTTGCTTTGGTTAGAGTTAAGTCTTGCCATTTAAAAAAATGATTTAGTTGGCTCCTGTGATTGTATTTTGGCCTTGAGTTCATGAATTAGTGAATGCTAGGCAGTTTTAAGAATTAATTTGTTGGACTGGATGTGTAGCTTAGTAGTGATCTCCAGTTCCTATAAGGGATGATCAGAAGATAGAGTGAATAGTTAAATTAAACAAAATACTTATCACAGTAAAAGAAACATTGCCAACAGTGATGAAATAAATGTGTTAGAAGTGAGGGAGAGTATTTTGAATATCTCGAGGGGGATTAATGACAATGTCTTTTACTGTAATTTTAAAATTTAAGTTTTTTCTGTATTCTTCGATCATGCCTCATTGATAAATGTGTATAGTTTTTGGTAAATAAAAATGTTATGGTGTGTCCTACACCTTATTCATCAGCTTCTGATCCTTTTCCAAAGTCAAAATGAACACAAAAGGTGAATGTTTTGAATCCATTCAGTATATCAAGGCAGCCATGACTGTACAACTAAAGACATTCACAATAAGAACTTGCAGAGCTGCTTTAGCAAATAGCAAGAATATTTGGGTGAGTTTGAAGTGAGGAAGAATATTTTTAGGGGATTAATGGCAATATGTCTTTTACTATAACAACTTTTTAAGAATTTAGACGTTCACTTTATTTTTTGATCACACCATGTATATAATTATAATAGTACACATCAAATTTTTAAAATTTTGAGCCGGGCTTGGTGGCGCACACCTGTAATCCCAGCACTCAGGAGGCTGAGGCCGGAGGATCGCTGTGAGTTCGAGACCAGCTTGGGCTACATAGTGAGTTCCAGGTCAGTCTCAACTACATAGTGAGACCCTATCTCAAAAACAATTAAAAAAATTTTTTTTAATTAATTAATTTTTGAGTCAAGGTTTCTTAAGGTAGTTCAAGCTGTGCTTGGACTCATTGTGTAGTCCAGGCTGGCCTCAAACTCATTGTGATCCTCCTGCCTGAGCCTCCTGAATGCTAGGATTACAGGTGTGTGCTACCACACCTGGCTCAGTGCACATTGATTTACAAGTAAATAAAATATACCTGCTGGGGTGAATGTTTAAAAATGTTTTCAGTGATTTATGACAGAGTACTTTTTAGACTGATATCAAAGAATTCCAGGAAGTAAAGAGTGGGGCGATGTTGGAAAAAGGGGGCAAAATTTCAGTTACACAGTTTTAGTTAGGTCTTAGAGTAAATTCTGGAGCCCTACCGTATAACATTATGACTATATAGTAATATGTTGATTATATACTTGATAATCTTCAGTGTTCTCTATACAAAAAATAAGGTATGTTAAATAGCTTGATTAATTTTATCACAATGCCTACATATACCAAAATACTGCATTGTATACTGTAAACATATTCTAACTTGTCAGTTGTACTTTATAAAAGTAGGGAAAGTAACAGTTGATACTGGATTATTGATTTATTTCTAAAAATTTAAAAATTGAAGATTTTGCTACCATTTAGTAAAGGCATTAAATATAAAAACTGTATTAAACCATTTGAATTCTTAAGGTGAGAGATAAAAGATCCTCCTTATTCCTGTTTTTGCTGGTTATTGTTCCAACAGTACAATAGTGGAAGAAGCTTTTAGTAGGTAAATAGATACTAGAATAAAAATAAAGAAAAGTGAATTTGCAGTTGAATTTTACTGAAAGTAACTTTGTAGCCACAGATGAGAGAATAAATAACAGCTATGAAAAATTTAAAAAGATCATAAGAAAATGACCTTTAATTAAGAAGGCCAAGTTTTTAATGTTTACTTTGAGTATATTACTGTATAAATGTCTGGATTGGCAAATGAACTCTATTGATTCTTTCTTTGAAGACCTAAAATTCACAAGTGTTAGAGAGCCTTGTGGAGACTGAACAGAAAGTATTACAAAGGTGTCTGGGAGTTGGAAGCAGAGAATCTTGGGTACCATTGTTTTGTTTGAAAGGTTTGTATCTAGTTCCTCTTCTTCCTGGCCCCTGATTTTATCTGGGTTTATCAAATAAGTACACATGGGATTCACATTGTAAATACGAGCTTAACATCTTCAAAGGCTTTCTAAAGACTTGTTCTGGGGAAATAATGTCCATTTCAGCAGTTGTTAAACTAAGATTGTGGTGTAGCCATCATCTTACTAGACTTAAGAATTTACATTTATTTTTCATTCCTTTGAACTTTTTCAGAACTTGTTACAAGCAATGAAACTAAACAGGTTCTTCCCCCCTTTTAAATTTGTCTTAGGGTGAACATTACATTTTGTATGGTGAATTGGTCCATACTGTTTTTGTACCTTTTGAAGAATCCTCTGTTGCTTTTAAGCGTAAGACTTTTCTAAGATAATAAGGGGAAAAAGAATATTGGCAAGATTATTCACATGCACAATGTCCTGGGTCTGTTTTATGGAGAATGAAATTCAGAAAGATTTTTATTTTGTTGATAGAAATGTTAGTTTCCATATTTGTTATACCCATTTTAAACATTTTAACCTGGGACATATAGGCTCCTAGACATACTTTTAGGGCTGTATACCCTAAATCTTCAGTAGTGTTTAAATCCCTTTTGGGACACAGCGCTTTTCTGACATTGCCATCCTTGTCCACTTCATTAGGGAATGTCCATCCTGTCCAAAGGATGTTTCTGTCAAAGGGAGTGATAAGTAAGTACTAGTCTTTAATTCAGTTTTTGCAATCTTATTTAATTAGCAGTCTTGGCTGACTTTCTATCACTAAATTCTTATTTTTTTACTAAAAGAGAATTTTGTTTCAATTTTAGAAAAATTGAAAATTGAGTAGAAAGTTAAGAGAATTCTTTTATACCTGCTCACTACTTCTCCCTCAGTGAGCCAACTAATACATTATTACTTTATGTCATCATAGTACACATTAAGGTTCACTCTCTGTATTGCATATTCTACGTGTTTTGATAATTGTTTAATGACATGTATCCACTATTAGAGTATGGTACAGATACACTGCTTTAAAAATCCTGTTTCAGCTATTTGTCCCACTCTCTGCCTCACCTGATCGCCAGGAACCTGACTGTTTTACTGAATCTATTGTTTTGCCTTTCCTGTAATCTAATACAGCTAGAGTCATATAGCACATAGCCTTTTAAGACAGGCTTCTTTCCCTTTGCAATAGGTATTGAAGTTTTTCCGTGTCTTTTGTGCCTTGATGGCTCAGTACTTTTAACTGCTGACTAATCTTCCTATGTATGAAAGTATAAAAAAGCAGTGTTTATCCATTCACCTGTTGATTGCTTCCAGGTTTTGTCATTTATGAATAAAGCAATAGTGTGGACATTTTGGGATGGATGTAAATTTGAAACTCATTTAAAGAAATAGCAAGTTTAATTTTATAAGAAACTACTGAACATATTTCAAAGAAATTATCATTTTATGTGCCCACCCACAGTGAATGAGAATTTTTATTGCTCCATTCCTTGTTAGCATTTGATGTCAGTGTTTTGGACATTGGCCAGTCTAATAAATGTGTAGTAGCCTCTTTTTGTTTGCTTTTTCAATTCTCTAATGATATATGATATCAAATAGTTTTTCATGTACTTAATTTGCATTTGTATATCTTTGATTCATTGTCTCTTCAGATCTTTTGCTCATTTTTATTTTGTTCTATTTTTATTTATTTACTTTTGGTTTTTTGGAGGCAGGGTCTCCCTTTGTAGTTCAGGCTGCCTCACCTTCCCAAGTGCTGGGATTATAGGCGTGTGCCACCATGTCTGGCTTTTGCCCATTTGTAAATTGGTTTCTATGTTTTCTTATTTTGTTGAGCTTTAAGAGTTCTTTGTATATGGTATTTTTGGATACCAGTCCTTGATCCAGATGTATTTTGTGGGTGTTTTCTCCCAATATATAGTTTGCCTTTTTTATCCCTTTAATCTTGATTTTATTTAATATATACTTTCCAGGTATATATTTCCTATATATCATATTTAATAGGTGGGGTAGACCTTCTTTTCTTCTTTTTTTTTCCATTACCAGGACTGGAACTCAGGACCTTGTACTTGGAAGGCAGGTGTAGTGCTGCTGAACTAAATCTCTGGCCCAACCTTATTATTTAAGAAACCTACCAGAAGATAGATTTAGCCTGAACCAACATTTTAATCTGTAGAATTACTTCCATAGTAACTCTGAATCTGTAAGATCTAGAAAGTAATATAGAATGTTTAAGTGCAGAGGTTTTAGAAATAGATGGGTTTGAATTATGGTTTCTGTCACTTCAGCAGTGTGAACTAGGGCACGTTCCTTTAAACTGTTAGCTTTCTCGTTTATAAAGTGGGTCTTATAAATGTGAATGCCTGTTGCATTATGTTGGTATAAGGACTGAATTGAGTTAACACATGTAAAGTGCTTAGTACAAATTAAGTGCTCCATATTAACTGTTGTAAATATTTGTCATTATTTTTGCCTCGTCACTTTAATATCTTGGATGTTTATTATTATTGTTACTATTACTATTAATGTACTGGGGATGGAACCCAAGGTGCTGTACCTCTGAGCTCCATCTGTGGCCCTTTCTATGTTTTGTTTTGAAACAGGGTCTCACTGAGTTGCATAGGCTGCCTCAAACTTGTAGTCTCCTTGCCTCAGCCACACTGCGTAGCTGGAACTAGAAGTGTGTGTCGATGGGCCTGGCTACTCCTTTATGCTTGCGTTCGTTGGTTCTTTTGTGCCCTTTGGATTATAGGAAATGAGTTTAATACTTCTCCTGGATGATATTTCTTCAAATTTGCAGCGGATAAAGGGTTATCTAACAAAGTAATTGTTGTTTTGTGCTTGACTCTGGGGACAGAAAGATAAATAAAATGCTCCTGACCTGGGAAGAATTTCTCTAGTAAAAGAAAGCATGTATAAATAATTTTTTCATATCCACCTGTGTCTTAATCTTTCCTTCTTGTTAAAATGAATGAATGAACTCTATGTGCTGCCCAAATCAGCCACCCAGTTTATATGCTGGTCCCATTCCCTTTTGATACCTGCAGTTGTTTCATTTCTCTGCCTAATCAATGCCCCCTCTTGTGAACTATTGCCAGCAGCTATTTAACTGGTTATTGCTCAGTACTCATCTTGACCTAGCAATAACCCCTTTCTTTATTCTGTCTTTCTTGGTTCTTTCTTAGTTCCCTTTGATTCACGCTCCCCAATTTCTGACTTCTAAAGAATGAATGCCCCAGGGCTTGTTCTTTGAACTCTTTTCTACTTTGCCTAGTGGTTATCTTATGTAGTTGCAAGAATGACAGCTACTAATTTGTTTCTACAATTTAGACTCCCTTCTACCACTTACATATCCAGCTTAATGTATATCCAGTGAGCTTCTTAAGAGTTAACATGTTCTAGAATATATTCTAGATTCCACCCAGCTGTTCCCCTGAAAGCAACAAAAAACTAGCAAAACCTTACCTCTTCTACAGTCTTCTCCATCTCAAAAAATAGCAGTGACATTCTTTTGAATGTCCAGGACATAGCCTTGCAATAATTTTTGAGTTTGTCTTTTTACTTCCCATGATAAAATTCTGTTTGCTTTGCTTTCTAGATACTTAGAATCCAGCCATTTCGTTTGTCTTCTTAGCCTTCATTCATGGATCATCCTGATCGCCTTCTCTTCATCTGTGCTCCACTGTAGTCTCTTTTCCACACAGCAGTTTGAATGATTACTTCAAAATGTAAGAATGGTCTTCCATCTCAAAACAAAATCTGAAGTCCTTTTCCTTGGGCCCGCAAATGTTAACTTGTGATGCATCACTTTCCTTCTTGCTCACTTTGCTGCTGCCTACTTACTTGCTTCTAGTACTCCAAGCACTGTTTTGTCATGGGCCTTGCCTTTGGGGTTCTCTTTGATGGTTTGTTCTTTTCCCAGATCACTATTTGGGTCTCCACATATCATCTATAACGCTGATCAAATGCTACCTGATCTGCATGACTACTCAACACTATTTTTCTTTGAGAGCTCATTGAATTATTAGACCTAGAGTTTTACTGGGAATTGATATTAAATTTATTGAGCTATAGTCTTGAAGAAGTCACCTTCTTTTGACAGACAGAACTATGTTGTTCTGTCAGATGTCTAGTTCATAGCATATCTCAGAATATAAATGGAAGTCTGTCAGTCATGACTGCAAGTTTTAATACTTGTGATCTAATAGGTTCATGCCTGGGACTTAAATTCATTGACACCAGTGGTAAACTCTTATTTAGATCAAACCATTTTTTTTTTGTCTTTTTAAAGAGGAGACATCTCCAAGTCTGTGAAGTGTCTCCAAATCTGCTTCTGCTCTCCTCGCCTCTTCTTTCGGGACTCTTACAGTGGAGCTGATTATCAGCTAATTCTTATTACTATTGCCTGTTTATTTACTTCTGTTTAACAGTGTCAGTTATTGATATTTTCAGTTTAGCAAACATTTAAGGTTATCAGAGTATTAATTTGATTTGAATCCAGGGCCTTTTTATTGAGCTACATCCCCAAGCTTTTTTATTTTATTTTTTATTTTGAGGCATCATCTTGCTAAGTCATTACGTTGCCCTGGCTGGTTCAGACTGTGACCTTCCTGGCCCAGACTCCCAGAGTGTTAGGATTACAGGTTTGTGCCACCATGACAGGCTTGTGCAACTCTTTTATTTTTTAATTAATTATTTATTTATTTTTGGTACCAGGGGTTGAATTTGGGACCTTATGCTTGTGAGGTAGGCATGAAACTCTTTCAAATAAGTCCCCAGAGTTCTTTGAGTAAAAATGTTGACTAATTCTAAACTCTAGTATTTGGAAATGTAGGTGCTGAGATAGCTATCCTGCCTTCATTTTTTTTCTCTTTAGAGTGTTTTCATATTTTTTCAGAGATTTTGATATTATACTTTTATTTTATTAGGGATTTATTTAATCAAATGTTATGAGAAATGATAAATGACATTTTAAAAATTTTCTTAAAGATTATAGTGAGGAATTGCTCTCATATGCCAACCTGTTATTGCCCTGTGATATTAGTTTAGCTGTTGTAAAAATCTTTTCATACTGATAGTGACCAGGTGGTTCAGGTAGTGTCAGCCTTACTGGTAGTGGCTCTAGTAGCTTGTCTCGGTCCATATTTCATTAGGGCTTGCAAAGTAATGGATATGTTATTTTAAGCATCAGATATTTACATTTAAAGTTGTCTGTCTTGCAAGATTTTTAAGTTTGTATGAATTACAATTCAGATAAGGTCTCTATATTACAGTTGGTTTGTACTGAGTATCTTCCTAATCTTTGTTTCTCCTTCTCCCTCCCTTCCTTTGCAGTTTATTTCTTGAGAAGACTAAGTTTTTTTGTCATAAAGTTTTGGATTGAATCTCAGTGTTTCTTTGAACATTCCTTTGTCTCTTATATTTTCTTTAAATCGAATGGCTTAATCAGTCTGAGATTGTGAATGTTGAATCCTCCACTGAGGAAACATACTGTGTCATTGCTTTTCTTTTGTGTTCCCATCATTAGCCATTAGGATTGTGTACTATCCACAGTCACTGGTGAAAATACTCATGATTCTTTGAAGCAAGTAGCTGTGGCTTGAATGTATCTCTAAAAGTTGGTATGTTGAAAATTTAACCCCCGAGTTTATGTCAATGTGTTTGGAAATAGGCCTTAGGGAGGTGGGAGGTAAGCAAGGTTAGGAGACGCATGACAGGGAGCCCCTGTGATGTCATTGGTGGCTTTATAGGAAAAGGAGGGAGCCTGAGCAGCATACCTGCTCCCTGTCACTGTGCAGTGCCCTCCACCATCTTATCATACAGCACGAGGCCCACACTAGATGCCAGGCAGATACCTGTGCTGTGTTCCCAGTGGGCTTCCCACTCTCCAGAACCAGACAGACTTCTCTGTGACTTACTGTCTTAGATATTGTGTTACATTTTGTTATAATAACAGAAAATATAGTAAGACACTATTTACTGTTAATGCTTTTGTTGGTAATCTATTTTTTCTTCTGGAAATTTTCAGAATTTTTTTTTTAAACCCTTGAATCTGGTGTTTAATGTCTGTGTCTGAGATGTGATGCTGTGTTTTTGGCAAACCCTTTCAGGATGAAGACCATCACCTCAGATAATTTTTCTCTTAGATCAGTTTTGTTACTTATTTTCTTTTTCCACTGTCTCTTTTCTTGCTTTCTAACTTGTTCAAGTCCCTGCTCCGATGTTGCCATGTCAGTGTGCAGTGGTCACTCCTTAAAAGTGTTCTCCTGCTATTAGTCTTGTCTTGCTTTTTGTTCATAGCACCTGACACACTTCTATATTTTTAGTCCCTCTCCTACCGTGTACAGGTAAGACAGGAACTTTTTGTTCACTGCCATTCTCTTTAGTACTTAAAACACTGTCTTGTACACAAGAGGTGATCACTAATACTTGTGGGGCTTATTACATTAGATTGATGTTGAACATTATGAGTTCTTCACCCTTATCTGTTAACCTTTATTGCATACTTTAAATATATTTCTCTTCTACCCTTTGAGAGATTTCTTTAATGTTACCTTCCAGCAACCACTGAATGCTTGCTTTTGATAACTGTATTTTTAAATTCTAACAGTTCTTGTTTTCTGGCTTTTTTTTTTCACTGCACCTGCACTTGTTTATGGCTGCATTATTGGCTTCATCTCTGAAAGGATACTATGTGTTGCACTTCCCCCAGTGGATTATCTTCTATTTATGAGGATTGATTTCTTCTGTTGTTCGTCTTGGTCTGTCATTTGGTGTGGTTGGGTTCTGTAATAGGTGGCTTGAGTGTCTTCTCCAGCTCTTTAGACCACGAATGGGGGACAAAGTACACAGTGCTTGTACATGTGGCAAAGAAGGGAAAGGAAGGGAAGATAAAGAAGAGTTCAGTTGGATCAATGTATTTTGAATGGATCTAATTTAATTATTTTACTCTTTGTTCCACAGCCAACTCTTCTTTCTTGGTTCCAAGACTGTCCAAGAAAGAATTACACTTATCTGTGATATATATCTTCATCTATGCTTTTGCTTTGCTTTGATTTTTCTGTCATTCTTATCCTGTCTGCTTATGTTTTGTAAAAATCCTGCAGATTGTTTTTATTTTTAGATTTTTAAATTACCTAATACTGTGATTTTACTTCTTTCTTTTTGTACTTTTATGTTCTTGTAAAAGGTGGAAGAATTACACACATTCAAACAGCAAAGTTACTTTTACTTTCCTAACTAGGAGTTATAACCAATAGTAATTACTTAATAGTACTTTAATGTGTCTTGGTAATTTTTCATCTTATCAACATAATAGTTTTTAAAGACACATAAAAGTTTTTTTTAAAATAGTGAATAAAAAGTAATATTTAAAATTTGCATTTCCCTGATTAGAAATTAGATTGAGCGTTTTTTTCTCAAAAAATATTTATTGACCCTTTGTGTTTCCAATTTTGTGACATGCCTCACTTGTTTCTACCTTTTGCCCATGTTTTTGGTTGTTTCCTAATGATATATAGACATTCTTATATTTGTTCTTTGTACAAAAATATTTTGCTAATATTTTCTTGTAGTCTGTTCTGTCCCATAGTTTTACTTACAATTTTTTTTAGTTTTCAGAAGTTTTAACATTTTTGTTTAGCTAAATCTTTTTTTTCACCTTATCAATTTCCCTTTTGTATTTCACATAGGAGAAACATTTATTAGTTTTAACCTCAGTTATTTTACAGTTTTATACTGTTATTTTTATTATTGTACTGTCAGCACCACACCACCATTACTTTGTTACTGGGGATTTAACCCATGGTCTTCATGTTGAGATACATCTCCAGTCCTTTTTTGAATTTTTTCATGAGACAGGGTTTTGCTAAGGCTGGGCCAAATTTGTGATACTCCTGCCTCAGTCCCCCAGTGCTAGACTCCAAGGTGTGAGCTGCCATGCCTTTCTTAGCTTTTTTTTTTTTGTGGTACCTGGGATTGAACTCAGGACCTTGCGCTTGCAAGGCAGGTGCAGTGCTGCTGAGCTAAATCCCCTATCCTATTATTTTTAAATATTTTTCTTCTGTTACTTCAGGGGGTTCTTGCAGTGGATAGAATGTGTGTGTTCAATTTGCCATCTTTAGTAGGAACTCAGTTTCTTAAATACTCCCTGTTCTAGGGTTTGTCTCTTGGATTAATGTAATAATTCATTATGAAACCATTTCATAAGCATGCACTGTTTTTTTCCCCTTCCCCCCTTCCTCCCTCTCATTTGTCCATCTGTCTCACCCTCCCTCTCTCCTGTCTGTCTTTTTCTCTCCTTCCCCCTCCCCTTCCCCCCTCCCTCCCTTCATTTTACTGAGGGGTTTACAGTGTTGTGCAGAGTTACCTCTCCAGCTCCTTATTGAGGTCCTAAGGTACTCGGCTGGCCTTGAATTTGTTAACCCTTCAGTGTCAGCCTCTGGAGTATGTAGGATTACAGCCACATGCCACCACGCTTGGCTGGATAACAGCTACTTTGATAAGTGAATTATTAGCAACTAGAATACTACAGGCCCTTTTGAGGTTTAAACACTCTTGCATAAAAGTCCTTTTAATTTTTATAACACAAAATGTTTGTTGTGATTAATAATTCTTATGTTTGCATTCATTGGGTATTCTATTTAAAACTTTTAAGAAAAATCAAACCAATGATGTACAATATTTTTTCTTTATCCAGCTTTGGGAATCATTGCAGCTTCCAAGCGTTATTTATTATAGATGATAGTAAAATGTAGCTGTTACATTTTACATTCCCTTTTATTTATACCAGAAGTATATTGGATTTAAAGTGATTGGGTATTATGTAGATCTTTTTCATCTATAAATCATATGTTTAAAAAAATGTGTTCAAGGGCGGGGGATTTAGCACAGTGGTACCATCACCTGCCTCATAAACACAAGGACCTGAGTTCGATCCTCGGTACCAAAAAAAAAAAAGTGTTCTCTTCAGTCACCAAATATTTTGCTTATATGGTTTCATTCTATATTCATCACTGTGGCTCATTAAATAATACAAATAAATATTCTGATAAATAATTCCATTTATTTGTCTTTGAGAAGTGACTCATTTTGTTGTCTAGATACTGAATTTAAATGGACTGGCTTGTTTTAAAACTCTTTGGTACTTGAGTATAGTTTGGGATATGAATCAAGTTGGTAAGGTAAAAGGTAGCAGGGAAAGGAGAGAGAGAGAGAGAGAGAGAGAGAGAGAGAGAGAGAGAGCGGGAAATTGTAAAAGTACACAGACCAGAGGACAGTGTAGTAGAATGTATTGTGGTGAGTAGTTGGTCATATTACTTGTCTTCTAAACACTATTGCCTAGCCAAGCTCCTAAAGTACTTTAATCCTTTTGCACAAGTTATTTGCTCCATTTCTTTATTTGTATTGCTTTATTTTGTATTGCTCTGAAGTGCCCTAAATGGTATATAATGCTTTAGAGATCACAGATCTTACTAGAAGAGAATTAATATAAGGAGTATATCATACCCTCTTGCTTCTTTGTGGATTGTTTCATTACGTTGGCGGTTCTGCTTTTTTATGACACAAGTAACTTGGATCTAATTTTTTTCTTGCTCCCTTTTCTCTGTGCTGCTTTTTTATGTCTTTTATTGTTAATAGTTTGAATTTTCATTTTTATTATTTTTAATTGCATTTTTGGTACTTCAATTTGGACCCACTTGTCTTATTTTTCTTTTTTGGATTTCAGTAATCTTAGTTATATCATGAATATATCATGCCTTTTTATTTTTTTCTTTAGATTTTTATTAAAGCTTGAAAAAGTTAAGTAGGCTACATCGTGGTGTCATATATATACATACAAATGTCATTTAGTTCACAAATTTATTTTTGAGGTTTTTTTTACTATGAATCATGTTATTACTACAGAAACAATGTTTGAACTTTGTGAAAAGTAATTCTTAGACTTTATTAAAATAGATTTCATTCTTTTTTCTTTTTTGAGACAAGGTCTTGGCTCTGCAGTTCAGGCTGGCCTCTAACTCATTATGGAGCCTAGGCAGGTCTCAGACTAGCAACGATCCCTCTACCTCAGCCTCCCCCACATTGTGTCACTGTGCCTGGCATTCGTTGAATTTCTGATCAGATTTCATTTAAAGAAGTAGAAATAATTATCCTTTAGATTGATTTGTTACTCAGATTCTTAAGCCTATGTGAAAACCGAAGGTGTTCCTGTTTTGGAATTCTTAAATGAGCACTCATTTGTCTCTGAAGGAAAAAAAAATCACAAATATACAGTGTGTGCACACACACAGTGAGTGTTCAGAAGAACAGAACATAACCATAGTCAAATTTTTTTTTTTTTTGTACTGGGGATCGAACTCCGGACCTTGATCTTGCAGTGCAGGCGGTGGCATCACTGAGCTAAATCTCCAGCCTTCCATAGTCAAATTTTAAGGGAGTTGAATGAGGCATTTGGGGCAAATTTATTTTGTTAAAATAATACCATAAGTTTTACCTCTTCCAATTTGAGGATCATAATTGATACCCTTGCTAATATTAATAATGAGGGTAAATTATTATTGGAAATTATTCATACATTGTAAATGGTGGTTTTAAAAAAGTGAGTTACTGACTTATTCTTCTGGGATGGTGAGAATTAAATAGTGAAAAGGCTTGAAGTGTGATTTTAAATCTTCGAATAATTTGTTTCTTATAGAAGTCACTAAACTTGTTATTGAGTTTATGAAATAATGTGCTTATGCTGAATCATTTCAGGTATATATTCTACAGAGCTTTGGCATCTGTGTTACAATTATGAGGACAGAAGAACCAATGAATACATTCACCAATACTGAGTTACAGAGAACTTGGTCATTTGCATTTTGGATGATTTTGAATGTAAACAGAATATGAACTTTACAGAACACTATTTATTTAGTGATAGAATAGATGTGCCAATTTCATTTATTTATTTATTTATTTATTTATTTATTTATTTATTTATTTATTTGGTACTAGGGATTGAACTTGGGACCTTGGGCTTGCAAGTGTGCCAATTTTAATATAAAAAAGAAATAAAGCAAAGCCCCAGTTAGAAACACCCATAAAAACACAAGTTTAAAAATATTTCTTATGTAGATTATTCTTCTTTGAAATGTTGGGACTGTATATGTAATCATTTGATGCTGAATCTCTAATGCTGAGAACTTTATTTTGATTAATTGAATTTTTTTGTTTGTTTTTCTTTTTTTGGAGACAAGGTCTCACACTCATCGATCCTCCTGCCTAAGTGTCTCAAGTGCTGGCATTACAGGCATGTTGTACTATGTCTGACTGCTGATAACGTTAAAAAATAAAGGTTTTATTATATAAGTTCAAGGTAGAGTGACTCTAGCTATGATTACTTGTTAAATAAGTTTATATAAACAGGCTTAAAAATGATCTGAACTATAATTGAGAGGGTGAAATAGGAAGAAAATGGCTAAAGGGAAAGTGGGAAGGGGAAGGGAAAGGAAATAAGGGAAAAGAAAAAATTAAAAAAATGGAAACAAAGTCTTTGTAAATAGGGAAGAGTGAAGGGAGAGAATGGAAGGCAGGAGAATGGGAAAAAAACAAGAACCAAGATATATAAAGGTACAAGATAAATGATAAATGTAACTGTATTTGCTTTAAATGTACCAATAAACAATGGGAAAAAATTGATCTGAACTAAGTATAAGTATGTAGCTTAGTACACTTAGCCACTGCAGAAGTATTTGAAGGCTGTAGACCTCCTTTCCAAGGTGGTGGTGGGGTACGTTCTTCTTGAAAGTTTGTACTCACTCATGTAAGTCTCCACAGTCTTGGTGGGGTTACAGACTGATGATAATGTCAGTGACGTTCAGCTAGATTTGCCTTGTCTTTATAGTGGGTCTGCTTGTACAGATCTTTACTCATTAAATAAAGATAACTTCAGTTTTGCTGTTGTTCATTTAGATTTAGATTCATAGCAAATTAATTTTATGAAAATGTGTCTACTTAAAACTGTGTGATGTAGCATACATAGAATTGCGTAGTTGTGTCATTAGATGTTGTTCCCTAGACCCCAGGTAATAATAAGTGAACTTTAGGTATAATGTCTGTACATTATAAATCTCTTTCATTTCTCTAATAAAACATTTATTACCAAAAAGGTTGTTTGATTAAAAATATTTAGTAGAACATGATTTGCTGATTTATAATTTATGTTTTGTGGCTGCTGCTGTCAATAGGCGATTCTTTTGACATTATTCCAAGTAATTTATATATTAAGCAAAAGATAAATGGTAACTGTATCTTAGAGGAGGAAAAAAGATTTATTGTCAGCTTACATTGTTATGTAGACTTACTGTTATTATATATAGAACTTGAACTTTAAAGATATTCTTAGTTTTTTGTTTTTATTTTAAGAGAAACTGAGAGGGTTAGGGATTTGCAAAATCATAAACTTCATGGCGCAGTAAGGGTCAGGATTTACTTACTCCAGCATTCATATTTTCCCCCTCTTCCTGGTCATTCCTTATGTTTGTCTACTGTTTATTCGCTGTCTCACAACAATGTCTAGTCTGATAAATCATATTTTTCAAAAATTTATATTTTAAAGTCTCTTAAAATAACCTGTAGGTTTTCTTTCAGACTTAGTGACTACAGATTTAGAATGTTAGGTTAAAGCCTATTTATGCCCTAAAATTAACTGTTTGAATAGAGCATGGAAACACATACCTATCTATAATCTCGGCGCTGAAAAAGCTGACATCTCTCTGAAAAAAGCCAACCGACCGACCAACAAAAAAATAGATGTTAAAAAACTCAGCACTGGTTTCTTGAATTTGTTGTTGTGTAAAATATTTCTTAATGCAAACATTATATTCATTTTTTTTGTAATTGTTCTAACTATTTGGAAATGTCACTTTGGGGAGATTTAGAAAATATTCTTTGACATCAAGCAATTAAAATTGCAATGATTTTTAAATGTGTTTTCTTTGTGATTACAAAAATGTTTTATTGATTCATTTTCCGCTTTAATATTTTTTTCCCCTGTGCTGGGGATTGAACTAAGGACCTTGTGCTTGCCAGGCAGGCGCGGTGCCACTAAGCTAAATCTCTGGCCCTTTCCACTTCAAGTTTGAAATAGGGAATGTTTCTAAATTATAAGGATATAGTAGGATCAATCAAGGTCTGTAAATTGTCAGTAATAAAACCAGGGAAGTAGAATTATTTGTGTTCTTCCTAAACATTCTGTTACCAGAATTTTCCATCTGTCAATCTGTATTTTGTAAATAAGTTTCCTTTCTTATAAGAAAGATATGAAGAACACTTTGGGAATCATTACTTAAAAAACAACATCAAAATGGAGATAAAGCTTTTGCAAATGGGAAGGGGGGACCAAGAGATGAAAGGAGATGGATAGAGGAGAGAGGTAGGAGATGAAAAAATAATTAAAATATATTATACACATGTTCCAACTTCTTCCAATAAATTTAATTATTATGTACTGCAAACATGTACTATATAACATGTCTTAAAATGCCAGAGACATAAAAAAATAAATAAATTAGAGAAAAATAAATATTCAGAGTTGTAAATGATGCCTGGAAGTTGAGTAATATCCAATGCCAAGGCTAAGGTATTTGATCTGCATTTATATTTACATTTTTAGTATCAGTTTCAGAAGTTTTATAACAAGCATATTTTTAAAAATTATGGTATACTGAGTTTATTAATTAAAATGCTCTTCATGAAGACTTTTTTAATCTTAGAAAATGGCCTTAGGCTTCTTTATTGATTCAGAGCCAAGTGTTTGAAAAAGCATATAAAAAGATTTGGGTAATTGTAATGCATGTGGTGTCCAGCTTGCTGATTTTTTTTCTTTTTTGGACATTGTAAAGTATTTTAAATACCTTCTAGAGTGAAATTTTACATCTCTAATGATAAATTCTCTGTCCAAAAAGTTTCTAGCATCAGCTTTCATTTTATAATGCAGAAACCTCACTGTAATGCAAAGCATTATAACATTTTACAAAGCAGATCATGGGAACTCTGTAGGATGGAATGTTTCCCAGGGCTTTTCTATACACTTCTGAATTGGAATGAAAAATACATTAAGATTTACATGAAATTCAATCTCTTTAAAAAGTTGAGCAGTTGGGAAGAGGGTGGAGTGGGGTGTATGTAATGTGCTTGGGACTCCATGGTGGGAGGTAAAGTTGAAGTAGCCCTTTCATCGTAAATAGTAAGGAAATTCTCGTACAGGTTATTTAGGTTATATGGTTTCCTCCCCTCCTTTTTTTTGTTACAGGCAAAGGGGAAGATAGTGATGTACTCAGTATAAATGCAGATGCTTATGACAGCGACATAGAAGGCCCATGCAACGAAGAAGCAGCTGCTCCTGAGGCCCCAGAAAGTACAGTCCAAAGTGAAGCTGGTCAGATAGATGACCTGGAGAAAGACATTGAAAAAAGTGTAAATGAAATTCTGGGACTGGCAGAGTCTAGCCCAAAGGAACCCAAAGCAGCCACCCTGACTGTTCCTCCACCAGAAGATGTTCAACCTTCTGCACAGCAACTGGAGCTGCTAGAACTTGAGATGAGGGCAAGAGCAATTAAGGCCCTAATGAAAGCTGGTGATATAAAAAAGCCAGCCTAGTTATTTAAATTGAATTTGAATTTTAGATGTGTTCAAACATAGCCACATCATAAAAATTTGTATCTGAAGTTTATTTGGATCTTATGTGGTATTTCTCATGTAACCATCATTAGGTAAATTCATCTTAGGCCTAAGATACCTTTTTTAAGAAAAACTTTTATAGGTGTGCGTTTGAACTCATGGCAAATACAATTGGATAGCCTGGATACTTTTTTTTAGATGATTATTTAGCTATGTCTGCAAATTAATATCTTAAGAGCTATTAAGAAAGTTATGGTATTTTTCTTTGTTTTTAAATGTTTTGGCCCCAAAAGCTTTAAGAAAGATTGACCAAGCATGTTTCTCTTAAGGTTACTTATATCTTGCAATAGAATACTAAATTATTGCTCCTAGATTTGTCATGAAATTTAGTTTTGCATATATGTACTTTCAAAATATGTACTGTTTTGAAGATGCTGTTTGTGGATGTGGATTTCCTAGTTAAACTGAGTAGTAGTTTCCATTTTAAGGCCTAATAATCTGAAATGGCTGAGAAAAACTTTTTATAAAGAAAGAGAGGACTCAGTTTAAGGCAGTGATTTGCAGTGTAGAGCTAATTGTTCATGTTTAATTGCAGCAGACAAGCCTTTTTAGCAGGTATTTGATCCTATTAGATACTTTGTTCGCTTTTTTTTCTTCACTAAAAAGGAACAAATTTTCATTTACATTCCAATCAGGAAAAGAAGGATATTTTATCATACAGGGTTTCATTGGGTGTTGTTGCTTGAAGCTGTGATGTGCTATACTTGCGTGAATCAAAATAATAAAAGACTATCATTCTGGATGTGAAGACTTTTGATACTTTTCCAGGAACAAAATTAATTTCAAGAACCTTTGATAAGTTGATGTTACAATTAATCTAATTTTATATAGATTTTATAAACAAATTAGCATCCTGCCACAATTACACCTTTCTCCCCACTACCAAGCAGTTGTTTGATACCAAAATAAATTTAAGTAGGGTCCCTTAGCTTAAATTTTTTCTAAAGTGCAGATCTTGAGCTAATTTTTATATTTGGTTACAAATATGGTATATTTTATTTAGAAGCCATACTCTACTGATGTAGTTTGAACATTTCCCTTATACACAATTTTCTGGGATTGTGTTTTATTAGCTGATTTAATTATAGTTAATTTTGAAGGGTTTTTAAATAGAAATTTCTGTTCCAACTTAATAGTACAGAATAAACTTTATTACTACTTACTAATTATTAAGCAGACAATATCTATGTGCTTAAACATGTAAGAGTAGAAAAAGGTCAGAGTGTTACAGATGTTTAAAGTGACCGTCTTCATGAAGCACTATATCTGTTCAGTGTGCAAAATGGTTTAGAGGATTTGATTGCAGTTATGTACGAGATAGAATAAACTGAACAATTAGAGGCTAGATTCTTGCCTTTTAAAAAATCAATTTTTTTCTCTTATCCTTTTTTATTTTTAATGTTGAAAGATTTAAGAACTGTCTGAAAATGGCTGGCTAGAAAATAGGAAAGTGTTTTAGAAAGTGTAGGCAGTGCCCAAGAAAACACCCTTAGTGATCTGATGGCGCCATTTAAATCATGAGCTCTCAGTGACTACCTCTGAGGTCTTCAGTCCTGTTCGAATCTTAAAGTCAGAGATGTACAGAATAGACTGTAGTGTGGAGTAGACTGAATTCTCTGAAGTATAAATGCAGCTTCTTTTATGCTTGATGATTCCCTTTAAATAAGGAAAATGTTTAGGCAATAATTAGTAATTAAGTTAAACAAAAAATGGCAACTGAATTTTCCATTTAGTGTAAAATATTCCTAATTGACTAGGAACTTCACTCAGTCCCTGGATGTTGGGTGGCAACTGATATCCTCTGTATTGGTGAGCACTTGTGACCAGTACTAGACCTTGGCCCACTTCAGATGTTTCTACATATTCAGATATATCCCAGAAACCTGTCAATGAACATTCACCCAAGCCTTCAAATCTTTTTGTTAACACCACCATTTCCTTAAGATTATGAGGTGGTATATCCTTTCCTTATAAATCTTTTTGCCAAAACCTATTTTCAGTAAAATGTCAGAATCTGCATGATTAGTTAACCTGAGTAAAGGCATTCTTATTAATTTGGACACTAATACATATTGCAGTAAAATGTGTGCTTTTCAATGACATTTCAAGTAGATAAAGCAAGGATGAATCTGCAATTTGGGCCAAATATTTGTACTTTTTTTTTTTTTGTACCGGGGGTTGAACTTGAAACCTTGTGCTTGCCAGGCAGGTGGCGGCACCACTGAGCTAAATCCCCAGCCCTTGAGCCAAATATTTGGCAGCCTCAGTTCTAGTCTATCATAAAAAGTAGAAGAGAGTTTGGTTTTAGATCTCTCTCTTTGATTGTATGTTCTTAAAAAGTAAATTTAACAATTTTACCTTAGTTAAAGTGCCAGTGTACCAGTAGGAACTCAGATATATTTCTTTGGTATGTTGTAATTATTTTAAGATGCTTTGTGCTATGATGAAAGGAATGTGAGAGTTAAGAGCAGATGGTCTGACTGCTCTTAACCAGCGGTGTAACCTTGTACAAGTAGTTGTAAAATGAAGCATATTGTCAGCCAAATACCTGATTATCTTTCAGCTGTAATAGTCTGATTCTAATATAGAATACTATAAAATTTATTAAACATAGGACTCTTGAGTTCAAATATTTATTTTCTCCTCCATTTCCCTCCCTCTGCAATTCAAACTGAAACAGTCTAGTTTGTCTTTTGTCTCTTGCTGTTCTGGATATGAGGAACAGTCTAGGTACTGTTTCTTTTTTCTTATACCTATTAGAGTCCTCATTGTCAGCATCTCTTTGTGAGTATACTGCTTAGAATTACTCACTTTGGACTATAAACTTACTGTTTTATTTAAAAATAATTTTCCCCTTCTGGTACTAGGGATTGAACCAGGGCTTTCAAACTGAGCTACATCCCCAACCCTTTTTATAATTTCTCTCTCTCTCTTTTTTTTGGTATCGAAAACTTGGGACCTTTTGTTTTCAAGGCAGGCAGTTTAATCTCTTTTTTGAGGCAAGGTCTCACAAAGTTACTAAGTTGCCTTGTCTGGGCTTGAATTTGGAATTCTCCTGCCTTAATTTCTCAGAGTGCTGGGATAACAGTCATGTTCATCTGTTCATGCTAACATGTAAATAATTTTAAGTCAAACAAGCCCTTCCCCATCTTATAATGAAAAGTAACACTTTCCTGGTGGGGATTTAGCTCAGTGGTTCTGCCACCTGCTTTGCAAGCACCAGGACCCAAATTCAATCCCCGGTACCAAAAAAAAAAAAAATAACACTTTCCTGCCCATTTTATAGCCAGCTCTCATTTCTGTGAGTTGACCACTTTCAAATCTTTTAGCTGTTTCTTGTAGTATTTGTAATACATTGCTATAGATTGACATTATTATGCTATTCCTTGGTATTTGAACTTTAGATTTTGTCTGTTGATCCCTTTTGGAATGTGAAGGTTAAGCTAATTTCCCTAATCCTCCCCTACACTCATATCTTGCCCTTTTATCCTACCAATATAATGCAGCTGTGTCACACTTTTTCATCTAGTGAGCAATCAGTATTTGTATTATTTCTACTATGTAATTAGTAGTCACAACTGGACTGTGTGGTATCTGTATATTTTCTTTTGTCCAAGTTTTATTTTAAACTGTTTGGAATTAATATAATTGCTTACTTCATTTGTTCACTGTTCTATGTCACAGACATTAATTTGTACCCAGGCTGTCCCCTAGAAGTGTAAATCTTCTCAATATGTTCAGACATACGTAACCTGTCATTTTCTGTTGTTGAATGGTGTTCCTTCTGGAGGGCTCCGTTTTGATAATCTGAGTGAGTCGCTCTTCTCCTTGCATGTTGGAGCCAGCATTCCTGACTTCCTTGTTCCTCTTTTGGTGTATTCCCTCATTTTGGTGGTGCAGCTCATCCAACAGCTTCCTGTGAAAGATGCATTAACTACAGTTTGTTTTGATTCATTGGTGACTCAGCATGGCTCAGTTCTGTCCATCACTCTTGAAGATTTCTGTGACTGTAGGTGTCTAGACTCAGCATCACTGGCAGCATTGCACCAATGACTTCCAATTTCCATTGAGGCTGAGGCTGTTGAGAATTCATTTGTCATTATGATGATGATGATGATGACTCAGCATCACTGGCAGCATTGCACCAATGACTTCCAATTTCCATTGAGGCTGAGGCTGTTGAGAATTCGTTTGTCATTATGATGATGACGATGATGATGATGATGATGATTATTATTATTTTGGTATCAGGGATTGAATTCCGGACCTTGCACTTGCAAGGCAGGCGGTGGAACCACTGAGCTAAATCCATGGCTTGTCATTCTGATTTTTTTGGGGGGGAGTACCGGGGATCGAACTAGGGCCTTTGCGCTTACAAGGCAGGTGGTAGAACCACTGAGCCAAATCTTCAGCTCCCTGATTCTTAATGTATGTCTTGTTTACTTCTCTTTGGAAGCTGTCAGGATCTGGTCTTGATTCCCTCTACTAAGAAATTTCTTGATATGTGGATATAGATCTTTTTCATCTGTTAAATTTATCATTGGTGGACTCAGTGGGGAAATAATGCCCTTCACATCTAGAAGTTTTTAAGTATTACTTTTTGGGATAAATTTTCTTCCTCTAGTTTTTCTCTAATCTGTATTTCAGGTAATCATTCTATTCAGCTCTATTTTAGGCTTGAGTTTATTATAAGGGCTGCACATGTGATTTATTGGTAAAGTGCTTGCCTAGCATGTGTAAGGCTCTGAGTTTGATCTACGAGTTGCGGGGAGTGAGAAAAGTTTTTTCATGTCTGTAGGGCAAGTGGCTCCAGTATGATCCTGGTGACCTTGCTCATAATCTTGTGAGGCCAGGCAGGCTGAATTTGAACTTCAGACTGACCTAAATCTTGGATTTAGGATCCTGTGATCCTTACAGGATATGGCAAGATAGGCAGCCTTGAAAGGAGGGATCACTTTGACAAGATCATTTTTCTCATCAGCCTTTCTTCTGGGTGGTTTCCAATATTGCAAGAGGTTATCTTAAGGCAGTTTTCTCACCTCCCTCCTTGGTTGCTCTGAGACCAGAGATTTTTTTATCTTTACCCCCTTAGGGCACAGCTTCAGGCTATCAAATTGCTTAGCTGCAGCAGAGCATTAGCTTCATAGCAACAGGATGTCCCGTGGCTCCTGTTATATTGTTATCTGGTCCCTTTTGTGTTGGTGTCATCCAGCACACAAAGGACGTAGAGACCTGACATCTTTGACTTTTATTTTCTCACTATCTGTAAGTAATAAGCTGTCTGAATCTCAAAAGAGCTCTCATTTCTTTTCTGGCTGAATCTGCCGGTTGGCTCTCGCCTTGGCCTTATGCTCGACTAGTGGATGTAACATTTACCTCTGTGAGGATATTAATTTTAGTGGTTGTAATGTGTATCTTGTCTTCTGTTTCCTTCAAATTAATTTTTTCTTATTTATTTTGTACTCATGATGTTTTCCCAGGTTTCCTTAAGTGTTTGCTGGTACTTGATTGGTAATTGCTAATTAGAAGATCTTTGTTTTTGGCTAGGGCTAATTTTCTTTTCTCAGGGTGGACTTTCACTTGGTCCCTCTGTTTCCAGTAGGTTAGCCCTACCTTTAATTCTACCTGAGTTTAGAATATCATGCTTGCACTTTGCCAGAGTTTTTGGTGGAACTAATGAGTGAATGCTGCTTTTTGCCTGTTTGTGAAGAGACCAAATTTCTTATTGTATACCTCTTGTGCTCTGGAAGAACTTGGGATCTCTGTTACTGAGCCTTCTTTAGGATTGTGTTCTAAATCAAGTTACTTCTCAGTATCATTTCTCAAAAGGCTGTTAGATTATAACTTTCTTCATCTACCAAGTCACTTTCATTCATTTTGCTCCAGCTTCCAAAGTTTTTTTCATCCATCGTCTCTTTATTGTCCAAATTAGATGAACCCTTTTAAACATTAGTGAGTCATGCCAGATGTGTTGATTAGTATGCTATGTTTAAATAGATGTTCTTTAACCTACTTTTCATTGTGTCAGTCTTAATTCTTTTGTAACTACTGGTGCAGTGAGAGTAATGTAGGACCTTAATTGATTATAGGTGGACAGGATGAAAGAGTAGACAAGGATGACAGCAGTTAGAATCAGTGATATCCAATGAGGGCAGTGGTTGTGTTGCTTCTGGGAGTTGTGTGTTTTCCTTTCCTTCTCCACTCAAGTGGTTTTGTTTTGTTTTGTGACAGGGTCTTGCTGTGTAGTAGGTCAGGCTGGCTTCAAACTCATGACAGTTCTGCCTTAGCCTCCCGAGTGCTGGCATTACAGGCGTACACCCCCACTTCGGGTGACTCAGGTCATTTCTGTTAGTGTCTTGGTATCAGTTGTTCATGAAAAATTGCCAGATATAAGTTGTGCTCCTTAATTATGTAATTCTACAATCTTACTTGTTTTAAGTTAAAGACTGTTTCCTTGAATTGTTATTGTCATGTTTGCCCTTGCTTTGGTTTTCCTCTGGATTTCCTGTTATTTGCATTATATCCCCTTTACTTGTTTTCAGTGTATGTTACTTTCTTACACTTTAAAATTTTCATTTGGAGTTGAAAATGTTTCTCTTCTCACCCATTTCTCATTTCATCATTTGTGTTTACTCTTCTGTCTCTTCTAGTTTAGATTTCTGATTTTACTTATGTCTCTTGTAGTTTAAATTTCTGATTTTATTTTCATTTCTTTTTTTTCTCAATTCTGTCACCTCATGTCTAATTCTAGTTTATGTTGTTGCTCTTTTGTGACATTTTCTTAAATGACTTTCATCTCGTAAAATACAGGGTAATAGTTTTAATATACTTGTGGGTCTTTATAGTATACTTTTATTGTTCATATGGATGTCATTCAGCTCTTTTTAAAATTACGTAGGATTTAACTTAATATTTTTGTTTCTCATTTTTATGTGAAGTTTGTTTTTTTGAACTTTTAAAAGGAACCTGGCTCAGGTTAGCTTTTCTACTTTTGTGTTTTTTTTGTCTCTTTTTGTTCTCTGGTGTTCTAAAATAAGGCAGCTTGGTTTCTGAGAATTGCTCTGTTTTCTTCCTCAATTTTGACCTGAATTTCTCTGTCCTTTTGCTTCTCTCTATCTTGTTTTGATTCCACAGTGAGTGCTTTCTCCTTACTGTGAGATCTGTCCTATCAGTCCTGGCTGGTCAGATGAAGGAAGTCTTGGATGCTATGTCAGTCCAGCTACTTTCAGTTTTTTTTATAATTTGTATTTCATGGATAGTCCCTCCCAGTTTCACCTGCTATCTCAAATTGGCTTCCCGTGATTTCCACTTATTTTGGCTTTCTCCTATTATCAGATCTCTTAGATGCTTAAGTGGTTCTTTTTGCTCTTTCCTATAGAAGTGCTGATGTTATGGTCTTATGACTTGCTTGTGGTTGGTTCTAGTCTGTATTATGGAATTTGTGGGGATACTTAGTTTTAAATGTTGGGTTTTCTTCTGCTCTTATATGGGACCTTTAAAACATTTAAAAACCCCATTGCTGTTGTCTTCCCAGGATACTATTATGTTTTCATTTAAAAATATTTATTTATCTTTGTATATAGATAATAATACAGTGTTTTATATCCAGGAGGACTAACATATGTAAACTATATTACTGGATTATTTTCAGAATTTTCTTAAAATTATTTTAATTTTTATAAATTTTTAGATATTTTTAAATTTTAAAATCAAGTCCTGTTAATCTTATTCAATAGAAGCAGTTGTTAGAAGGTAAAGCAAGTTAGTTCTGCTCCTTAATAGCAAAGGAATTTAGTTTTATTAGGTATATTTTTAAAATAATAGCTATTATCAGTTGAAAGATCTTTTAAAATCATAAAGTATAATTTTTATTAAACTAAAAGCATACAGTGTTATAGTTTCAAAGGCACTAATATTTTAATGTCCTTTTAACATTTCTTGGAAGAGAAGAATAAAATTATTTGTGCCACTTATAAAAGATAGTCTCTTTTCAGCAGTTTACATATTTATTCATTATTCTGTTTTACCATATCTTCTCCATGGAGACTGTATTTTTCTCAAAAGTTCTAAAAAGAACTAGAAGTTCTGGTAATTTTCACGCCCCCACCCCATACATTTGACATGAGATGTAAAAAATGTTCTGTTTCTAGTGTGATACTTAAAACCATCAAATTGATAGAGGTTTGACATTATTGCCTATCATATTTATGAGACTATTGCAACATAATCAAGAACAACTAGAAACCAAACCAAAAAACCTCTCTGCCTAAAAACAGATTCTGCAAGCATCAGAAAACAGTTTTTATTTCTGTTAGTGAAAAAGATAAGTAGTTAATTGCAGTAAAACAATTCTTTTTGTATTAAATATTTATGTAATGGCTTTTTGTGGGATTTTTCTATCAGTAAACATGGAAGAAGAAAATACAATATGAACATTAAGATATCAAATTAAAATCTGATTGAGGTTCTCTGACTTATTCATCGCTATATTAACCTTTATGTTTATTTCTACAGCAAACCTATATGTAGAAAGCTTTTATGTTGTCTTATTTCTAGTCAAATTTAAATGTTAAAATACTGCATGTTTTTATCAAGCTTCATGTTTTATAGTTCTTTCTTGCTATTAACATTAATATGTAAACGGAATACTTACGTATTCTGAAGCCTGCAGAAAGGTTTTTGTTGTGCACTAGTTAAACTCCAGGTAAAGTCCTTGGAGAGAGAACCAAAGACTAACTGTAAATACTGCCTAGTTACAAAAATGTGCATGACAACTAATCAAACTTGTTTTATTTTGTTTTTTAATACATGTTCATCTAGTCAACGATTTTTTTTTTTTTGTACTGGGGATTGAACTCAGGTCCTTGCACTTGCGAGGCAGGTGGCAGAAACACTCAGTTAAATCTCTGGCTAGTCAACTATTCTTTTTAGGTATATGTTACGATGTCATCTTTTTGCCACTTAATCTGTAAGTGGAAAAATCTCTAATACTCATTTGAACTCTTTTGTTAGGATGAATGCACATTTTATCTTGGCAAAATCAGTCTTATGTAGCTCAATGCTCTCCATGTTGAGTAAATGAAAATCAGTCCCACTCAGTTATAAAATATGTTTATATCAACACATGACAACTGTAAGAACTTGGTTTAGCTCATGAGGGATAATTCCAGCCATGGGCTTTGAAGCAATAGAACAGCTCATTATGGATTGAAACTTCTAAAAACTATCATTGAAAAACCTTTCTTCTGTGTAAAAAACAAAATTTCATTTTCATGTCTCCATTTATATATTAATATTGATTTGTTTTTTTAAAACCTGATAGCTTTTAATGAAGGGTAGACATTTTGTCAATAATTTTTTTGAATTTCCTAAATTGATCTTTAGTAAGTGTACGGATGTGGAATTTAGAAACTTAAAATATAGCTCCTCCTGGTATAAAATGTGTGCATCCCCAATGTTAATGTTGATTAGTGTGGTGTAGATTTAGAGCTTAAGGAACTGTCTGATGAATAGCAGCAGCAGCAACTGAGGGTCTCATAGTTAAGCATGCTAACCTGCTTGATGGGTCTACTTTGAACGAGCCATACCTGACCATTCTTTTTTGTTTGCTCTTCTTTGTTATTCCCTCTTTCTCTTTTATCACTCAGCTCTTTGCTCTTCACTTTCTTCCTTAACTGGTCATTGTTTATTACACAATTTTGTCTTTTACTTTTTTTTGGTGATCTCAACCTAGAAGTTTTAAGAAAAATGAAAATACATTGTATAAAACATTATGTAAAGATGTACTTTTAAATTTTTTGAGAATTTTATAATCATGGAACCAGAGAAATAGACTTTTTGGTTGGATGAAACCTAGATTCAAATATCAATACATTGAATGTTTATTTATTGCATGTGGTCTGCAAAAATATTTACTTAGAATTGCTGTTTTTTTCATTAAAGCATAGATGAAAAATTTTGGTCTCTACTTCTTTCCCTTACTCTCCACAATGTTTCAGTACATATAGTCACTTAAATATTAATTCCTTTCCTCTTATCTTTCTTTTACAATCCAAGTTTATCCAAAGTATATGAATGTTGGGCCGGGGATTTAGCTCAGTGGTGCCGCCTGCCTCACAAGCGCAAGGTCCCTAGTTCGATCCCTGGTACCAAAAAAAAAAAGTATATGAATGTTATATCATGTTAAGTTCAAAGAATCTTCTTAAAAAGCTTTAAAATCCTAATTTATTATTTGCAGTATTGTAGGTTTATTGAAAATAACTTGGGCAAAAAAACTAGAAAAAAGCCCCCTGCTTAGATGTAACTTACTGGCTGTTATGCCTTCTCCAAAATTTAAAATCATCTGTTGATCAAACTAGTGGTATGCAAACTTTTCACTAGCCATACTGTGGTTGTGTATGTCTGTATATACATGGCCACAGTCATGCATGATAAAATTGATGAGAATAAGAAATAAAGATAAAAAAATGATAAGGAGAGGGCATTTTCACAATTACGAACGCCACATGGTTGATACACTTAAGACACATCTACAGAAACTCCTAAAATTGTTTGATGCTGATTCTTCCAGCTCAGAGAATACTGCAGGTGTGAGAATTCTGGGAGAGGTGCAGAGAAAGTATGTACAATGGGGAGAAATGGCATCTGACAGAAAAGTGCCAGAGCTTTGATTATGTGGTTCTTGGAGACTAGTGCAGAGACAGTATCACATGCTCAGGGATTTTTGTTTACTATATCACCTTACATTATAATCGGTGTTTCCAACAGTGAAGCAGTCTACAAGAAATGGTCTATGTATAATTGTGTGTAAAGTTTTGTTGTAAAAAAGATTTTTGGTGTAAGAACATATGGGGAACGTTCTTTGACTTAGTGGGTAAATGAGATCATTTTCAGGTAGCTCTTTGAAACACTATCCACTTGACATTTAAAATCCTGTTTGCAATCACATTCCTGCAGTTTTCTGGAAAGATATAATTTTTGTTTACTGAAGCAATAAATGAAATGGACTTGTATATTCTATGGTAGATGGCCAGTAATTGTTCTTTAAAGCATAAGATATGTTTTTCATTGAGAGTTGAAATTAGTCCCAGAAATAATGTGTTGGTTTGACACTTTATTATTTTTATTTTTTTCTTTTTTCTTTATTGGTACATTTCAGGTATACAGTGCATTTACATTCATTTTTGGGATCTTGTACCTTTCTTTACATGATATACCTTGGTTCTTATTTTTTCCCCACCTCCTGCCCTCCCTTCACCCGCTGCATGGTTTGACACTTAAAATGCATAAACTCAGGAATGTAAGTATTGATAGCACGTTTCTATATTTGGCAGAGATAGGTGACACATTTAGTTAACACACACTGCTAAATATTACTCTCTTGACAGATTACCCAAGAGTTTTTTTCCCCCCTGACAATAGTTGCCATTATCTGTGACCAAAGCTTTTTCATTTGTTTATTTTATTTTCTTCCTGAATGCTTGCAGTGCAATGATGAAACCTTGTGGTGATTGGCGCAAGTGCACTGTCGTACATTGTGTATAACCACTACGGGTATGGAGACGTCTGAAAGAAAGCAGATTACAGTTTAAGAAATCAAACCTTTTATTAGCTGTGTGTTTGCTGTATCAGGCTTTCTCATAATTCAGCACAGTGTTACAATGAACACTTTCTTTGAGTGCCTTGTTTTAAAGTTTCCGGTTTGAATTGTCCTGAAAGGAAAGGTCCTAAATTATATTTTCACAGTGGTCCCTGTAAACATTAAAGTCTAACTAGTCAAAGTAATGAATCTTTTCCTTTGCTACGATATGTAATGAGCAACACCTCAGTAAAATAAAAACACAATAAACTTAAAATGTTCTTTTAATGTTTTGAATTTGTGTCACTTCTTTTAAGAGATGGGTTAGGGGATAAGAGAACTTCAGATTTTATATTTAATTGAAGTAACAGCATCGGCTGACAAGTAATAAATAACAGTGATTTAGTGTGAATAAATAAATTGCTTTCCACTAGCAATGATTCATCTTCTGTCTTTCATTGCCATTAGGCTACAAGACGGCTTCTTTTTGTCAGCTTATAGGAAAAATATGTGATAGTATAATAGTCTCGTTTCTTTTCCTGCAATAGCGGTGTCACCTCCTATAGAAGTTGCATTTTAAATGTTTAAATACAGTAATTGTTCACTGACTTAAAACTGAATTTGTAACTGCGTAGTCTGTGGTGGTTTATAATAACCTGGTAAGAGAGTTTTCCTTTAACTCATGAGTGCTGCTCCTCAGTGTACTTGCATCATTTCTTTTCACAGACTCGTTAATACATCATTCATATCCCATAAAGTTTACCCTTTTTTTTCTCATTGAGTTTATCGGTACATGTTAGGTATACATACAGTACAGTTACATTCATCATTGGGATCTTGTACCTTTACATGACAGAGCTTGGCTCTCATTTTTTCCCCATACCCTTGCCCTCCCCTCATCCCACTCCTCCCTTCCCTATTTATAAATACTTTATTTCCGTTTTTTCATTTTCTCATTTTTTTTTCTTTTCCCTTATTTCCTTTCCCCTTATCCCTGTTACCATAAAAAAAAAAAAAAAGCCATAAAATTTACTCTTAAAAAGCATATAGTCCATCGGTTTTTACAGAGTTCTAGCTGTCAACACTATTTAAGGCCAGCTTGCTTTCACCACCCTAAAAAGATGCTGTACACCCCTTAGCAGTCCCTCCCGTGCCCGTGTGCCCCAGCCCCCACCAAGTGCTCACACCTTTTCTCTTTAGATTTTTT
>NW_022900948.1:5460739-5477297 GCF_012274545.1 Fukomys damarensis | reverse complement strand
ATTTTTTTTTTTTTTTTTTTGTACCAGGGATTGAACTTGGGTCCTTGTTCTTGCAAGGCAGGCCACCGAACTGCTGAGCTAAATCCCCGGCCCTTTTCTCTCTAGATTTGCCTACTCTGGAATTTCATATAAAGGGAATGTGAAGACCAGTTTATAATAAAAAAAAAAGCTTATAATTTAAAGAGAATGTGACAATAGGTGGCCTTTTGTGTCTAGCTTATTTTCAAGGTTTACCCATGTTGTCACATGTATTAGGACTTCATTCCTTTTTATTGCCCAAAACATTTCTTTGTACACATGCACTACATTTGGTTTATACATGCATGCTTTGCTTCACTTGCCCTGCCTCTACTTTTTTGGCTTTTATGAATAATCCTGCTATGAACATTCATGTAGAAGTTTCTGTATGGACACATGTTTTCATTTCTCTTGTTCATTTAGGGGTAGAATTACTGGGCCATCTGGTAAACGGTTTTCCACATGACCGCAACATTTGACATGCCCACCAGCAGTGTATAACGGATCCAGTGACCTCACCAACACTTGTCACTCTCTTTTTTGGTTCCGGTACGTTGCTCCACTCTGTTTCCATTGAGCTATTACCTGTCATGATTCCTCTGTGTATAACATGTCTTTGACTGCAGAGAACACTTCATTCCTGTTTATTGCCAAATAATGTTCCATTGTATAGATACACTGTAGAATTTGCTTTATCACTAAGTTTGAGCAATATGATTACAGTGTGACTTATTGTCTTTTTTTTCATGTTTCTTATACTATAACTTTGGGTTCGTTGGGATTATTGGACTTGTGAGTTTACTCTTTTTATCAAATTTGGGAAATGTTTAGTCATTTCTTCAGATATTTTTTATTGTCCTCTTATTCTTGGGGGCACTGAATTACACATACATAATGTGCATGCCTGTATCCCTAGCTGTTTAAGCTGAGGCAGGAGGATTATACGTTTGAGACCAGCCTGGACAATTTAGTGAGACCTTGTCTCAAAATTTTAAAACAATTTAAAAATAGTACCAGGGATGTAGTTCAGTGGTAGAATGCTTGGCATGAGCAAGGCCCTGGGTTCAATTCCTAGTACAGCAAAAAAATAAAATTTAACGTATCGCATGGGTAGTATAAAAAGTTAACCAGTCTTTTATATCTAGCTTACCATTAATCAATCCCATCTAATACTTTTTTCATATTGTATATTGTGGTTTTCATTTTAAGAAATTTGATACACTTTTTTTTTTTTTTCTTTTTTGTACCAGGGATTGAACTCAGGACCTTGTGCTTTTGAGGCAGGCACAGTGACACTGAGTTAAAGCCCCCTGGCCCAATATGCATTTCTTTTAGTATTTTCAATGTCTAGCTTTTTGAGCATATAGAAAACAGTATAATAACTTTTCTAAAAGAAGTCTTTGTGTTCCAGCAGCTGCAGCAGTTTGGGCTTGTTTCATGATGGGCCCTATTTTCTAGTTTGTTTATAGGCCTGGCAGTTTTTGCTTGAATGACACACATTGTGGATTTGACTTTGTTGGCTGCTGGATATTTCTATTCGTATAAGTAGTCACGAGCCTTTTTACTGAGGCACAGTTAATTTGCGTGTAAGTAGCCTGATCCTTTCCCTTTTTGGTCTTAAGATGTGTTAGGCAGGACCACACATCCTCGTGTTCAGGCAGACTGTTTCCCACAGCTAAAATCCCCTCCTGCGTACTCCTCACCGCACTTGATGTGAACGGTGAGATCTTGCCGTCGACATCTTTGATCTGCCGTTTTTCCTGTTCCTGTGCGGGTGCCAGCACTGACCCCTTCCCTCCATTGCAGTGGCTCTTTCCTTGGTCCTAGCGGCTCCCTCACATGTGTGCCTTGAAAAATACTCGGCTGAATATTTGAATTGACCCTCAGTAGATTTTGTGTTCTCTTTCTTTGTTGCTCTTTCATATTTGCTACCCTGTCCTGAGACCTCTTGCTACTCTGTTCCTTCTGAACTCTGAATTTCATTCTTTAAATTTAGGGAGTAACCTTTGCGCTGCCTAGTTTTCCTTTCCCTGTTCCATGGCCTGGAATGCTATTAAAACGATTGTTGGATTTGTCTTATTTCTTGCCTTAAAGAGATCACTATCTTTTATTATACAGTGGCTAATGCCTTCAAGACGTGGTTCACATGTCTTGTCTGGTTTTGGTTGTTTCAGGTGGACAAATAAATCCAGGCCCTGTTACTCCATTTGAATCAGAAGTGGAGCTACCTTCACTCTATACCCCCTGCCCCAGATTCCGGGGAATGAACAGGGGCTGCTGTACCACTGAGCTGTTATATCCCCAGCTGTTTTTCTTTTTATTTTGAGACAATGATCTCACTAAGTTGCCCAGGCTGGCCTCCAACTGTGATCCTCCTGCCTCACACTCCTGATGTATACCACTGGCCCGGCTCTTTTATTCTTAATGTAGAATTCTGTTTTGTTTTTTTTTTTCTCCTCTTTTTCAGTACTTAAAAAGTGTTTCACTGTCTTCTGGCCTTCATAGTGTCTGGGAATTCCACAGTATTTAAATTGTAAGTTATGACAGGCATAGTGGTGCATGCCTGTAATCCCAGCACTCGGGAGGCTGAGGCAGGAGGATCGCTGTGAGTTCGAGACCAGCCTGGACTGCACAGTGAATTCCAGGGCAGTCACAACTACATAGTGAGACCCTGTCTCAAAAAGCCAAAAAATAAAAAATAAAAAATAAATAAAATTGTGTTACTTTGTATGTGATATGCCATTTTTCCCTGATTACCATTGTAAGTTTTACTTTTTCTTTCCTGATCTTCCGATACTCCAGTTACTTATTTATTAGGCCTTTTGATATTGTTACAAAGATCCCTGAAGCTGTTTTTTAAAAATAAATTTTGTCTCATCAGACTAGATAATTTTGTATACTTTTTCGTTCACTGATTCATCTAAATTTTACCTCAGCTCCATACTATGTATTGTATGTGATTTTTAGTTTTTCACATTGTATTTTTTAGATTACAAAGTCATTATTTGGTTCTTTTTAATATTTTGTATGCATTTGTTGAGATACCTATCTCTTCATTCAACAAGACATTATTTTTTTTCATTGAGTTATAGTCATGATAGCTGCTTAAATATCTTTGTCTGTCTGACAGTTCCAATACCATGATTATCTTTGCTCTTTGTAGATTGTCTTTAAAGTGAAGACAGCTGGGTGTGGTGGCGCACACCTGTAATCCCAGCACTCGGGAGGCTGAGGCTGGAGGATCGCTGTGAGTTCGAGACCAGCCTGGGCTACATAGTGAGTTCCAGGTCATTGTCAACTACATAGTGAGACCCTGTCTCAAAAAACCAAACCAAACAAATAAACAAACAAATAAAGTGAAGACAAATTAACATAAATTGAACAGATGTGTTACTACCATCCCAATTAAGAAATAGAATACTGTTAGCAGTCCAGAAACTCCAGGAATTTCTTGGGTTTTGTTTGTTTCTTTGTTTGCATTGTTTATTTGATATGTTTTACAAGAACGAGAAGATAGATTATAGGATGAAGGAGATAACTGATTAATCAAATTTCTGAAAGGGATGAGAAATAAGGTATTTGACTTTATTGGTGATAAGAGCTTTATAAATTAAAATCATAATGAAGTACTACTAAAGTGCTATCAGAATGGTTAAAATTTAAACCTTGAGTGACTCAAATATTTGGGAAAACTATTTAGCTGTAACTTCTAAAGCTTTACAAACATAACGTGTGTACCAATTTGATGCCTAGGTATGTACTTGTTAGAATTGTGTTTATGTTACATTAGAAGAAACATATAAAATACTCATGGTAATATATTCTTAAAGCCAAAATTTAGAACTATCCCAGATATCCATCAGCAGTAGAATGACTTCATATAATGGAATGTTATATAGCAGTGAGTATGAATAAATGACTGGTGCATGCAAGCAGTGTGGAAGGATTTCAGATATGCAATACTGAATGAAAGAAGCCAGATAGAAAGGGGTCACCATCATTTGAGTGGTGGCCATACTGCTACGTTCTCTTTAAAAACTCCATCAACTGTTCTGGTCTGTGGACTTTCCTATATTACACACGTTGTTATGGTTTATACCTAATGTCCCCTCAAAGCCTCATGTGCTTATAGGTGGCGCTTTTGGGAGGTGATTAGTCCGTGGGTCTGTGATACTCATTACTGAATTAAGTTCACCGACAGGTTTATAGCTGGGTGTGACATTGGGAGATAAAGCCTGGTTGGCAAAAGTAGGTCATAATGGGTGTGGCCTGCTCCTCCCTTGATTCCTGTTTGCCATGCCATGCAGTGTTTCTCCTCTGCCATTCCCCTCTGCTATGCTGCCCTACCTTGCACTGAAACCTTGAGAAACTGTGAGCCCAAATAAATCTCTTGTTTAAATTATGGTTGTCAGGTAGTGTGTCCCAGCAATGAGAAGGTAACTAAGATATATGTCATAATGAAAAAAAAAAAAAGAACTTTCCCTACTGTGTGCTCATCTTTTTAAAACATCTAGCCATTTAGCTACATTCTCAGCATATCAAAATACATTTATTTATTTTTTTTTCTGTACCTGTACATTTAGGGGAATAGAAGATTTCTTATAAGTGAAATCATTGAAAGCTAAATCTTGTTTCCCTGGCACATTCTTTAACTGTTGCAGAGGTACTGTTTATCCCTGCAAAGCTCCAGTTCCATATTGGAGTTGTTTAAAATAGTTATTTATGTGTCGCTTAAATCTTTTACAGGAAAATTGTTTCAAGACTTTGCAGAAGAGGTTGGGAACTACCATGAAACTGTATTTTTACCCCCACCCCCGCCCAAGGAAATAATGCTCTTTAAAGCCACTTGGGAATTTAGAAGTTGAATCGCTACAAGATTTGCACAGCCTCAATGATGAGGTTCAAATGTCCTACAAATTACTAATTTAATGACCAATTCAGTTACTTTAAAAACAGGCTGTATTATCTATTTCTGTGTAACTAATTATCCAAATTTCTGTGGCTTAAAGCAACCAACCTCAATTTCTGTGAGTCAGGAATTAATCGGCCTCTCTGGCACAGGGTCTTTCCCAAGGATACAAGGGAGATGTCATTTGGAGCTATGATCTTAACTGATGGCTGGACTTGAGAAAGAATCCACCCCCAAGCTCACACACATGATTTTGGAAGGATTCCTTTCATGGTGGTTTTTCATACTGAAAGACCTGAATTTCTCACTGACTGTTGGGTAAGGAAGCCCTTTGTCAGTTCTTTGTCATGTAGGCGTCTCCATAGGGCAGTTTATAGCATTGTACCTATCTTCTATCACAGTCAACAATCGAGAGCAGGAAAAGGTAAACAAGATGAGAGTCAAAGTAATTTTATCACATGCATTAATTTTTGTTGTAGCCTGTGCATTATAAGTGACTTTCTAGATCCAGCCTGTACTGAAAGGGGGGAATTATACAAAGCCATGAATATAAAAGGTGGGGCCATTGGGTGCCACTTTAGACCCTATCACACTGGCCTTTGGCTACAAGTACCCAAGACAGTAATATGCATAACTTGAGTTTACAGTGCCATCAGAGTTCTTCTCCATGAAAAGTTTCCTTTGGCTTGTTTATTCTGACATTTCTTCTTTAGAGTGTTTGTCGAATCTTAATAAATGTAGGCAAAATGTAGTCTCTTTGGAAGTTTTCAAGCCTTCTCTGTATCTCATTTATCCTATATTTCCTTCATTCTCTGTCCAACATGGCAAATAACTGTTCTTTATATGACTGTACAATTCCAGAGTTACACGCATTGTGTGTTTTGAAGACGTGGAAAAGTAAAATATTCACTTAGTCACGTTCTGTTCTTATGCAGGAGGGTATTCGCCTACAGACACACATTAGTGGAGCTCTCATCTGGTGGTTACCCTCATTTGCCCCAGCAGTGGGAGTTTTGCTGTAGGTCATCAGTTTTTCCTCTTAATTATTGTCTCAAAAGGGGATATTAATGATGTTAGTAAATTCAAAAAAAATCTCTTTAAAGCCTTCTTCATTTGCAATGAAATACTATATTGTTGTCTGTTTTTCTTACTAGTAGGTAATGAATTTGAAAAAGACTTGAATTGATGGCAGCTTTTGGCCCTTATTAAACAGAAGAGAAAAATTATTGGGGAATAAATATCCAATTCTATGAATAAGAGGTTTTCTGGTTGTAAAATAACATTTATTTGTATAATATTTAAATAACACAAAGGCAGATGGTTAATAACTCCTATTTGCAACCATAAAAGTAAAATAAGTTGATTTAAAAGTTTTTTTTTTTTAATTAAATGGACATGTGGGCCATTACTCTGTTGCTGTTTTCCCCTGGGGAACAAATTTAGAGGAATATAAAAATATTTAGAAACATTTTCTCAGTCATGGAACAGTTTCTTTTTTTCTCACTAGTTCCTTTCTGTTCTTGTCAGAGGGTTAATATTGAAATTCTTTTTTGCAGTGGGTCGTTTTCCCTTTTACCCAGGAATAGCTTTTGTAGCCAATCATGGCATCAGCAGTTATTTTGACTCTAACTGAAAAAGATAAAGTTTTCCCTAAATTTATTATATATGTGTCTTACCACTGAGTGAGCATGAGAAATATGTACCCATCAGTGCTGACTGGTTGGTAATTTCTGAACTGAGATGCCACCACGCTGCTCATAAATAGCAGAGTAACAGAATCACAGAGCATTTGGCGGAGATCAGTCTCTAAATGGATGAGTTTGTTTGTGAGCAAATAGCTACTCAGCTTTTGACTTTTAAGAAGACTCAATGTGTTTTCTACCCTAGACCATTAGATTTCCGTGAGTCCCTAGAGATCTTGAAATTTTTACAGACTAAGGAAGACTAACAGGGCAGCAACTGAGCTTTGGTGTATAAGGGTACATTGCGTTTTACGTGGGAAATGGGGAGGGGTGACCTTGTTTCCCTTCTAGGGAACTTTACCCCTTACCTTGCTGTCGCAGAAATTTGCCATGAGTGTTTAATGAGCTTAACTTAACATGATGTCATGAGATGAGAAAGGAATACAGATTTCATCAGTGAAACCTTGCCAGTTAAATATTTGGCAGCCTTTTGTTTCATTTATGGCATATTTATAAGACTGTTTTGCAACACCTTTAATATTTCACATATATGCATAGTTAGGCTTTTATGCAAGTTAATTGATATATAAACTTGTCTAAAAGCATGAGTTTGGTAACTAAAAACATTGCCAGTCCTTGCCATGTTTCTCCAGTAAGTGTGCCACAGGAACTAAAAACTGCTGGCAGTTTAATGGTTATATTGTCTAATACTTTCTGTTTCCCTCATTGGAACTTGTCAACATTCCCAACTATATGAATGAGCAAGGAGGAGCTAGAAAGAAGCAAGTGACTATGACTTGTACCTTCAGCTATATTAATCCCTACAGTCACTTGTCCGTCTCTGCAAAGAATAAGATTGGTAGAAAATTCGTAGAAATGGTCTGGGAGATGCCATTATCTTTTTGGTAGGTGAAGGCAAAGTGGTTAGAAGTTAAGTACAGCTTTAAATTATCTCACATTTTTAACAATCATCAGATAGTGTTTGCCTCATTATAATGCTTTGTATAGTTTTTAAATTTTACATTTGGAAAACCCAGTTTTTTTTTTTTTTTTTTTTTTCCGGAACCAAGAATTGAACTTAGGACCTTGCGCTTGCCAGGCAGGTGCTGTGCCACTGGGCTACATCCCCATCCCTTCGAGGTATTCTTTTAAACAATTCTTATTTTAGTGTGTCACTTGACAGGGGAATAAACAACTATAGAAGAAATACTATCTTGGGATGGAGAGTCTTGGATGAAGCCAAATGGCTCTCTGACATCTGCTGCTTCCTTCAAAGTGTTCTCCCTGCTTACGGACTTGCACTATTGATAGGAATATCCTTTTTGTTGTTGTTTGTTTTGTTTTATTTTGTTACTTGGCATTTCTCATATTTGCTAATGAAAAAAATCACAAAGGCTGTTACATCAGATTAAGGCTTACATTTCTCCAATGTGTTATAATAGTAGGCCATTATGTGCAGCGATACCTCTTGAAGTGGAGATATCTAGAATAAAAGAAGCCAGTTGGACACAAAAGGAATTTTGCATAGGATGATCTGATCTTTCAGATGGTAAATGAAGTGCAAGGCTAAGAGACATGTCTTTTGAGTAGGATATACAAAAAGATGTCTTGAGCACTCTGCGAAGAGAGGCACTTTGAGAGTGTAGAATAGAATACTCAGGTGTTCCAAGTCCTTGTTATGAACTCACAATGAAAGATAGGGATTTTAAAATTCAAAACACCTTATTCCCACTCCCAACTCTCCTTAACAGAAGATCCTAACTGTATGTACAACAATAGGCAACACAGAGATTTTAATAAAACATTTTTTTGTCTGTGTGTGGCAAGCTGTATTATATGAGCTTAATCTCGAAACCTAAAAACAGTGCGAGAGACCTAAAGCCCAGATAATCAGAAAGAGGTAGTAATTTTTTATTGATCTGACCAAGAATTCTTTTTTCTAGCAGTGAAGCAAATGGTGATTTGCTTAAAATATGTTTTAATAGTCAAGTATTTAGACATTCTGTGTGTGTGTGTGTGTGTGTGTGTGTGTGTGTCTGAGAGAGAGAGAGAGAGAGAGAGAGAGAGAGAGAGAGAGAGATTGCAATACTCAGTGTGGAGCAATCACTTGGAGAGTGACTGGAAGATCTAATATGGAGCAGTCTAGGTGCAGTCCAGGCCCAGGGAACAGAGACCTAGAAGTTTGTCTCTGTCTCTTTGTGTCGCTGTCACACACAGAAACTTGACGCTGTATAAAGAGGGTGAAATCACTGATGCTAGAACAGTGGCAGACTGCTACATTGGGCTGTTTGTGCCATTGAAAGCTCTAAAAGGTTCGCCATTCCTGCTCTAGAACAAGACGTTGGTTGAGGGGCTGCAGGCATTTAAGTAAGAAATTATAAAATATCAAAGTTACTACTATCTATAATGCTAGATAAACTTATCCAGAAATTTATCCCCTTATTGACTGGAAGTTTCATGGTATTGTAGTAGCTTTGTTGACCCATCTGGTTTCTAGTCTTGGTTCTTCTACTGCTATCTCTAATGAATTTGGACAAGATTACTTAAGATTGCCTAGACTCAATTTTCCAAATTGTATGGTAGGGTCAGCAATACCTGAAAGAGTTGTGTGATCTAAATGGTGTAACTTGAATAGTGCTTGCTGTGCACACTAAACTGCAAGGCTACTTCTCTTGCCATTTTTTTGGAAGATATATTGGAAGTAGTTGAAAAGAAATGAATCAGATTATTGACTGCCAAACCTAGTTATGTGCTAAAATTATGTGAGGATCCTTTAAAGACTAAGGAATGGAATTGCTGAATCAGAATCTGTTGTCAGAAATCTGTTTTTTAGAAAACTCAAATAATTTTGATGCCCAACTAAATTTTTGATCAATGAAGTACGTGAATTATTGGAATTCAGTTTTATTATATACCATAGTTATGTTCAAATAAATTGAGTTACATAGCTTACATTATCTATGCTTAGCTTAGGGCCAGTTTGGACACAAGCATTAGTATTGCTTTTATTATATCTCAATTTGGAAAGCATTGAAATCACCTGATTAAGAATTATTTGTTCTACTTCCTGTCTTGCAAGCGCAAGGACCCGAGTTTGATCCCCGGTACCAAAAAAAAAAGAATTATTTGTGATAAAGTGTATTCCACAAATACTTATCACCTATTCTATACCAGATACTTCTAATCATAGCTATCCTATGCTAGATACTTCTAATCCAGTAAAAAGGCAGACATTCCTACTTTTTGGAGCTTAGTAAATTGAATGTTGTTGGAGGCATTTCTAAGAACTAAGCAATTAAGTCTCTGCTGCAGTTATAATTGAAAACTTATAAGATAACCAAGCAGGAAGTTTGCTACCATACATAGTCACTTAAATTCACTTTGTAAGCGATCCCATGCAGTATTTCCTCTTGGGGAAAGACTTCTGTCACTTTGTATAGCATTTGTGAGATTTATTCATGTTTGTCTCGTGTGCTTATTTGATTGCTTATCACAGTTTATCCTTTCTCCTATTGATAGCCACTGGGATTGTTTCTGGTTTTGGCCATTTGAATAAAGTGACGGTGAACATTCTTGCACAAGTCTTCGGTGAACATATTTCATTTATCTTGGGTAAATACCTACTTGTGGCACTGCTGCTATTCACAGGAAAGGTGTACATTTTGTTTTGAAAGAAACTGTCCAGCGGTTGTGACAGTTACCCTACCCCCACCAGTGTTGAACCACGCGCTCTGCCACTTTGCCCACTTCGGATGATGTCCACAGCTGTGGCCATTCTGGTGACTGTAATGGTATCTTCTGTTTTTAGTCTCATTTCCTCAGTCACTTTTCTTGTTGCTGAACACCTGACCCCCACACTTGAAGGAGAAGAGGTTTATTTTGGCTCAAGTTTTCAGCCTGTAGTTGGCTGACTCCAAGGCAGGAAGGCAGGACAGAGAGGCACAGCAGAGGAAAAGCTTCTGATACCGTGGTGACCAGAAAGCAGAGTGAACGGAGGAGCACGGAAGTGAGATATACCCTACCGGCTCACACTTGAATGCCCTGCCTCGTCTAAAATCGCGCTTATCTCTAGCACCCCCACGGTTCAATCACCCTTCAAAAATCCCACCTTTAAATACATGAAGCTTTGGGGGGACGTCCAGATGTCAAGCATAATAGTGATGCATGCTGTTCGACACTGAATCATGTGCTCATTGGCCACGTGTGCATACATATTAATTTATTCATTCATTTATCTATTTTGCAGTACTGGAGAACGAACCCAGTATCTTCTCGCTGAGCCACACTCCCATCCCCTTTTTAAATTTTTAAATATTTGAGACAGGGTCTCACCAACTTGCTAAATTGCCTAGGCTGAGCTTGAATTTGTGGCCCTTCTGCCTTAGCCTTCCTGAGTACACCACCATACCTTGGGGCATTTATTGATTTATTTATTTTGTACCAGGGGTGGAACTCAGGACCTTGCCCTGGTGAGGCAGGCACGGTGCCTCTGAACTACATCCTCGGCCGCTGGTGCATGTTTGTTTTTAACTCTGAATCTTTTGCCTATCTTTTACTTGGGTTGTTTGTATTTTTGTTATTGTATTTTTCCTTATCTTGTTTACAGTCCTGTTTAGATATATGTTTTGGCAATGGTTTTTCCAAATCTGTAGCTTCCCTCTTTTCCTTTTCCCTCCGGTCACTCCTTCCTCTCCCCTCCCCTCCTCCTCCTTCCACTCTCTCTCAGAGGTGGTCCATTCCCACTTTTTTTTGGGGGGGGTACAGGGGATTGAACTCTGGACCTTGCATTTGCGAGGCAGGCTGCAGCACCACTGAGCTAGATCCCCAGCTCTCATTCTCACTTATTTCTGCTTGTTTGTTTGTTTGTTTGTTTTTGCTAAGTCTACTCTTGGCTCAAATTTGGGATCCTCCTGCCTCAGCCTTCCAGAGTGCTTGGATTTACGGGCAGGAACCACCATGCCTAACCTTTAATTTTCTTTCTTTTTTTGGTACCAGGGATTGAACTCAGGTCCTTTCACTTGCAAGGCAGGCCACCGAACCGCTGAGCTAAATCCCCGGCCCAAACCTCTAATTTTCTTAATGGTGTCTTTTGATGATTGGAAGTTTTAAATTTTGATAGAGTCTAATTTATCTTTTTTTTCCCCCTTTATGGCTGTTGCTTTCTGTGACCTGAGAACATAGTCTCCTTTGCTTTTGTCTAAAGGCGAAATAGATTTATGTTTATGTTCAGCATATATATTTTTTTTCATTTTTACAGATTTTTAAGAATAGGTCTTCTAAACAATGTAAAGTAATATCCAGTTAAATTACTTTTATATATGAACAAATACATGAAATTTAATCAATTTTTGTGAAAATCCTATTAAATGTCTTTTCTGAGAAACTATGGACTACCCAAACGATGAGATCATTTTCCATAGTTAGGTTTTGTTTTCAGTCATGTGGTTTAAGGGAATAAAGATTCCGCTGATAAAATAGAAACCCTGACGCAGAGAGGTGCTTAAACATACATCGATGTAGGGAGAGGAAGGCAAAGGCAGACTTCGGCGTCCTTCTGTGTGAGAGGCGGGAGGGAGAGAGGAGCAGCGCCCACGCCCGTGCCGTCTCCTTGCGCAGAACCCACAACTTCCGGGGGCTGCGTCCCTCTTCGTGTTCCCGGGTGTCTCCACGAGTGCTCTCTTCAGTCTCACACCTTCAGATCTGACAGAAGACGACCCCGGCCTTGCTCCTTAGGCAGTGACTGTCACTGTGTTCCTTCTTGAGGCTTGGATCTCAGCTCCTCCATCAGCGGAGGGGTCTCATGCGTCGGTGGAGGAGCAGGCCGCCTGATACTCTGTCCAACTGAGAGCAGTGGCTCATTTAAATTCTCACGTAACATTTGCTCTGAAGGTGGATTTCCTGATGCTTTCCACTTAAGTAACTGTGGATTAACTTCTGGTGGGGCCAGTGCAGTGGAAGCTAAGCAGAGCGTGTAACTCCAGACTGTTAGGCAGCTGCACATGGTCATAGTTCTGCCTTAATTCACTGCATATTGCTTCCTTTGAAATTTGCGACCAGATTCTAAATTATTCACCTTTAAATGTCTGCAAGTACTGAGAACATTTGGCCATTTGTTCACCTTGCTTGAACAGTACACCTGGGTAGGGTAAGAACATATTTGCCAAAGCAAAGAATACTTCTCTAAAAGATTGGACTGCTCCCTTCATAATGTTCTCCTAAGTTAGACAAGACATAGTGTGTCACTGATCGTGTTTTAATGCAGTCTTACTAGTGATAGTATTCCATATTGTCCAGCTCCCCAAAAATATTTTTTATGAATTTAAAAATGTTTCTAATATAAAGGCTGTATTATCAACAAATGCTAGTTTGAAATAGGATTTTGAAGATTACCCCTCTTTAACAATGCTTTAAATTTTTATCTCCTTATCCATTCCTCATTGCTTTCTTTCTGAAGAAGTTATGGTTTATTGTGTCTCCACTAGGTACCTGGCATGTGATTTACACAGTGAATGGCCCTGCTTTTGGAGCAAGTTAATGATATAATATCCCCATTTATATTCAGAACAGTCAACACTTTTGAGCTCTCAGAATAATAAAAGCACCTGCATTTAATATACATGGAAGAATGGGAAGGCAAATAGCAGATAAGGCACAATCAGGTAAGTGTAATCAGATAAAATATCACAATATTATAGCAGATCAGCATCTGGTAATGACTTGAATTTTCAAAGACTGACAAACAGCATGGCCCGAAGCAGCCAGGCGTACCTCATTCAGAGCAACTCTTCTCAGAGCTGATTGCTCCTCTCATGTGTTTTCTGGCAGATTAAGCAGGGAGGGTTTCTTATTTTAACTCTTCTAGAACTGTACTCACCACTGGAAAAACACTGGCAGTGTTCCTTTTGAGCTCAGATCAGAGATGAAAACAAATGACGTATCTGAAAGTAAAAGCTTGTACTCCCAGCAGTTATCTCAAATTGATCCAAATCAGTTTTATTAAAAAACATATTGCAGCACTAGGGAGAGCTTTCATTTCCATCTCTGTACTTTGTGCGTGGCATTGACTTTTTATTCTTCTAATTTTTTTTTTTAACAGCAGGGGAAAACTGTTAGGTTATTGGAAACTGCTGTCTGAGAACGCCTTCACTTTTGACCAGGGACAGCTGGTAAACTGAGCGCTGCATCTCAAACTTGCATAAGCCCCAACCTAATGAAACCATATAGAGCCAAGTAGAACGCATCAGATTTTCCAAAGTAGGAAATGGACAGGCCTGACTTCTAGAGTGGAATTTAGCAGTTTTCTTTTTCTCTTAAGTTACTCTTTGCTGGAGGCCAGTGATCTCTTCATTTAATCTGTGTCATCTTACCATGTGCTGTGAAGGTGTGGAGAGTGTAAGTGTAAATTGAAAGATAGGAGCAGGGCCCAGGTGCAGCAAAACTGCAGTGAACATATGTCCAGCCCACAGTCTGCACTCCTGGTGGTATCTCCAGCCATGGTAGGGCCCATTGTTTCCCAAAATAGGCATGTCCACTTGTCTTAGCTTCTGCCATAACAAAATACCAGAGACCTGGTGGCTTGAACAACAAAAATTTATTTTCTTACAGTTCTGGAGACTGAAGTCCAGTATCAGGGTGCCAGTATGTTAGTTCTGGTAAGGTCTTTTCTTCTAGTTTGCAGACCATGGTCATCCCTCTGTGTGCTTATGTGACATCCTCCTCTGTGCACAAGTGCTGGGTCACAGAGAGCAAGCCAGCTCTTTTGTCTCTCTTATAGTTATACAACTCTCATTCTGAGGGTTCCACCATCATGACCTTATCTAAACCTAATTACCCCCCAGAGGCCCCATCTCTAAATACCATCACAGTAGTAGTCAGGACTTCAACAAATGAATTTTGAAGTGATACAGTTCAGTTCTTAGCACGACCCACTTGTATTATTATGGCAAAGCTAGTAAGGTTGAGACAAGAAGAACCACTGCCTTCAAAAAGGTTCACATCAAATATGCAGTAATAATAATTTTTTAGAAGGTTAACATGAAGAGTATTAGTAGTTCGGTCCTTAATGGAACTTTGAGACTTTGAGAGTCTTGCTAGACATGTTCTTCATCTTTTAACCCACTCACACTCAATCATCCCTTAATTTAGGCTTTTAGAGGAAGGGGTCAATCAGAAGAGAAAGTGTTTGTGCCAGGAATAAAATTGAAAAATGCACCTTCTAGGATGCTTGTGGTGTCAACACTCTCATGTACTATTATACTTTCTACTCTTGCAGTAACGTGGACTAATGCCTGACTCCAAAATGCCAGATTAACCCACAAGGGGTGAATTCATTCAGCCAAGAAAATTTCAGTTATATTCTGAACACCAAGGTTGGGAAAAGAACTGATTTTTAGACGATTCCTAATGACAGGAGTAGAAAGCACAAAGGAGTTCGGAAAAATATGGGTTAATTACAAAATCCTGTTTCTGGAGCATTCTATTTTGTATAATGTTTCCCTTCACATAATTCATCATTGAATGCTTTGGGGAGATGGGCTGGAATTTACATTTTACAATTTAAATATTGAGCTTTTTCAAGGTCATGAGATGAGATCTAGATGATAAATTTAAACATGAATTGCACAGTATTGAAAGTTGAAAATGCCTCCCCCAATGGTTTTTCATTTTGTTTTTGCATTTTAGTTGTAGCCTACCAGGGACAATCAAAGCCTGTTGTTATTATTTTAACTTGTCATTTTATAGTCTGTGCTACGAAAGGCAGGGATGGATGGCCATGTTAAAAAAAAAAAAAGGAGACATATTACTATCTGAGTGATGGTAGGCAGCTTAGGTAAACTGCGACTGAGGCAATTTCAACTTCCAAATTGAAAACATTTCTGTTTCTGCTTGAAGCCACGTTAAGAAGTATTTCATAAATAGTGATGGTGATAAGGCAATCAACCAAATTATTTTCCGTTTGCACCTGCATCCCTTACCCTTTCATCAGAGCCCTCTTCTTGGAGGGCTGTGGTGCTACAGTCTGTAGTATCAGAGCTATCTGGAGTTTGGTCTGAGCACTGATTCATCTCCAGTATTTACATATGCATAGTGCCATATGTGACTGTGTGAGAAAAATAAGCCTTTCTAATTTAACACTTCGGCATATACATTTTGTTGCCACCATCCCGTTTTGGATGTATGAAGTCTCAATCTCTTGGTTGGAAATAGTCTGAGGAGCACAAAAAGCCTGGCAAACAGGGTAGGTGTGGTGGCACTTCTGAGAATGAGAGTAGGAATTATTACCCTGCAGGAATTTTTGATTACTTTCCGAGGATAGCATCTGTTGTTCTTTTCTTTTGTATGTAACTTGTTTTAAAGCTTTTAGGTGATAAAAAATACTTGTTAGTTATATTTTAAATTATGTTTGAGTCTCACACTCTGAACAAGGGTAATATCTGAGTTTACCTTTGTTAAACACACACTCCAAATCTAAGTTTTTGTTACATTTCAAGGTTCTAGAATTAGCTCAGATTAGATCTTCATGTGTGTCAGTCCTTGCTACATGTTCATGGGAGTTATTTAACTGTGGGCTTCAGCTTTCTCATTTTAAAAGCAGACCCCCCGTCCTCCCCAGTCAGACTGTGTCTAGTTTTTTGCTCTAAAAGATAGTTTAGCTCTCTCTGGTGTGTCCATAGTCATTGCTACCAGAAAGCAGCTAATTTCCAAAAGCCCTGGAATGAAGATACTGGTATGCAAAGCTCAGTTATGGAGCTGGGTTCGGGTGAGGGACCTTTCTGCAGTCTGCTTGTGGCCTGAACAATGGGCCTTGAACCTTGCTGTCTTTACCATAACAAAATCCACCAACCAACGAACCGATGTATAACATAAATTAAAAAATAAAACTAGGAAAATATTATTTTTATTCTAGCTTTAATAATCTACTCATTTCTTAGCATATATATATATATAT